>NC_133405.1:140147667-140477667 GCF_047511655.1 Castor canadensis
AGGTGGATTTTTGTGGCTGTTGGGTTTTGAAACCATTCTGTGTAGGAACAGGTCCATTAGGGTCTCTAAGAATGCCTGGGAAGCATTAGGCTTTCCATCAGTTAATTACTAAATGATGGAACACCCCAGTCGTTGGCGACAAATGTGCATCAGAGAACAGCATTCAAAGATGAGGGACAAAGAGGCACAGGGGTCCAGTTTCTGAACCGGATGCCCTAAACGTTTGTTTTCCTTAAGGCGCTTTATGAAACGAGAAAAGGTTTGTGCAAACTTTAACCTGATGCGACCCAAATGAAAAATTCACCCAATGGGTAAAGGCAAACTGGGCTCCTGGGAAGCAGCAAGCGGTCCGTAGCTCTGTTAACAGTTTACTTATGACTAAGGAGCAAATAAGCCATACTCACAAACACATCCGTCAGTTTGTCCCGCATCCAGTGCCTGGGAGCTGCAACCCGCTTCAAGTGCATTGTGGGGGCCCCGGGCCTGGAAAAGGACAACGCACACTTTTGCTGAATCTCCACTCCTTTCGCGCTAAAAGAAACTGCTAACTCTTCGTTCCCATCAGAAAGACCTTTCAGCCTCGGCCAGTTGAGACCACCCCAGCCCCCAACCTGGGACCTAAGACTCCCGAAACAAAGCTACTTTATTTAGCCCCAACCCACACCCCCACTCCCCGGAATGGAAAGTTGTACCTTCTGCCAGAACCAGGACAAGAGAGAACCCGCTAAACCCCCAAACCTCTTAAAGACCTGGCGGCACTCCTTGGTGTTGGTCGGCAGAGCGTCCTTGGGGCTCTACACGCCAAGTCTTACGCGCCGAAAGGGGTCGAAATAAAAATAACCCTACTAAAAGACGTGCGGGGCGGCGTAGTCAAGGATGGACTGCCGTCTCAAGCCCCACGGCCTTAGAGGCCTTCCTACTCCGGTAGAGCCGCCAGCTCTACACTCCTCTCCGAGCTCGGCGGGTTTCAGGAAGCAGTACGAGATCCATCCTCCCTGGTCGTGAGGAGGGACATCTAGAGAAGGAAAGAAGCGGGAAGGCCGAAACAACGTACCGGCGCCGACGCGACCGGAACAAGAGTCGCCTGACAATGACGAAACGCTGTAGAGGAAATGAACTCCTCCTCTTCCGGTGCAGCATACCCTGCGGCCCTGAGCCAGAAGAGGTCTGATCAGCGAGAATTTGGGTTCCGGGCTTCCCCCTGTCAGAAGGCAGAGCCCAAGCAGACGAAGCCGCATATTAACTCAATACGTACAATTTGACGAGTCTGGACTCACGCATGTACCCGTGATGACAGTACCCCAATCCATCACTCCAAGTTCCTTGGTGTGCCTCTCAGTTTCGCTGTCTTCCCCCTAGCGTTATTTCTTTGTATGGGGGGGAGGGGAAAGGGGGGGAGGAGGGTTGGTTAGGATGGAGGGGGGAAGGGGGGTGGAGAAGGGTTGGTTAGGATGGAGGGGGGAAGGGGGGGTTGGTTTGGATGGAGGGGGGAGGGAAGGGGGAAGGGGGGCGGGGCGGAGCGGAGGGCGTCTGTTAGTAGACTACCTAACCTGACATCTCCCCTCTCGGCAGGTTATTAAGCAGCACCATACTGCCTGAACGTTTAAAAACAGCATTGATCTCAGGGCTGGAAGCAGTGTGCAAGTTCAAGATGGCCGGGCTGGAAAAACACCCTCCCCTCCTGCTCTCTCCCCACCCCCCAACCCCCTACCCCGCCACCCCCACCCCTCCACACACCCACTCCTGTTTTCAACATTGTTTCACATTGTGGATGGTGCAGGATCCCGCTCTCCTCTTTTGGACTTCTGGAGTGAATGATGCCCAGACCCTTTCTGCCATTCTCAGGTCCCCCAGCCCGTTTCACAGCTGGCCTCCGCGAGGGCCACTAACCTGAACTGGGCTACTGGCTCCCAGACTGCAGCCGACAGCCGTACAATCCGCTTTCTTACTATTTCCCGCACCATTTTCCTTTCTTTTTCTCCCAAAGAAAATGTCCTGGCCTCCAGGTTGAAGAGTAGGGAATATTGCTCTCTGACTGTATCATTTTCAGAAAACGCTTAGTGAATTCCCAGATGGACTTAGGGAAATCTACCATGTCAGCGAGGCCTCAGGTGAAAGTGAATTTAAAAACTGCCTTGTAGGGCCTGCTTTCTCTGTCTGGGTTTAAATCAAGCAGCTTGTTTGTTCGCACTTTGGCAAAGGAAAACCCATTTCTGGCGTTGGCCCACGGTGTTTGCGGTCTGTTCACCAGAGCTTTTGAACAAGGGGACGCTTTCTTTTCTTCTTGAGTTTAAAGAGTTGAATGTGTCACTCCTGAAAAGACGCTTAGGTGACTGATGTCGAAACCACGTACCATCAGCAGCTCCCTGTACAAATGCCGCAGTCGTACTTCACTGCTTAACGTGAATTTGTTGGCGAATGCGTGGAAGAGCGCACTCCGTCATTTTTAAAACATTTTGGAGCTATTTATAACATAAAGGATCTGCCCCTCTCTCTTTTCCAGATTGCGTAGCAAAGATGCAGTGTGCTGCCTTTTAAAATAAGTGCATTCACTGCGCAAATTTATGGGGCACAGTGTCCAGTTGGATAGATGTTTATCCAATGACCAGATGAGGATCCCTCTCCTTAAACATCTTTTAAAACACGTTTGACTGACGTGTACTCATTGAACCTATTAATCAGTACAGTGTGGTATTTCAGTCCAGCCATACAGTAGGTACGGGTCACATCAGGGTGATTAACATTTCCACCTCTTTATGGTTACTGTGTTTGGAGACTTCCAGTGCCTCTCTTCTAGTGAGTCATAAAATATTTGACAGATTATTGTAAACTATAGCCCACCTCTGTTCTATAGGACACTAGACCTTGTTACTTCTGTCTGACTGTGTTTGGGTGCCTGTTACCCAACCTCCTGCAATCCTCCTCCCTCCACCCTTCTCAGCTTCTAATAATCTCTATTCCAATCATCCTATTTTTTCCTTAACATCCACTTGTAAGGGAGAACAGTGGTGTTCACCTTCTGGCTCATCTCCCTTAACACGAAAGCCTCCATTTTGCTGTGGAGGCCAGGACTCCACTCTTTCCTTATGACTGAGTAACAAACAGTCCACTATGTAGGTATCCCACGTTTGCTTTACCCCTTCAACCAGTGAGGGACACCTAGGCTGATTCCATACCTTGGCTATTGGGAATAGTGCCTCAGTAAACATGGGCAGGTAGGTATCTCTTTGGTATGCTGGGATATGTAACCAGGGGTGGGCTGGGTGGGTCCTGTGGTAGATCTGTTTTTAGTTTCTTTGAGGAATCTCTTCTCCATAATGACTGTACTGTTTTACCTGGCTTGCTCTGTCTGAACCCCAGGTCTTTTGGTCTGGTAATTTCAAAGAATGAAAATCACAGAAAGTAAAGTAGGAGAATTTATTGAGATAGAGAAATTGCAAAGAGTAGTGTTCCCAGGGCCCCATGGGAGGGGAGCCAAGGCTAATTAGGTGTGCAGAAATGCTGCATTCTGGATGACTGTCCTGCAGTGTTCAGATTGGGGATGCCCTAGTTCTCCTCATGGCATCTTCATTCTGATCCTCACTCTAGTCCATCCTGCTTTTTCTTTTTCTTTTTCTTTTTTTCCCCCTGTCCTTTAAGGTCACAGGGAGGCCATAATGGAGGTTTCCAGGGCCTGTTCTGTTCTAGCTTTATTGTCTAATCCTGCTAACTGCCTCACCTGCTCGCTCAGTACTACTTTACACCCCCAGCAACAGTGACTAATTCTAAAGAAAAAACTTCAAAACGGTTGAATGTATTTGTCTAGCTTGCTGGGTTTGCTTGGTTGAATGAATGAATCGTGCCATCTTTTTAGAAAGAGCTCCAGGGACTCCAAAACAAACAAGGTGTGATGGCAAATGGAACTCACCCTTAAATTAGGGTTTGAACTCAGGGTCTTACATTTGCTAGGCAGGCACTCTCTAGTACTTGAGCCCCTCTGCCAGCCAAGAGAGGTTGTTCTTTTATTTTCCCATTTGCCCATGTCAGCATTAGGCTTCATGCTTGCTAGGGAGGTGCACCACCACTTGAACCATCCCCTTGTGTTCATCCTCACTCATGATTGTCTAGATGAAAATTTTGCTAAATATTAAGCTGCAGCTTTAAGGGAAGACTATGTATAGCATACATAAATGCAGAGCTGTCCTACTGAAGCGAGAGGGGTGTCCTCCTTTACTAGGAGTGAAAGCTCACATTGAAGGGGGACAAGAATACACCGTTGTTTCCCGGAGCACCGTGGATCTGACTCCAGCACAGCATAGAGTTGAACAGGCTACTTTCTCAAGAGAAAAGAGCTTTTTAAAATTTGTCTGACTGGGTCCCACAAAGTATAATCAACATGGTTTTAGGGTACACCATACCAACTTCCTTGTTACACATGGTAGAATGTGGATAGGTTACCACAAACCAGGTTTTCCCCTCCGTTTGCTTTTCTGGACTTGTACAAAGGCCAGAACTTGAAATAGCACACGTGCATGTACGTGCACGAATATATGCACAGTCACAATCGCACACACACCTTGGAACATGTGCTTATCTTATTTTTAACGAGTACATTTTTCACCTGTAGATTGTTTTCATCAGGAAAATGCAGAACTTACAGGCCATTTGTTCTTTCAGCAAATATTTGTGGAGTACGTAGCGGTGATCAGTACTGACTCCATACTCTGTCTTATTTTCACAATCATCCTATATGTATTTAGTGTTACCCTCATTTTTTATTTGAGACAAATTAGAAAACTAAAGCAATTTGCACTAGGCCAAACAACCTATCAGCAGGGGTGGGGCGCGGGTGGAGAGCTAGAATTTGAACCGAGAAATGTGAGACTGTAAACCAACATTCTTAACCAGCACGTGACACATGGCATGTCTCCACCCGACAGGATGTTTATGGAGCGATGAAGATGAAAAATATTCAAGTCATAGAACCTCATATGCACTATTACAAAAGTCCAATAGAGAGGGATACGTTTGAAAGAGAACAGTAGAATGTTCTTTCCTAGACAGGAATCGAGTCCAGCTGGCACCTGTACTTGGAGGTAGAAGTCCTAGATTCAAATCCCAGGCCACATTGTGAGGCTCCTGTGACCTGTAAGGAGTAGTTTAAGCATTTGTTTCCTGTCTTCTTCTGAGGTTGTATTCTGGTTGCTCTCCCTTGCTGTTTCCTCCTGCCCTAATCCCTTCTCTGCTTTCACTGTGCCCGAGTGTGTCTGATCTCTAAATTTATCATCCAGGCTCCCTGAGCAGTTAAGATGGGCCAGTGGGAAGCATTAGCAGATCAGAAGGTAATGGGAAAGAGGAACAAGGCCTATTTTCTCTCTCCTTGAACTCAACCTTGCGCATAGTCCCTCCTGGACAGATGCAGTTCTCACAGATTCAGAAGCATTTTCCTAGGTGTTGCTGAGAGCTCCTCAGTACTGCTATTCTCTGAGTCCCTCACCATCCCTTCCTGTTTTCCTTAACCCTCTGCACCTCTGTACCTGCTTTACTTGGGTCTCTACCTTCTGAGCAACTAACCCATTGTGTATTTATCAAAAAACTATTTGACCCAATATATTGGGTTGATATATGGACTCCCTTTTCCTTTATCTTGACCTATGTTTCTGTTTTATACTACTATATTGTGTGGGTTACAAAAAGTAATGAATTTACCTTTCTTTCTAAGAATTTCTTTGCCCAGGTGTTTTTGGGTTTTTGTTGTTCTTCTTGTTATTGTGGGCTTTTTGTTTGTTTGGTTTTTGGTTTTTGGCAGCATTGGAGTTGGAACTCAAGGCGTCACGTTTGCTAGGCAAGCACCTTTACCACTTGAGCCACTCTGTCAGCTCCTTGCCCAGAGTTTTGATAGGAATGAGTAGACCTCCAATACTGCTGTAACTAAAGTCTGTCCATCATTGTAAATATTTGCCTGTCAGTTTTGACAGACTGTGACAGCTTGATGTTTTAAAACTTGAGCCTTATGAAAATTTAAAGTCTCACTCAGATTTTCACCACTGTTTTGAAAATATGTGAAATCTGTTTTTATACTTTTTTTTTTAGTATTCTGTGCAATGATATTTGAAAACTACCAAAAATTAAAAGAACTTTTATAATCTGTTCTCTTTCTGGTGTGATGTTAAGTTGCATAGATAATTAATGCATGCCCACTGAGTATGGCCCTGGTTTTGTGCTAAAACTGCTTAGATTTTAATTGGTGACATATTAAATTAGTGGTTTCATTAAATAACTAAATTACAAAAAGAAATTGCTCTGCTCATTTAAAGTTGTATTTCTCCTGTTGTAATTCTCAAATTGTTTGTTTGCATGAATAATATCCTTGTGATTTTGATAGACATTGCATTCAGTATATGCATTGCTTTAGGCAGTATTGATATTTTAACAATATTAAATTTTTTCTGATCCATGAGCATAGTATATCTTTCCACTTATTTTTGTCTTCTTTGCTTTTTGAAAAATGTGTTGTAGTTTGCAGTGTGCATGTGCATCACATACTTGGTGAAAGCTGATTTTGCTTTTGATGATGGTATAATTAAGATTGGTCCCAACATTTTCTTCCTTTGGCTGAGTGCTTATTTGTGCATAAAAATGCCATGAAGTTTTGTGTTTTTATTTTGCATCCTGACACTTTACCATATTCATTTATTAGACCCAGTAGCTTTTTGTATAGTGTTTGTGTAGTGCTTTCTGTCTATATAGTAGTTATGGTATCATCTGAAAATAGAGATAATTTTGCACTTTACTTTCTGACATGGATATTTTTCTCTAATTGCTGTGGCTCATATTTTAAGTAAGTACTGTGTTGAATAGAAGTGGTGAAAGTTGTCCTCCTTGCCTCATATCAGATCTTAGAGAAGAACCTTTGTTTGCCATTTATTATGATATTTGCCAATGATTTTAGCCCTGAGATTTTCATAAGTGTGCTCATAGTGTTGAGGAATTTGCCTTCCACACTTAAACTAGTAACGGTTTTCTTTTTAAACCAAGAAATAATTTTGATGGCTAGGCTCTGTGGTGCATATCTGTAATCCCTGCTCCTCAGGAGGTAGAGATTAAGAGATTCATAGCTTGAGGCCAGCCCCAGCAAAAAGACAGCAAGATTCCATGTCACCCAACAAGCCATATTTGTTGGCTCATATCTCTTAGCCCAGAAGAAGACATAGATAGAAGGATAGTGGTCCAAGGCCAGTCCAGACAAAGTGTGAGACCTATCTGAAAAATAACTAAAGGAAAAAACGGTGATGACTGTGGCTATAGTAACTGCCTAATGTGAGGACCAGAGTTGAAATGCATTACTACAAAATAAAAAGGAATAACATTGACTTTTGCCAAATGCTTGTGCACATCAATTAAGACCATGTGTTTTTGTCTTTTAGTTTGTCAAGATAAATCACATTGATTGGTTTGTGTATGTTAAACCAGCCTCACATGTCAGGGCTTACTTTCCTTTGATTATGAGATAATTCAATATATCATTTGCTTTTTAAAAAAGTATTTAAATACCAGTGTTCTTCACAAATATTGGTCTGTTTTCCCTTCTGTGGTGTTTATGTGAGTTATGTATCAAAATGATGGGGGTCTCATAAATTGAGGGTTAGCAAACATTTCAGCCATGTCTTTTCTGGTAGGTTTAAGTATTGGTATTAGTTCTTTAAATATGTGGCAGAATGCAATTGCAAAGCCATATGTTCCTGGACTTTTATTTCTTGGGAGATTTTTAATGATAACACTCATTTTTCCCGATTTATTCGTATACTCATATGTGCATACATTGTTTTGGTCATTTTTTTCCCCTGCCCTCCACCCCTTCCCTCTCCCCACCACCACCCTTGCTTCCAGGCAGAACCTGTTCTGCCCTTTTCTCAAATTTTGTTGAAGAGATGACATAAGCAATAATAAGAAAGAGAAAGCATTTTTGCTAGCTGAGATAAGGATAGCTATATTAGAGATTCCTAGCATTGCTTCCATGAACATGTGTATTACAACCCAAATTGATTCATCTCTACCAGACCACTCTCACCTTCCTATATTGACCTCTGTTGCTCTAAGGTTACTGTATTAGCTCCTCTGCAGTAAGGACATCAAACACTTCCAAGTTTTGGGTTTCCTATCTTTCCCCATACCTCCCTTACGTGCTCTCCCCTTAACATGTGACCCAAATCCAGCCACATTGCTGCATATGCCCTAGATCTAAAGCCCACATGTGAGGGAGAGCATATGATTTTTGGTCTTCTGAGCCTGGTTAACCTCGCTCAGGATGATATTCTCCACTTCCATCCATTTCTTTGTGAATGATAAGATTTTATTTTTCTTCAAGGCTGAGTAAAATACTAATTCACAATAGTAAAACTAGCAAAACAAAAAGCAACACCCAAAGAAATCAATGTGGAGAGATGAACAAACAAACAAGAAACAGAACAAACAAACAAAAATTCCAGATTCAGGAACAATAGAATGTCAGTCTTAGTTGGAGTTCTGGTGTTACTCCTCCAGCATCCAATCCTTGTGTGGTATTTAAGCAGAAGCTCTGTTGTAGCCTCGTGAGGTGGTTGGGTTGATTTGTTTTTGTTTTTTTTCTTCAGTCTCTCAGTGGCAGCTGCTTGGTCAGCTCCTCCTTCAGTGGGGTGTGGCTATTGAGTTTGTATGTTGTCCTCAGGTTCCAGAATCAGCTCTGTAGCCCACCAGCTGTCGTGCTTTGGAGTTGGGTTTTCACTGTGCTCGATTACTGGGGGCTTGTTTCTTTGCCTCATCCCCTTTCTCTGGGGCAAGGTCAGTGATAGTCTGCAGGTCCCCTGCTCTCAGCCTATTAAGATGGTTTGCTGATTATTTTTCACATTTGCTGTGTTATTTGACTTTGACTGTTGCTCACTGGCTCAGGAGTTGAGCTTTGTGGTCTGCTACCTGCCCTATTTCAGGCAGGGGCTTATCACCCGCCTGCTGTGGGGCCTTCTGCCTTTCCAGCCTGTGTTTACTGAAAGTTTGTGTGGAGATAGGCTGCTTTCCCCTCCTCCCTTCTCTGTTGCTCCTCCAACAACTCCCTCCCTCTGTTGTGTGTTAATTTTCCGTTCCTTGTTTACAGTTCAGTTGTTTTTGTTTTGTTTTGTTTGTTTTGTTTTGCGGGGGTGGGGGTCAGTCTGCCCAGGGTGCTATGCTGGTTTATTCTAGAAGTGGCTGGGGGGAACACTTGGTGCTCACCTGTTGGTCTGCAGAATGTCTCCCAGGCAGGTTTGGAGGCGGCGTCTGGCGGTGAGGCAGCCCTCCTGTTTTGTCAGTGTAATGTGGCTTGGAGAAGCTTTCCACGGACTAGAGGTTCAGGGTGTTAAAGTTTTGATTCTCATTGCTGCTTTCTTTCTGCCAAGTGCGGCTCCAGCATCTCAGCGAGGTTCTGGAGTCTTGGAGCTCAAGCTGTCTGTTTCTGCGCCCTAGTCACCATCTTCAGAAAATCCGGGAATGCTGCTGGCCAGCACTTTTGGTGAATGTAGTTCCAAGACTTCCAGCCTCTGTAGGTATAGAAAGTGGGTGATACCAATGGATGCTCTACTGCTTCCTGGACAGTTGTTGAGAAAAGCTGAGATCTTCCAGGACTTTTGTTGTCTTCTGGAAGTCTCCCTCTAACACTCATGTTTTGGTGGTATTTCTGTTAGGACTTTCTGTTTTTTCCTGATTTAACTTTCATAGCTTTTATTTTTATGAGAACTGGTCCATTTGTGCTTATTTTGTATCCATCTTCCCTTGTCTTCCCTTTAATCCTCCCCATGGTATTCTTCTCAGTGCCTCGTAGGTTCTCTTCTATTTTCACAGATGAGAGAAACCACGCAACACTTGTCTCTCTATGCCTGGCTTGTTTTGCGTAACCTGGTGTCTTTCAGTTCCATTCATTTTCCTGCATACCAGAGTGTTTCATTCTTTATGGTTGAGTAATACTCTTTTGTGTATATACAAATGCATATGTGCATCATATAATTATGTTTTCTCCATCCATTCATTTGTCCATGGATACCTACACTGATTCCATCTTGCTTGTTGTAAGTAGTGCCTTAACAAACATGTACATGCATGTATGTCTTATATACTGATTTCATTTGTTTTAGATATAGATCCATGGTTGATGCAGCTGTATCACACAGTAGTTCTAGTTTTTATTTTTTGAGAAACTTCCATTCTGTGCCATAGTGGCTGCACTCCTTTACATTGACACTGTGTATAAGGGTTTCTTTTTCTCTGCACCTTCACCAGCATTTTTTAAGAATGCTACGTGGGCTAAGATGGAATCTAAATGTAGTTTTAATTTGCACTTCCCTAATGGACAGAGATATTGACCACTTTCCAGACATTAATTAGTTTTTCAGAAGTTTCTGTTCAGCTCATTTGTCCATTTATTCATTGTATTTGTCTTTTTGTTGGTAAACCCTCAGAGTTGTTCATGTAGTCTGGATATTAGCCCTCTGTCAGATAAGTAGCTGGCAATTATTTTCTACCATTTTGTAGGTTGTCTTTTCATGCTGTTGAGTATTACTTAATTGTGTGAAGGTAATAATATTTGTCAGTTCTTATGTGTTTATTTGTCAAGCTATTGGAGTCCTATGCAGGATATCATAGCCTATGCCAATGCCTTGATCAAGGGCAATTTTACCTCATCCTTTCACTTGAATACTCTTAATTTTATTCTCTTGCCTGATTGTTTCTGGCTAGAATTTCATGTGCCACATCAAATAGCAAGGTGACAGTGTGGCCTTGTGGTGTTTCTGAACTTGGAGGAAATGATTTCAGCTTAACTTTTACTTGTCATATGTAATCTTTATTATGTTGAGGTCTGATTCTTCTGTACCTAATTCATTTGGGTCTTGTATCCTGGGTAGCAGGATGAGAGCTGTGAACTACCATGCCCAGCTTTTACTGGTTGAGATGGAGTCTCTCAATCAGTAGCCCATGTTGGCCTCAAACCGTAATCCTCTCAGCCTCTGCCTCCCAAATAGCTAGGATTACTGGTGTGAGCTGCTAAACTCAGATTCTCTCCTCCCCCATTTCTGTAAGTAAAAATAATCTGCCACAGTTTGAGCAGGGTAGCTTTTGACCATAGCTGGACTTAATTCTTCCCAACTGAGCTGTTGGTATAGCTCCGAAGAAGAGCACCTGACTCTGGTGCCTGAGGCCCTGGGCTCAATCCCAGCACTGGAAAAAGAAAAAAACATATCAGTACAAAGAAAGAAAAGGAGAGGAATAGGAGAAGAAGAAAATAATGAGAAAGAAGAAAAAAATCAGCTTATTAAAAAAACCTACAGTAAAACATAAAAAGACAAAAGAAATAATAAAAGATAAAATTGACTGAGGGAGAAACTCCTAGAAATGTAAGTGGGGGTGGATCAAATATCTGTGGTCTTGAAAACTTGGAAACTGCCCTGCATGGGTGAAATAGCGGGTCATAATTCTAGCTTGTTGGGGTTTCTCTCAGTTTCACTAAAATACTACACCAGGTATTCTTGCTGAACAAATTAAGGTGGAATCTAGCTCCAAGGTGAATATTTTCTCTGAAAGTTTTTAGTCTGCACACTAGAGGTGTGGTGAGATTTGTAGACAAGTGGATTTGGACACAGTGCAAGCTGCTGAGGCATATATTCTGCCAGGAGGTTTTTTGATGCACAGTTGGGAGGCATGGCAAACACTGGAGCCCCAGGGAGTTCTTCTTCTCACCAGCATCTTATGGACAGAGTATGAGCCAATCCAAATGCATGTTACCTCCAGACATATTTTAATCCATGTGTCTTGAGGACATGGGAACAAAGTTTCCCAAACCATGTTAGGTCCACAGGCAGAAAGGCAACTGTACTGCTAAGATATGTTAAAGATGATTGAAGGAGCCAAGAAGTCTGCTACTCTCTGTCTTGGGCCTTCAGCTCTGTCCCCGCACACAACTGGAGTAAGCCCAGGTCACATAGGGCAGGCACAGGGTACTGCCCTTCACTTCCTCCCCATCACATCCTGCATTCCCTGCAACATAAAAATTAGTGGGTTTGTATCACACTCCCCCAAGCAAAGACTATCTCATGTGGCTGCCACCACCCCTCTCAATATGCCATGGTGCCCATCAGGACCCTGACAGAACAAAGGAGGAGTATTGAAGAGAGAAGTGCCAAGGCAAACTTACTGCAATTTCATGTGAGGCCCGTTGACAAAAACCCAAAGAGCCACAAAATCATGGAATGATATATTGCAAGCACTCAGAGTAAACAGTTGCTGATAATGATTATTATATCCAGCAAAGTTATTCTTTAAAATTGTCAGAGAAATACATACCTTCAACGAGAGAGAAGAACAGAGAAAAACGTTTGATTTAAATTAGATCCAGTTTATTGGGTTCCTCTTTATGACTCCTGGTTTAATGTCAAGAGGAGTAAGCTTTTGTCTAGTCCTAAAGGCCTAGAATTTTATACCCTATGATACTTTTTTCTAACGGGAGCTTTTAAAAACATGTCGAGATGTTACAGCATATTCAAGTCCATTATGCAATGTGGCATAAGTTTTGTATGTTGAGTTTTGGAGTTAGGAATGGTGGCACGTGCTTACAACCCTAGAACTGGGGAGGTGAAGCCAGTCTGGGCTACGCAGCAAATTTCAAACCATTCTCGGATATGTAGTGAAAGACCTTTGTCTGAAAATTTTTCTTTTTCTTTTTCACTTTCTCTAGCACCATTTGTTGAAAGTTACATTTCATCACAGAATTGTTTTTGCAACTTTGTGAAATACCAGGTTGGCAGATCTGTATCTAGGGTCTGTCTTCTGTTTCATTAACCTGTAAATATGTGCCAATGCCACACTGTCTTTATTGAGTTAGCTCTGCAATGTCTTCAAGCCTAGTAGACTGATTTCTCCATTGCTTACTTCTTCTCCAAAGTGGATTTTCCACATGAATTTTAGAATGACTGGGCTTATTTTAGCAAAAATTCTTGCTAGGATTTTGGTAACAATTTCACCAAGTACACAGAAAACACTGGGGAGAATTTACACCTTACTGCGTTAAGTTTTCTCATCCACAGAAAATCTTCTTTTCCTAACTCCTCTGATTTCTCAGTGTTTCATAGTTTTCAGAACACAGTTCCTCCTGCCCATATTTGATTAATGTTTAGCCAGTTATTTCATTTTCTTTGGAGTAGTTGTCGATGACAGTGTTTAGATTTTGGGGGTCCTGCTGACCCAGGGGTACGGGGACAATACAATACTGACCAGTTTGGACTCACATCTTGTTCTGTTCCTAGGAGACTGGCACATGTGGATCTTCAGGTCCTCCTGGAGCCTGCTGACAGGTTAAGCTGGGTAGGCAAGAAGCAGAATGCTGATTGACTCTACTTAACATTGCCTTTTTTGCTGCTAGGTGGAGATGGATTCTCAGCTTGCTACTGGACTCTGATGACATTACACTGGCTAGAGCAGGGCTCCCCCCACTCAATGTGGAGGTAGAAAATTAGCTTCCCATTTGTCATTACAGGAAATCAGAGCACCCATGATCTGGAAGGATGCCCAGTGGAGGGAGAGAAAGGCTCAGCTGGTTGTGGTGGCTCACACTTAGGTCATCGGAAGGCAGAGACAAGAAGGATTGTGGTCCATGGCCAGCCTGGGCAAACAAAGTTTGCAAGACCCCATCTCAACCAAGAGCTAGGGGTGGTGCTGTGCATCTGTTATCTGAGCTAAGGTGAAAGTGTAAATAAGAGGATTTCTCTTGGTCCAGATCAGCCCACGCAGAAAGTGAGATTGCCTGAAAAATAACTTGAGTGAAAGTGCTGGAAGCATGACTCAACAGGTAGGTTGCCTGCCTAGCAAGCAAAGCCTAAGTTCAAACCCCTGTCCCAGCAAAAAAGAAAGGAAAGATTGTCTTTTAATATAGGTATGCAGAGTTGCAGTGATGGTTTTGGGGCTGGTGTTCAGCTGTAGGAGGTGAGTTATTCCCTAAAAAAATTCTCTGATGGTTGGCCATCTTTTCCTGTTCTTTGGCTGGGAGAAGGACAGGATTTCCTTGTCTATGTTCTGCTGTGGTTTTGGATTGCAGGTTCTGTAGATTGTCTGAGGAATACGGGAGGAAATAAGGAGACCCGTGGATTCCCACAGTATCATTCTTCTAGCACTAAGGTCCCTAGACAACTTGTCAACCTCCTTCTACTTTTAGAGACTTCTTTTTCTTTTTTTACTGTTACGTCTATGTCTGTTTAGTTGTAGGGGAGTGAATGGGTATTACATTGTAATGGGAAGTCCTAGAAAGACACAGTTTGAAGAAGGCTTTTAAAAGTACTTTGAGCTGGGTGCAGAGGTTCACACGTGTTAATGGCAGGTAGTTGGCAGGCAGAGACAGAGAAGATTTCACTTGGTGGCTAGCTTGGGGGAAAAGTTAGTGAGACCCCCATCCCAACACATAAGCTGGGTGCGGTGGTGTGCACCTGTCACTCCAGCTTTGAGGGAAGCTTGGAGAGAGGCATAGTTACCGCAGTTGTGGTCCAGTGCCACCTGAGCAAAATCCTTGCTCCTCTTGACAGAGGAGAACCAAGTGACATTCGGAGGAGTGGAGAACTCAGATTTTATTTTACGACAGCTGGCTCAGACATACACCATGCCTGAGCATCTCAACAAAAGAGTCACATTTAAAAAGCAATGCAGGGCATCAGGTTACAAGGAATGTGCTCAGGTAAATTGGGGCTGGCAGTGAGCTTGAGACCTAAGGTTGTTTAGGTGAGGTCATGAGGGGAGACCTGCTTTGGAAAATTTATTTACAAGTGGAGACAAAGGAAGGCGGGAATGGGTGCTTATCTCTGCACAGTGCCCTTTATCCAGGTCCTGAACTTTTTGCATGGCTTTAATGGGCAATTCCTCATGCTTTATATCTTTGGCAGCTTACCATGTTTTATAGCCCTGTTTCAAGGCTGTCTTCCTCTTCATTCCCCCTTCTTGATGCTTTCTCCACTTGTGCACAAGCATCAACACTAGACTTTAGAAATCCCATAAGGTTCCTGTTGTCTCAAAGGCCTATATTGTGTTATGAAGAGCTGCAACTTTATCGCCTCCATCCGGGAGCTAGTAAAGTGAGTTATGGCGTTACAAGTGCATGGACCAAACACCAGTGCCAATAGAAGCATGAGGATGGGGCCAGGTAATGGAATGAGCCATGATGCCCAGTTCCACATGTTGCTCCATCTGTTCCAAGAATTTGCTAATTCCTGTCTCCTACAACTGCTGAGGCATATCTCTGACTATTTCTGGCTGACTCACATAAAAACAACACTTCTCATTTAAGAAAAGGCAAATCCCTTCCTTTTCAGCAGTGAGTAAATCCAACCCTCTCTGGTTTTGGAGGACCACTGATGCTAAGGAGTCCAGTTGGTCCGGCATAGGCTTTATGGACCTAGCCACTTGCTCTATGACATTTGTTAGCTCTGTGGATAACTGATTATAGTAGGCAGCTGACAAGGCAATTCCTCCTATGCCTGTTCCTATCCCAGCTGTTATCCCCAGTCCGATTAATAAAAGGATGAATTGGATAGCTCTCTTTGACCGTGTATGAGCCACTAAAGGCACAGGGAGGGTTTGATTATTGAACATTATGCTTATCTGGGGGGTTAGGAGTGCCCTTCCAGTTAACTGGCAAGCACTGGTAGGCAAGGGACCCACAGACAAAGAAGATTCCCGGGCTGGTGCACCACAGCCTCTCAACGGTACATCTAATGGTGGTAGTTGTAGAGGTCTGGACTTGAGCACACCGGTCAGCAGCCAGTTCCCCAACTGATTAATATCCGTTTGAATTGTAGAATAACTAGGAGCCCTCTGAAATACCTGTATGTTTTTAACTTGGGTTTTGTACTGGAAGAGTTGAGAGGATTTTCATGCCCACTCTGGTTGAGGAGGCTTACCAGGGTTGCTACATATCGGAGAGGACCTAAGGACATTCAGAGCCAGCAATCGCCTACCAATGGTGGGTTCAGAAGATTAAGGAGGCGGTGGGTTACATTTAACAGGTTATACAGTTGAGGTTCCGAGTTAAGGTTCCCTGTCCTGGAGGGAAGCCTTAATGGGGGTCGTGGTAGTGGCAGATCAGTGTCTTCTACAGGCTCATGTCTGCCTAGGTAATCACCTTTGGGTGGCCCTTCCAGTTCTGTCACTATCCTCTTAGTAAACTGATATGAGGGTGGGGGGAGGGGTAAGGTGCCCAGACATAACGAGGTTCATTTCCTCCCCGTCATT
Source organism: Castor canadensis (assembly GCF_047511655.1). NCBI lineage: Eukaryota > Metazoa > Chordata > Mammalia > Rodentia > Castoridae > Castor > Castor canadensis. The sequence goes on from NC_133405.1 coordinate 140,163,919, forward strand.
TCATCGTTCCATGCCTTTAAGGGGCCCCTGACTTTCTGCCAGCAAACTGTCTGACGTATAGTGCCCTTGTTCTTGCAGGACCCAGTTAGACCTGTCAGCTCTGCTTTATAGTAAATCAAGCCTCCCCTGGTGCATTCAGAAATTGATACGCTGCACACGGGTGACAGATATTGATAAAAGGTGAGGCATACCACAGTTTTCCCTGGAAGGAAAGCACCTTATGCAGGCTGAGCAGTCATCCTGGCCTCTCAATTGAACAACCTCAAAATGTAGCAGAGTCAGAAGGCAATAACACATCAGAGACCTCGTGCTTGAGACTGGGATCTGGACTACAGATAACACCCAACAGCAATTAGTCTTCCAACTATGAGGAGATGACAGGAGGCCAGCAGTGATCTGGCCTATGTTCCCATCCTGGGGAGCAGTGACAGCCAGTCCTAGTGCAATCAGTATTGCAACAATGCTAATCAGCAGGATGAGGTATGGGTGAGAGAGAGGGGGATACGTTTGTGTCCCGGTGGAGGAATCCTCAGACTTCCACCGTGCATTGACCTACCAGCTTCTGGGATGTGGTTGGGGCAGGGCTGGAGATCTCTCGGGCGATGGCGTGCCACTGTGACATCCTCTGGAACCTTAATCTGAGGGGGTTACTTGAATCATGGACAGCCTGGCAGTTGTTGGGGTCTGCAGGGGCATCAGCCTTCTTAACCCAGGAGTGATGAACCCAAGGAATAATTCCTGCAACTTTAACAGCCACTGGAACTTCTAAATTACTAGATGGGACCCCTACAACTGGGCTTGAGTGGCTCCCTTTTCCAATCCTTCACCCATACCATATCCCCGGGTTGATGGGGATGGGCCCAGTTACCCTTGGAGATTGGGGCTTTTTCTAAGATTCCCGGGAAATGTGGTGTAGGGTTTTTTCCTAGGGCCTGGAGAAGTCAGGACATGTCTAGATTTCCAATGCCCAAGGTCCCCTCTGAGCCTTTATTATGGGAGGGGTTCTGCCATAGAGAATCTCCAAGGGTGAGTAGCCAGAGGGTCTAGGGTTTCAGTGGGCCCTAAACTGAACTAAAGGTAGCATGTCTATCCAGGGGGATTGTGTTTCTTGGCAGAGTTTTAAGGATTCAGTTCATGCACTGTACTTTCCCTGAACCCTGAGGCCTGTAGGCCACATGGAGTTTCCATTTTATTTTTAAAATTTTGGCCAGGCCCTGGACCATTTCTGACACTTAGGCTGGCCCATTATCTGATCTGATGGAAAAGAGAAGCCTGTACCTGGGATAATTTCTCTTAGGAGAGCCTTTATAGCCTCTCGTGCTTTTCCTGTGTGTGCAGGGTAAGCCTCAACCCCCACTGAGTAAGTACAGAGAAGAACCAAGACGTACTGGTATCCTTGACAGGGCTTGACCTCTGTGAAGTCCACTTCCAGGTCCTCAAAAGGCACGGTGCCCATTGTCTGTACCCCATGGCTTGACTTAGGCCCTTGACTGCATTGTTTTATGCACATGTAATGTATCTAGCACTCACTTGGGTGCACAGCTGGGTAGCTTGGGAATGAGATAGTATCTACCCGGTAGTTTTTCCAGGGCCATTTTCCCAAGTGTGTTAGCTCATGTTGTTGTTTTGCCAGAGGGCTGCTACAGCAACGGGGACAAAGAGTCTCTGGTCAGGCAACTTCCACCAGTCTCCCTTTTCTTTCATTCCTCTGTTATCTTTTACCCATAGTTTGTCCTCCTTGGTGCAATTTGGAGAGGGAGGCAGCTCCAGAACCAGCAGGTTTGCGGTTTGCTTCGGCACTTTAGAGGAGCTCAGTTCTTCTGCTGCCCTTTTTGCCCCCTGGTCTGCAGGGCAGTTTCCTCTACTAACACAGTCCATGTCCCCTTCGTGGCCTCTGCCTTCCCAGAATGCTTCCAGCAGTTGGAGAATTTCTTCTTTTTTTAAATCTCGTTTCCCCCTGCTGTCAGTAATCCTCTCACTTTGTGTATTGCTCCACGTGCATGCACGGTGGCAAAGGCATACTTAAAATCTCTATGGATGTTTACCTGCTTTCCCTTTGCATAACATAGAGCCTGGACCAAGCCCAGAGTTCATCTTGTTCTGCAGCTCAGCCTTGTGGTAGGGCTTCAGCCTGTAGGACATCATTAGCAGTGGTGACTGGGAGTCCAGCTTTTTGTTGTCCGTTCTGGACGAAGCTGCTTAAGTCTGTGAAGACTTTGAGCTCTGCATCTGAGAGGGGAACATCCATCAGGTCTGGCCTGCTAGAATAGACTTCGTCCATCACTTCTTCGCAGTGGTGATCTGGAGGCCCTTCCTCTGTTGGCAGGAAGGTGGCAGGGTTTAAAGTTCATGCAGTTTCAAGCCTCACTCAAGGATCTTCACCTAATAGTCCTTGGAATGGGCCATTCTTGAGCTGGTCAGCTATTTATGACCTTGCCATTCATTAGAGCTACTACTGTATGAGGAACTTGGATATTAACATCCTGTCCCAGGGTGAACTTGTCAGCCTCCCTGATTACTGATTAGGGTTACTGTAGCCACCAGTGCCCGGAGACATGGAGGCCGCCCTGAGGCCAAGCGCTTTGACAGTTAAGCCGCTGGCCGCTGCCATGGACCCACCATTTGGGTAAGGACATCCCGAGCTGTGTGATTTTTTCACAATCGAAGATTGAATGGTCATGTTACATCTGGCAACCCTAGTGCAGGGGCGCTGATTAACAGTCTCTTTATCTCCTTGAAAGCCTGTTCTTGGTCAGCTCCCCAGTTTAGAGGGTCCTTTCCAGAGCCTGCTGTGGCCTCATAAAGTGGTTTGGCCAGGCTTGATTATTCAGGTGTCCAGAGGCAACAGCATCCTGCCACTCCTAGAAGTTCTCGGACCTCCTTTTTGGTGTTCAGCTGAGGGCTGCAGAAGACAACCCACTTCTTCTCCAGTCCCAGGGTGCGCTGTCCCTCTAAGATGATGAATCCGAGGTATCGGACCTCCTGCTGGCAAACTTGGGCCTTTTTCCAGGAGAGTAGGGCTAGCAGTGCCTTTGTCCCCTCCCAGCATTTCTCCTGGTCAAGGCTTGCCAGGAGCAGATCGTCCATGTATTGACGCAAAGTGCCGCTTGGATTTTCTTCTGGGAAAGTTGACAAATCCGCTGCCAGAGCTTCCCCAAACAGGGTAGGTGAGCTCTTGACTCCCTGAGGCAATCTAGTCCAGGTCGTATTGCTTTTCTTCCAGTATGGGGGTGTTCCCATTCAAAGGCAAACAGAAGCTGACTAACTGGGGCTAGCAAAGGCAGAAAGAAGCCTCTTTTAGGTCCAGGCAAGTGAACCAGCTTGCTTGTGGCAGTAGAAGGCTCAGGAGAGTGCAGGGACTGGGGACTACTGGGTGCAGTGTGATAACGGTGTTGTTGACTGCCCCCAGGTTCTGGATGGGCCGGTAATCATCTCCCCCTGCCTTCTTGACGGGCAACAGTGTGGTGTTCCATGGCGATCGGCAGTGCATTAATATCCCTGCATCCTTCAGCCATGGTAGGTGGGTCTGAATTCCTAGGCGTGCTTTCCGTGGTTCTGGATACTGCCTCTGTCTGCCAGGGAGAGCCCCAGGCTTGAGTTCTACCATTATGGGCATGTTTTTGCAAGCCAGGCCATGGGGCCTGTTCTCAGCCCAGACATCAGGAAACTCCCCCAGCAGGCAGATGGGCTTTTCTAGGTCCCACTTTTCCTGGCAATGCAGTTGCCATTCATCTTCTGCAGGTATGGTTACTGCCATGATGAGGGTGTTTGTTCCCTTCATGGTAATGTTTGTAGGCTCTCCCTGGTTGAAGGTGATTTGGGCTCAGAGCTATAGCATATAAGTAGAATAAAGAACCAAATATACACATTATTTCAATAGATGTAGAAAAAAACCATAGACAATATTCAACATACCTTCATGGTAAAGGCCCTGAATAAGGTAGGAAGAGCGGAATCATTCTTCAAGATAATAAAGGCTGTATATGATAGGTCACCTGGGTATTGACAAAGGTGCCATGACATACATTGGGAGGAAAAGGCCTCTTTAGTAAATCGTGCTGGGAAAAGTGAATACACACATATGTAGAAGACTGAAACTAGAATTCTGTCTCTCACCCCATGCAAAAATTGACTCAAAGTGGGTCAAAAACCACATGGTATGTAAGTACACGGAGACGTATTATTCAGCCATAAGGAAGAAAGAAATTATGTCACTGGGGGAAAGTGCATGGAACTGCAGAACATCATGTTAGGTCATAGAAGCCACACTGGAGAATAGTTATCACATTTCCTCTGACGTGAATTTTTAGCAAAAGTGACATGAAATAAAAGACGGCACTGTTAGGTCTGTGGAAGGAGAAAAAGGGATTGGGAAAGTGTGGAGAGGAAAGGGAAAGAAACTGATCAGTGGTGGCTCATGCCTGTGATCCTGCCTACTCGGAAGGCTGAGATTGGGAGGGTCACTGTTTGAGGGCAGCCCTGGCAAGAGAGCTCATCTCCAAAATAACCAGAGCAAAACAGACAGAAAGTATGGCTCCAGTGGTAGAGGGCCTACTTTGCCAGCGTGAAGCCCTGACTTCAAATACCAGTCCTATGAAAGAAACAACCAGAGAGTGGATGACTATGAACAAAATACATTATTCTTATGTATGGAAATGTCACAATGAAACTCATTACTTTGTACAGCTAATGTACATTAATAAAAATGGCCAAAAGTAATGGTAAAACTGATACGTACTGCCATGTGGATTAACCTTGAAATACTACGCTTAGTGAAAGCTGAAAGTCCCCAAAAGTCACTTACTGGTTGGCTCCATTTATGTAAACATTCAATGCAAGTTAAGTATGTTCAGATAGAAGGATTCCTGGGGCTGGAAACATGGATTCTGCTCCGTGAGCAGTGACAGAGATATTTAGGAACCTCATAGAGGTGGTTGTACAGCAACCACTTCTATCACGAATGTACTAAATCGTTAGGTGAAATAAGCCAGATGCCCAAACAAGACCTGGGTGTTTTCTCTCGCTTGTGCAACCCAAGCAGGGCAGCAAGTCATGAAAGTAAAATGGAGACTACTAGGGAAGGGAAGGCTTTTTTAAACTGGGTATGTGTATAATTAATACACCAATGGCTATCACTGACAAAAGTACAAACATAAAAGAAGAGAGATGAGTAACCCAAGAAAAGAGATGGGCATCAGAGAAAGAAGCAAAACAAAATGTAGAATGACTTTGCTAAGCTCACTGGTACGCTGGACATAACTGAGAATCAACCTATAGGCATCAGGATAAAGCAATAGAAGCTTTCCAAAATACAAAGCACAACGAAAGAAACCAACTGGATGTGTTGGCACTTGCCTGTAATCCAGCACTCAGGATGCTGGGACAGGAGAAGCACAAGTTCAAGGCCAGCTAGGGCTTCATAGTGAGTTCAAGGTCAGTCTAGTCATAGCATGACCCTGTCTCCTTCCCCCAAATAAAGAGTGCAAAACTTTAAAAGAGCAGAATGAATATCCAAGAAGTATAGGACAACTACACAGAGAGCAAAATCCTGTAATGGTAATAGCAGAAGGAACAGAAAACACACACACGCGCGCACACACACACACACACACACACACACACACACAGTTTGCAGAGGGAATTTCAATTAACAGAAACCAAGTCCCAGATATCAGGATGGTAGAGACTTGGCATAACTGTACCTGGAAATATATTCAAAACAGACAGAATACAAAACCTTAACATAAGGCATAAAAACACTTTGCCTATAGAAAAGCATCTATGTCTTATTCTCAGGAATCATGCAAGCAAGAAGACCCAGAAGCAATATAATAAATGTGCCAAGAGGGAAAATACACACTAAACTACAACTTACATCTTGTCAACTGTCCTTTGAAATGGAAGCAGAAGAACAAGGATGATAGTCTTCTAATTTTAATTTACAAATTAAAAGGAATTCTAATCAGACACTGGGCAAGAAATGCTAAAAAGAAGCTTGTCAGAGAGAAGGGAAAAGGTAAGCAAAAGAGTTGCACACCAAAACAGAAAATGACAAAGAATTAACTTCTTAACTGATTTAAGAAATTTACTTAAACTAGTAATAGTGAGAATATATGCAGTGATCATGGTTTATGTGCAAGTGAAATAAATGAAAGTGACACAAGAGACAGGAAGGAGGAATCAGAAATATTTTGTTACGTTGGATACTTGCACTACTTTTAAATGGTATAGTACATTTGAAAGTGAACTTAGATTAGTTGTATACGTGTATTTCAAATTTCAGGCAACCTCTTTGAAAAGTTTTAAAACAAGTATAATTTCTGCAAGATAGAGAAATATAGAATCACATAATTTACCCTAGTAGGAGGTTATAAGAGCAGAAGACAGAAACGGGGACATAAGAGCAGGTTACCAAGCAAACAGAAAACAGTAACAAATACAATAGAAATTAATTTATGTATAGCACTTTAAGTGTCCATGATCACAGGGGCTGCCAAAGCAGCTCAAGTGGTAGAATGCCTGCCTAGCAAATGTGAAGCCTTGCATTCAATCCCCACTACTGCCGAAACCAAAACAAAATAAAAAGTCAGAGATTTTCAGATTAAAAAACAGACTCCACTGTATGTTGCGTAAAAAAATGACTTGCGATGTTTTTACAAGTATTGATCAAAAATAAAAGAATCAAAAAATCTCACCATGCTGGTACAAATCAAAGAAAGGTAGGGAAGCTCTACTAATTTCATGAGAGATTTCAAACAAAGCAAAATTGTAAGATATAGAGAGGGGTATCATATAAGAGGAAACTGGCCAATTATACAAGTAGTTGAAAGAACTCCTAATATTGCAGTGCCAAATGACAGAGCCTGAGGCAAACATGAAGCAAAAACTAGTAGAAATGCAAGAAGAAATAGATGAAATTAGTTTTTGTCCTGTTTGACTCTAGCACTGCTTTTTTTCTTTCTTATTTGTCTTAGAGGTTTTGAGGTTTACTAAGTTGTTAGTCTTTGATTCCTTCCTATTTTTCACTTGCTTATCTACAGTGAGATTTATTCTCTCCCACACTCTCATGGTTGTGACTATCTGTCTTCCTCTTCTCTGTAAGATTCCTTTAAGAATCCTTTGCAATGGTGACTTGGTGGTCATAAATTACTTTAGTTTGTGCTTCTCTTGGTATTTATTTCTCTGTCAGTTTTAAAGAATAACTTTGCTGGATATAGTAATCACAGTAATCACCCAGAGTGCTTGAAATATATCATTCCATGCTTTCATGACTTAGTTTTTTAGCCAATAGGTCTAATGTAGTGTTGGTAAGTTTGCCTTTGGGAGTCACTTGGCACTTCTTACAGTTTTCAATAGTCTTCCTTTGTTCTGTCAGGGTCTCAGTGGGCACCATGTCATATTGACTGGGGAGGTAGCAGCCATATGAGAGATTCTCGATTTGGGGATTGACCACATTGCCAGTGTGCAGACTAAAAACCTTCAGAGAAAATATACTTTTGACAGCTAGCATTTCACCTTCACTGGTTCAGCAAGTCACCTGGCACAGCCTGCATTTTGCATGAACTCACTTGGTGAAAGCTGAGAGAAAACTCAATAAGCTACAGTCATGAGCCACTACTCCTCCCATACAGGGCACCTGGGACACTCAGAGATTAGACTGTCATATTCCATAGCATCCACCCCTGATTGCTTTTCCAAGTTAGGATGAGTTTCACTCAGTTTTCTCTTTCAATCTATTTTATCACTTATTGTTTGGGTTTTTTCTTTTGAGTTACCTTTACAATTTTATTTTTTATCTCTCATTTTTCCTTATGGTTTTATTCCTTTGTTCTCCTTTTCATTGTTTTTTCCATTGCTAGGAACTGAGACCAAGCCCACATATTCCAGAGTCGGGTATTCTCCCTCTGAGCTATCCCCACAACTCAGTTGAGAAGAATTAAGTCCACCTCTGTCCACAACCCATTCCTACTCAAACTCTAGCAGATTTTCTTCCTTAAAGAACTGGGATGATAAAAGATCCAGACTTAGGAAGAGGCTAAAGTCCCACTAGCCCACAGTATCTGCAGAAAGAAAGAAAAACAGTAGTAGCTAACACCATATCTACACTTGTGCTGTAGATTGCAGCCACACCTGGTCAGATTGCTTACAGCTAAAAAAGAATGAAAGTGAGCACCACAGATGGGAAGATTTCAGGGCCTTCCAGAAAATTAGCAAAAATACTAGGTAAGAAAGATACAAGTTAACTTGCACCTGGTACCAAATGGACCTAACAAATACCCACATTATTACATTCAAGAGCTGTTAAATACACATTTTACCTAATAGCACATAGAACATTCTCTAGGATAGATTATGAGTGCTCATAAGCCTAGTCTTAACAATTTTTTAGAAACGGAATTCATGGGAAGTTTGTTTTCTGACCATAATGAATCAAGTTAGAAATCAAACACAAAAACTTTAAACACCATACAAATAGATGGAAAATAAGCAGCTTAATTTTGAACAACAAAGGAATTAAATAGGAAATAAGAAAAAATAAGTTCTTCTTGATAAAACAAAAATGGAGACACTAAATATCAAAACCTATGTGATGTAGCAAAAGCACTACTAAGGAAGTCCATAGCAGTCAATGTCCAAATCAAAAAAGTACACCATAAAAAAATATTTAAAAACATGAAGGAACAGATTACCACTGCATCTCAAGATACAAGTGAAACAAGAGCGGTCTTCATCCAAAAGTAACAGAAATTAAGATCAGAGCAGGAAAAATGCAATGGAGACAAAAATATAAAAGATCATTGGAATAAAGTTCTGGTTCCTCACAAAAGGAAAATGAAGGACACGAACCTATGCTAAACGAATTAAAACACAACAAGAGAGATAACTCAAACAACATCTGAGGTAAAAAGAAGACATTCCAACAACATCATAGGAAAACACATGGACAATGCTCATCACATGCAGATTCACAGCAGTGCCACAACCAAAGAAAGATGTATTTCTTTCACCCCTCCCTCGTGCATAGTGTACAAATGCCTGTCACTAACAGGTAGGGCAAGAAAACCTTTGAGTTACTCCTGTCCCTCTACAGTACAGGCTGATGTGACACTGAGCAGTGTAAATAGACTTATTGTTGCCCCATCCTCGAGGTACTGCCAGAAGAATTCCAACAGAAAGTTTGCCTGGCCACAGGTTCATACTTCAACTTGCACCCACAGGCCACTCAGCTGAAGAGGTCTAGGAGAAAAGCCCTGGGTATCACATGAGCAAAGAAGGTCCCAAGAATTTATTTGCCCAGCTCAAACCATATCCAGTTCCCATTTGTTCTGTAATGGACACAACAGTTGACTCAGGCAGAAAGGAACCCCAGGCTTTTGCCCTATTCCAGGTATGAATGATTGTGGGGTTAAAGTATCATTTCTGAGAAAAAAAAATAACCCTAAGTACTAACAGCATTTGGTGTCACCACATCTATGTGGCTCTTACTGCCAGGTGACCCCCTATGTTATCTGAACATGCACTGCTGTCCTGACTGGTCTGAGTGTCAGATAGGTGGTGATGAAGTATGTAGGCCCATACCACTGTCTGGAAGACAGTTGTATCAGGTCTGCGCTACTGTTACAGACAGAGCCAGAGACTCTGACAAATAACACAGCTTATGCTAACAATGCCTAAAACCATTTAGAACATAATCAAAGCCATGAAAGCAGAAAATCTCCACACAATGTTTTCAAAACAACTCCTTCAAGTAGAGTACATAGAGCTGTGACTTATTCCTGCTTTAATGTTAAATTGCAATTTTAGACTTTCCAGGATGAAGTGGTAAAATGGAATTTCAACCAAAAGCAAGAAAATTGTTTCACAACAAAGATCCACAAATTGCAACCACAGTTGTCTTTTCAAAGAATCTTTAGACAAACCGTATCGCTAGAAGAAAAGCGTTAGAGCAGTTTTACACTAATGAAGCACAATTCTAAGCTTTAGGCAAAGTAGGGCAAAAGGATATACCCTGTAAATTCAGCAATTTCCCTTAATGTATTACTCTGAAATGTGAGTTTTGATTACTCATCAACACTGACGGTAAGTCAGCTCGTTAAATCTGCTTACTTAAGTGTTAAAAGCAGTCCTTACTCTCAAGACACATCCCACCTATGTCAGTGTTCAGAACTCCACAGAGTAAGAACTTCAAACTACACCGTGTACTTATATTTCTTATTTTACTTATTTCAGGAAATAAATAACCCGGCCTCGTATCTTCAATCTATGGTGTTGGTGTGTTTGTGATGTATGGCAAAATGGGACACAGTCAAATGCAGGTTTATTCATCTTCATAGTTGTTACCTTTGTGTTACAAAGCCATGTGAAGTTGTATTCCCTTATTTTCAGTTGTGAAAATAATTGGGAGAATGTTTTACAAACTGATCAATGACTCTGTTTCCTTAAAGACGTAGACGATTGAACTGTGTGCCAGACCTCACTTTATTAGAGTTAACAAATTTATAAAATAAGCAAATCTTAAAAACAGAGACTATGATACAAATTGCTAGTCAGATGTGCCAGTATGTGTATCATATCAGTACGTGTAACAACATGCCAGTAACACAAAGTAAGAAGACCAGATGCTCAACGTGACACTTTATTATAGTTTTATTTCCGTGAGTCTTGCATCAGGAAAACAGAGACCTCTTTTATTATGAGATTGGCTCTTCACTTGTACAATGCAATTTAATTAGAGTAAAATGACATTTTTACCTAACCTATTTTGTAAAAGTAAAAGTAAATGTTTTATGTACCACTACAACCTGTCTTGTTTCAAAACTTTTCTATGTAAATACAACAGCGTAGTTATTTTCACTTTCTTTTTCCCTTAAAACCTCAAGATAACTGGTTATCACTTAGTATTCAATTTCTCCAGCTGCTAATGTTACAAACCCCAAATTGCTACCCATGCTTTTAAATTTACATTTTGAAAATGCTTTTTTTTGGTACAGTGGCAATGTAAATGACAAACAAGAATGTATAAAATACCGAAGTTTTAAGAATACAGATGGGTACATGCATTTCAAAAACAGATCGATATTCTTCAACTCCAAATGCAGATTTATGTTGATGAATTCTAAAAATTTATAAATTAGATTTAAAAAGTCTCCAGAGAACGTCCAGATAATTAGAACATAACGGTTCTGAAAGCGGCTAAAATCCATTCTGGTCACAAGGGAAACAACTGAGTGGTGGCATTCATTTACTAGAAATGAAGTATTGGTTTATCAGTGCACATGGTAGCATTACGTCTACGTTTTCACATGTCAGTTAACGCAACATCTTCAGTCTTCAAAGAAATATAACAAATACTTTTTAAAATGCAAACAAACCAATCTGCTTTCCTTGGCAAGCTAAATGAAGTCTTACTCTTAACAGCTGATGACCAAGATCCCGAATGTAGAACGACCCTGAGAATACTTGGGATATAACACATTGGGTTCAGCTTAGATCTGGAAGCAAGAAGAACAGGAGATGGATGAAAATAATCATTACAACATTCTACGCAATGTAAGATGCCCTTAAATTTCTATGAACATTCTGTATATCAAATTTTCCTCTATTCCTCTCTGTTGCCAGAATATCTTTCTCGCTTTCAGAATGTTATATGTTATGCATAATATCCTTATACGTGTTACACACTATCCATAATATCCACAATACAACTTAGCATCTCCTTCCTGCTCTGTTTCTAGAGATCTGCTTGTGTTGAGGCTGATCATACACACTAAGGAATATATATAATTCTTTCCGAATAGAAGTATCGCTAAACCAAATTCTCTAATTTGAGTCAATCTGGTCACAGGAGCAACACTAAATCTACCCTAACTTAATTTTAATTTAGTGTAATTTAAATTTTTGCAGATGTTCAAAGCTGTAAAAAGAGAGCTGCTCTAGAAGTAGTAGAGTCCTCAGGTCTTAAACAAAAGCAGCCTTTATGAAATAGTCAAAATACCAAATTTCCTTGATAGTCCCACGTCTTTCCAATCCCTTCCCCTCTCAGCCCACTCAAAGTGTTCCAGAAGAAATAGTTGCATAGATTATATTTTCTGGAAAACATGGTTAGTGTGCCTACACTCTCATCTAGTCTATCTAATCTGTGCACACAGCTTTGTATTAACACATACAGTCTGGACAGGATCTTTAATTATCTAAAACCAAGGTCAGCTGACAAAATGTTCAGATCTGCCCTTAAACCACAACCCAATAGTGACATGATACGTCAGTCTCTTATCTCAGGAAAGTATCATTAATATTGTTTTGTCATAAGACTCCTTTGGCTTAGGGTCCCGAAAGAGAAGTGTACAAAGAAATTAGAAGAACATGTTCACTACTCATCATTCTTCCTTTTTACACTTAGATAGCTTTAAGACTTATGTAACACTGGAGTGATGTATGTTTTAAAACTTGTATATACAATTTATAAACACACACACACACACACAATAGTGGTACAGAATAGGGGTAGAGGGTATGCTATTTTACAGTGTAAGTAATGTAAGTGGTTTGGAATAATGTAAAAATAGAAAATAGGATGGTATGAATAAACCACGTATAAACAAATGCAAGTTGTAAAATTAGCTGATGTTTACTTGAATTGAAAATTTTCAACTTCTTTGAATAGCTTGAAGATGCTCTTACAAAGACATTAGGGAATAAAATTTTAGAGATCACTGTTTTTGATCAAGGATTCTCCATGAGGTGTGAACATCAGGGTCACCTGACACCCAACTGACTCCCCCAAATTGGCCCTGTGCATTTTTGACAAGCTCTGGTAATTATGCCACATGCAATCTTTTTTGAAAAGTTACTCTACGTATTCTAAAATTTCAACTTAGTGTCTAATCAAACACTCATTATTTTGGCTTTATACATTTTCATTACTGGGGAATTAAAAGAAGAACCTCACTGAACTGTAAGCTATACTGCCATCCCAGTTACACACACACATTCACAGTATAAGTAATGTAAATGGTTTGGAATGGGATAGTGTGTATGTGTGTGTGTGTGTGTGTGTGTGTGTGTGTGTGTGAATGGATAGGTATACATACGTTTAAGAAAATAAATATTTTTGACTTAAATATACTACATATACAACAATGAAGGGCTAAGGATAAAGGTGAGTGGCAGAGGGCTTGCTAAGCATTACTTATACATGTTTATGTTTACAAACATAAACATGAATATAAACACATAAGCAATTGTCATAATAAATGTGTATCAAGGAATTTCATTTAAATGTAGAACAGCAAAAGAACACTAAAAAACATAGTACTCTTGTGAGCTCACTACTTTATGCTAGGAAGAACAGCCGTTTTTCACAAATTAATCACACAGCAACTCCAAGTGAGGTTTAGGGCAACAGTGATACCTGATAAAATAACAGGATCCTGACAACATGCCTCCGTTGAAAGAAGGTTGTCAAAGGATGCTGCAATTTCAACGCTGTATCAAATAAGTCTTTTTAACACAAATATTTTGTTTCAGAAAAGGCATGAGCTCAAAACTGCTAAAATTCTTGGAAGACACTATGCTGACCCCTCTACCAGCAACGCACACACACAAAAGAAATTGTCAACGACTACCTCTTTACGTACTCTTCCTTAAAACAGCTAGGATTATGGCACGGCTTCTGCCAAAACTAATCCTGATTTTGAGAGAAAGAAATATCCCAAGGGATTATAAATCAGAGAATAAACAGCTTGTTTCTGGCTAGTTCCAAATATTCAAGTACTGAATATTCAAGCTCAGAAACATATCCTAAATTTATGTATTCAGCATAATGAAGCCAAAGGAAAATATCAGGGTAAGAAGGGGACTTTCTCCCAGATAAGACATATAATCCATAAAGAACATACACAAAACATCTGTAAGGGTCATAATACTTACATCATCAATGTCTTCATCATCATCTCCGACATCATCAAACTGGATTTCATCATCCTCTCTGGGACCAAATGTGTCCGTTTCATTGACTTTAGCTAAACATACAATAACAAAAATGCCCACTGAATAATCAAAATATTATTAAGTATTATTAAGAAAAGAAATGGGTCTGACATAAAACAATACACATTGATCTCAGAGATCAAATTAATAAAAGTCCCCCAGATGATCATTCATTTAAAAATTGTTACAAAAACAAGAGCCATGTGTTCTTTTGTTCAAAAGAGTATTTTAGTAAAGCCGACAGACTCTGATTAGACTCACTGAAAACCTTCAAAATATCCTTCAGAAAGGATTTGAGAAAGGCCTAGAAATATCCTCATAGTATGCGAGTTCTCACCAGTCAGAGAGACTTAGTCAAATACCTGTAAGACATAAAAGCAAAAAGAGCTGCTAGTTTTAAAAAGGCCAATAATTTCATGAGGATCATCATTGTTAGGAAGAATCTTACTATTTTTATGATAAAATGCACTGGAATTAAAAATAAACTAGCTGCCCTGTAAAGAAAACATTGAGGCTTACAAATTCATGCATGGTCTTAGTTTAGTCTTTCCAAGTTTTCAAGTGACAATGCTTTATGTTGGCCTTTCAGAAAGAAAATAAGTATTTTTGTTCTATATACCCTGTAGGTACAATCATGAATCATGAAGGGCTTGGGAATGTAACATGAGGATCCTGATGAAATTATTGGCAGTTTAAGTGTAGCAGCTCTGTTTTGGTTTTATTTCTTATGCGTAAGCATGAATTGAGTAAATCTTTCTGACTGATAAGATGTAGCTCAGTGGTTGAGTACTACATTATGTGAAGGCCCTGGGTTCTAATCCCAGCACTGCAATACAAAACCACACAACTCCTAACCATGCCAACACATAAGAGAACATTGTTCTCTATAAAAATCAAAACAAGTATCATAATTGGTGATGCTTACATGAAAACTGCCAGTCTCTTGAGAATGGTGCAGCACACCAGCAACCCAAGCTACTCAGGAGACTGAGGCAGGGGGATCTCATCTGGGTACATAGTGAAACCCCCTATTAAAAGAAGTAACAAAATAAAGTTGCCAGCTACTTAAGAAGGTAGAGTAAGGAGGATCATATTTTGAGACCAGCCTGATCAAAAAAGTTAGCAAGACCCTATTTCAAAACAATAAACTGGGTGTGGTAGATGATTCCTATAATCCTAATTGTGAAATTAGGACGGTAGTCAGAAGCCAGCCTGAGGAAACCACAGACCCTATTTGAAAAGCAAGTGAAAGCAACTGACCTGGAGGTGTGACTTAAGAGGTAGTACACTTGACTAGTGACCCGAAGACCCTGAGTTCAAATCTACTATCAGGGGTCAGGCACAGTGGCTCACAGCTATAATCCCAGCTACTGGGAGGATTATGGTTCAATGCCAGCCCAGGCAAAAAGAAAATTGTTCAGATCACACCTCTGCAAATGAGCCAGGTCTGTGGCCCTCACTGCGTGGAAACCCATAGGTAGGAGATCACAGTCTGGGCTCATCTTGGACTAAGATATGAGACTGTATTTTTAAAAAATACCTTCAGTTCTGGAGGCATGGATCAAGTGCCTGCCTAGCATCACAGAAGTCTTGGGTTCAAAACTCAGTATTTAAAAAGGCAGGGGCAAGAGGAAGGGCATGAAGAAAAGAGAACAAAGGAGAGGGAGAAGGGGAAGGGAAAGAAAAGGAGGGAAGGAGAATGGGGAGAAAAGAAGAAGGAAGAGAAAAGAAGCCAGAGGAGGAGAAAGAAGAAAAAAAGAAAGAAGTGAAGCAAAGGAGGAAAAAAGAAGGGAGGAGAAGAAGAGAGGAAGAGGGGGAGAACAGGGAGGAGGAGAAAGAAGGAAAACAAGATAAAGGAGGAGTTGAAGTAGAAGGAGGAGGAGGAGAAGGAGAAAGTGGAGATGAGGAGGAGGAGGAGGAGAAGTAGATGGAGGAGGAGCAGTAGGAGGAGGAGGAGGAGAAGGCAGGTACGAGGACTAGGAGAAGACAGAGATGATGAGGAGGAGAAGTAGAAGGTGGAGGAGAAGGAGAAGGCAGGGATGATGAGGAAGAGAATTAGAAGGAGGAGGAGAAGTAGGAGGAGGAGGAGAAGGCAGGGATGAGGAGGAGGAGGAGAAGTGAAGGAGGAGGAGGAGGAGAAGGTGGGGATGAGGAAGAGAAGGAGGAGGAGGAGGAAGAGAAGGGATGAGGAAGAGGAGGAGGAGAAGCAGGAGGAGCAGGAGAAGGAGGAGAACCCTAGTACCAAAAAAGGAGGAGAGAGTAAGAAAAAGTTTCCTAAATGGCATTCTTGGATGCTCTATATTCAAAGCTTATAAACTCACCAACTGCTCACCAAAAGAACATTTTTTAGTGATTCCTACTTAACTTTCTAAAATGCTACCATACTTAAAATTTTGTAACACACAACAGACCCAATTCTATCAAAATCCCTCATGTTATCCCTAAGGAACCATAACAGCACATGACAGCATTTGGTAACACTATAGACATTACCATGTTCTGGAAGCTCTCCGTATGCCTTCTGGCTTCTAGCTTCATTTGCATTACACTTCAAAATTACATCAGCTTTTTTATCCTTAGAAATAATTAATGTTTTAAACTGGTGAGAACAAAGTATCATTTGTTTCCTAATTCTTTTCAAGTTACACACACTAAGGAAAAACTCACTCCGTGTTTACTTACAAACTTGTGCGTCTTTCACAAACAAACAAATGCCAGGTACAAGTGGCTCATGCCTGTAACCCTACCCACTGGGGAGGCAGAGATCACAAGGATCGCAGTTTGAAGCCAGTGCTGGCAAAATAGTTCAGGAGACCCTACCTTAAAAAATCCCATCACAAAAAAGGGCTGGCGGAGTGGTTCAAGGTGTAGGCCAAGAGTTCACACCCCAGTACCACAACAAACAAACAAACACAAACAACCTTTGGGTGTAAATTAACAAAAAGAAGGGTAGGGTGCATATAACTAATAGCAATTCATAAAAGGACCTTTTACAGATTTAATCTTCATAAAAGCAGAACAGACAACCTTCCCCTTCATCTTACTTAGTAATACTTTTGATTAGAAGTCTCTTGAAGCACAAAAACTGCAATGTGAACTTTGTAAGTGAAACACAATTGAAAACTGAAAAAGAGTATAATGGGTTCTAGAAAAACATATCAGTGTGAAGTTGGGCCTGAGCTGAGTGGCTTTTGCTTCCCTCATTATTCTGTTCAGTTGATGCTTGTGTAACTATTTTCTCCCTGCATCCTGTTTCCTATCTTAATGACTTTGTATAGAATTAGTTAAAATGTTTCAGCCCTTTCCCTGGGTACTGGCCATTCCTAGATTGTAGGAAAGGTCACAATCAGAAGAGCTCTCAGGAAAATGTGAAGCAGAGACTTACTGTGACAAAATCCAGACACCTGGACCTCTAAACAACAAGCTTTCTGCACAATTGCTGCTTTCTTACCTTCACAGGTCTGGGATGCTCTGCAACCTGCAGACTAAGCTAAAACGCTCTCGCCCACATCGTAAAACCTCTCATTACTAAAGATTAAAATGCTACTCTGGCACCAGGTGACTGAGACTGAGAACATTCCCAGAAACGATGTTATACACATCTTCTCTTGGCAGCATCACGTAAGATGGCCTACCATGGGTAATTCTGCTGTCACCAGAGAACCAAGAGACAGAGTGACAAGATAATACAAAGTGCTAATGCTTCCATGTTAGCAGCTGCACAGCCAGACTTTTCATGTTTGCAACTGGTTCTTAGGATTTATTGCCAATCAGAATGATCTGTGCAGTTTCAAAATACTTAACTCCTTTCTAAGACTGAGAGTAGATGTGGGGCATACCCTCAGAAACTGAATTTTGAAAAGCTCTTTCCAATGGGTGGTTTTGGTGCAAACATCCCTGAGAAGCACAGACTTAAAATGCTCAACTTTTAAAGAACCTGACTCAGCTAGACTGGTGATTGGGCAGAAGTTCCTGTTGATGCCTTACAATTAATTGCAAAGAAATCCAAAGAGAGGCAAGTAAAATAATCATGGTGATTCACTGACCATATGAAGTGAACCAGTATTTCCAAAATTGTATGTGCAGACAAATACACAAAGATTTTATTAAAACGCACATGGGATTCAAATTTGAATGAAAAATATGTAGTTTCAAAGAAAACCTGTAACTTTCTACTTTGGAAGTTTTTATAAAAGAAAATTACTGTATGATTGAGTCTATTACAACAGAGGCACAGAACAGTCATAGTGGAGGAGAATCCAATGGTTAACCAGACTCCACTTTGTCTCTCACACAGTGTCCTTTTCTGAGTTGCTCTTTCCCCCTCAGATTATTTTAATTCTGGCATTGTGGATCTGACCAAAGTCCGTCCTGTGAAGCAAAGGGAGGTTGCCACCAGAGCAGCAGCACTTCGTGTCATGAATCAGGGATGATGATTATTCAGATTATGCTCCCACCAGGAGCACTAGCTGTGCAAACACCCAAGTCTTGCCTTTGTTCTTTCCCTGCTATATGACCTCAAGGCTGTTCCTAACTCCCCTTAGACCTGTCTTCCCAGAACAAGCACACTGAAGCTTTCCCATTATATCATCAACTTCTCCAGTCTGTTTTTCTTTAGCCACCAGTTAGCTGGGCCTCACAGAGAAGGGCTATTGCTCCAAGAGAGGGGCTTGTGACAGACACCAAGACTCACTGAAATTCTCTAACGAGTTGAGAATACTGCCAAAGTCTGTCACTATCCATTCTGTCAGAAGTCTGAAAATAACCGAATGCACGTGATAATCTGAAGAGTGCTTATTGGAGAAAAATGGGAGACTGTCAGAAGACCAAGCTCTCTAGTATTTTAACCTGCCCTGTCCTAAGACTCTATTCCTATGCCTCTCATATCTGTTCCATGTAGCCATGAAAATCAGCAACGCAGCAGCCACTGGAAGATGTAGAACAAGTTCTGACCTCTGTCAAAACACCACTCTCTACAGAGCTATTCCGTAGTACCCGGAAGCTCCCCCTTACAGTAAAGCTTTCCTTTATTTGAAATAATTCAAAGCTTATTTACTAGCAATATTCCACCACCCTTTGTCCAGAGGATTCAGAGAAAAATAGTCTATGCAATGCCTTTAAGCAGAGGTAACATCTGGGGAAAAAAACCCAACGAAAGAAATGTAAAAGTGTTAGAAGTCGATGTCCATAGGAGATTAGAACACCCCAGCACACTTCTGTGAATCTAGAAAGCCCGAGCAGATGCTCACAAAAGAGAAGACACTAATCTCTTACCCCTGAAAGGCCTTAATCTCAGCTCTGATTGATCTTGAGACTCTGCAAAGCACGAGATGAAAACTAGGGATGAATGGTCTGTTGATTGGCTTGGTGTATCCCAACTTGTACAAAGTCACCCTCATAGACTGGGAGGCTTACCATTGTGCGTAGTTGCTGTTGTTGGGTTTTGAGACTGTCTTGCCATGTAACTAACCCGTGAACTCAGGCTCCTACACATTCCACCTCCCAGGTACCAGGATTATTGGTGGTATCAGGACACCTGGCAGGCTTCCTGCTTCTAACAAAATCTCAACCAAAAACATGAACTGTCCACTAAAGGAACCAAGCAGTTAAGGCCACAGAATTTGCTCAGAAAAGTCACTAAGCAAAAAAGCAACAGCAACCAATTTAAGACTTGCTACATTGTATTTGACATGTTCAGTTTTCAACAATAACACCACCAAAAAGTAGGAGACCTTGAGAACACAAAGTACGGCCTCCAACAAGACAAAAAAAGAGTCACCTCAAAAAATATCTTACAGAGGCCAGAAGTTGGACATTACATCAACTACTATAAATACATTTAAAGAATTAAAGGAAAACACATCTACAAATACTGATGGGATGATGACACTGATGTCTTATAGCAGGGAGGAGGACCAGAAGAGAAACAGACAGGCTGTGTTTGGTAATGAGGCAGGGGGAAGGGATGGCAAAGCAGAGAGATAAAACACTGAAACATGAAGAAGGTCACATAGCCCTGGGGGAATGGAATAGCCAGTAAAGTCACCTGCAGCCAAATGTGGGCTGAGGTTTGCTTCTTGCTTCTGTAACCTGCTTGCAAGGGTATATAACGTGAGACCCCTTTGCTCTCAGGGGCTCAGCCCTTGGACGACACGAGTCCACTGGGTCTGTGCCGGCACAATTAAACCATTGCTTCCTGCTGAACTGCCTCAGTGTCCTGTATCTCAGCTTGAGATTCCCGCAACAGTCTCACTAAATGGAAAATGAAAATGAAAACACAGAACTTCTCCAAAGAAACAAATTCCAAACCAGGCATGGCTGTTCAAGTCTGTGTTCCTGGCTGCATGGGAGGTGGAGATCCGGGAGGATAGTGGTTCCAGGCCAGGGTAGGCAAAAAGTTCACACGACCCCCTCTCAACCAATGGCTAGGCACGGTAGTACGGGGCTGTGGTTCCGGCTGCACAGGGAGGCCCAGTAGGAGAACCACGGCCCAAGGTGGTCCCACGGCATAAAGTGGGACCCTATCTCAAAATTGGCCGATGCAGAAAAAAAAGAGCTGGCGGGGTGGCTCAAGTAGTAGTGCTGGCCTGCCTACCAAGTTCAACCTCCAGCTAAGCCAACTGCAATTAGGATAATAATAAAAGGTAAAAAACTGAATAGCTGACTTGACAGGGCCACTGTATAATGAGAAGAAACAACTGGACAAATGATCAACAAGGAAATAAGAGGACCTGAAGTGTAGGGCAGCGAGACCTAACAGATACCTACAGAAACCTGCAAAGCACAGCAATAGACACACTGGAAACTTCACAGTATCATAACTTAAAAGGGATGAGTTTCTTCTACATGAAAATCAAATGGATTTCACAAACTCACAAAGCATATGCAGTTTCAAGCTTGAGCTTACAGAGGGCTATGTATGACCACAGCTTTTGTGCTCATCCTAAATTGACAGCATATGCTTAAAGAACAGTTTGTATTTTGACCATTTGCATGCACATCACCGTGCTCCACCAGCAGGCTATCTAAAGACCATAAGGCCCAAGAGAATGGAAGAGTTGACTTATTCAGCTGCATTCCTAGAATAACAGTTTCCCAGACCATTACATTTAAAAAATGAAGATGTAAGTAATGAACTGGGTGTGGTGGGGCTCACCTACAGTGCCAGCTACACGGGAGGTTGAGGCAGGAGGATCACTTGAGTCCCGGAACCCAGGTTGATACCCTGGGCAATGCAGCAAAACTCCTTTTCCCCAGTAAAAATACATTAAGGTGGTAAGTGACTGGAACTCCACAGGATTACTAAATTTTTGTTCTACCAAGGGAGAATAGGATCAAAGTACATTGTGTGCATGTAGGGAAAAGTCATAATGAAATCCACTGAAACAAACAATAAACAAACAAACTGTGAGACAGATGTTTCTGAGGGGACTGTGGGGGACCCAAAGAGTAATGGGGTGAAGTGATCAGAGTGCACTGCATGCATATATGGAAATATCACGATGAACGACCCCCACACACATAGTACAACTGACATGCCCTAACAAGAAAGTGGGGGAAAACAAGAAAGGAAGACTCCTTTGTAAAATGAACACCACCTCCCTAGGCTGTCATTCTTTTTAGGAAATGTAATTTAGAACCGCTAAAGAAAATGGACAGTTTTGCCATTTTACCATAAGAGCAGTGAAAAACGTCAGCTTGAGCCATTATTACTTCACAGACCAGTGTTGGGGAATTGCCATCTCTTAACATCATAGAGCATCTAACACACGGCCTTCAGATGAACGAGAACAGAAGGATCTGTGGTTTTTATCTACACCTACCAGGGATTATTTATTGCATCGTATATTTAAAATAGTAAGAGAAAAAAGCATTTTCCCACAAGACACATATACTATTAATCAACTTGGAGAATTATTCTGAACAATAAAAGAGCCATAATCTCTGACTCAAGGGTCCATAATAATGTTAAATGGCAGAATGGTGAGAGAGCCTATGGGCAGGAACTGGCCAAAGATGCCAATACTGTGATTTCAAACATTAACCACTAAGTAACAAGGACCCAGTACAAATTCAAATGAGATTTTTTTTTTTACCTGATAGTCTCGTAGACCAACCAATATAACATCTGAGGTGTTTATCCAAACCTGTAAAAGACAATTTCCTGCATATTATTTAAAAGATATATGGTACAGAACAATGTTAGATGTGTGTCCCCACAAACTAGATCCTCAATTTCCCCACTTTGGGAAAAGCATCTGTCGAGAATTAGGTTGCAAAAGGGACAAGGTGGTGGTGCAGGCCTGTAATCCTAGCTGTAAGGAATTATTTCTATTTTCTTATATTTGCTGAGGCTTGCTGTGTGCCATAGAATATGACCTATTTTGGAGAAGGTTCCACGGGCTGCTGAGAAGAATGTATATGGTGTAGAAGTTGGATGAAATGTTCTGTAGACATCAAGTAGGTTCATTTGATCTATTGTATATTTTAGATCATGGATTTCTTTATTGATTTTTTTGTTTGGATGACCTATCTATTAATGATAATGGGGTGTTAAAGTCTCCCACAACCACTGTGTTGGAGTTGATATATGCTTTTAGGTCTTTCAGGGTATGTTTGATGAAATTGGGTGTGTTGACATTGTGCATACAGGTTGATAATTATTATTTCCTTTTGGTCTATTTCCCCTTTTATTAGTATGGAATGTCCTTCTTTATCTCATTTGATCAATGCATATTTGAAGTCTACTGTGTCAGAGATATGTATTGGACTCCTGCCTGTTTTGGGGGGCCATTGGCTTGGTAAATCTTCTTCCAGCCTTTCATCCTAAGCCTATGCTTAGGATGTCAGTGAGATGGGTCTCCTGTAAGCAACAAATTATTGGATCTTCCTTTTTAATCCATTTCATCAAGTGGTGCCTTTTGATGGGTGAATTAAGTCCATTAACATTAAGTGTTAGTACTGATAGGTATGTGGTGATTCCTGTCATTTAGTTGTCTTAGTTGTTTGAAGGTTTGATTGTGTATACCTAGGTTGAGGTTACTCTCTACTTTCTTGCTTTTTCTTTTCCTGTGATTTGGTGCTTCCTGTCTTTCATGGTTAAGTTGGGTTTCACTTTCTGTGTGCAGAATCCCTCGAAGAATCTTTTGTAGTGGTGGTTTTGTGGTGACATTTTGTTTTTCTTTCTGCTTATCATGGAAGACTTTTACTGCTCCATTTATTTGGAATGATAGTTTTGCTGGGTAGAGTGTCCTGGGGTTGAAGTTATTTTCATTTAGTGCCCAGAAGATCTCACCCCATGCTCTTTTGCTTTTAATGTTTCTGTTGAGAAGTCTGCTGTGATTTTGATGGGTTTACCTTTGTATGTTACTTGTTTTTTCTCTCTTACAGCCTTCAATATTCTTTCCTTAGTTTCTGAACTTGTTGTTTTAATGATGATATGTTGTGGGGTAGTTCTATTTTGATCTGGTCTGTTTGGTATCCTGGAGGCCTCTTGCATCTGTATGGGAATATCTTTCTCTAGATTTGGGAAATTTTCTGTTATTATTGTGTTGAATATATTACACATTCTCTTGGCTTGCACCTCTTCTCCTTCTTCAATGCCCATAATTCTCAAGTATGGTCTTTTGATGGAGTCGGTGAGTTCTTGCATTTTCTTTTCACAGGTCTTGAGTTGTTTAATTAATAGTTCTTCAGTTTTTCCTGTAATTACCATTTCATCTTCAAGTTCTGAGATTCTGTCTTCTGTTTGTTCTATTCTGCTGGATTGGCCTTCTGTTTTATTTTGCAGTTCTGTTTTGTTCTTTTTTCTGAGGTTTTCCATATCCTGGCTGGTTTCCTCTTTAATGTTGTCTATTTCTGTCATGAGTTCATTTATCTGTTTATTCATCATGTTCTCTCTTTCACTTTGGTGTTTATACAGTGCTTCTATGGTTTCCTTTATTTCTTCTTTTGCTTTTTCAAATTCTCTATTTTTGATGTCTTGGAATTTCTTGAGTGTCTCCTGTACATTATGGTTGACCCTATCCAGTATCATCTCTATAAAATTCTCATTGAGTACCTATAGTATGTCTTCTTTTAGATTATTCTTATGTGCTTCATTGGGTTCTTTGGCATAGTTTATCTTCATTTTGTTGGAGTCTGGATCTGAGTATCTGTTTTCTTCATTCCCCTCTGGTTCCTGTACTAATTTTTTTGCTGTTGGGAAACTGGTTTCCCTGTTTTTTCTGTCTTCCTGTCATTGCCCTTAGTGTTGTTACTGTCCCTGTACTGCATGCAATTAAGTATTTTCTAGCTTGTAATAATATATTTAGAATGGAAGGGTGAGAGAAGCTGGAAAGTAAAGAAGTTAAAGAAAAAGGGAAAAACAAATAAACAAACAGTAGGAAAAAACAAAACAAAGAATCAAACAAAAACGTTTCAGAGATATAAACAGGGAGCATTTGTGTACTAATCGATAGTAAGCTGAACAGGCATTAGAGAGACAGAGAGAGGATTGAGAATCAAAAATAAAAGGAATAATGATAAGAATAAAAATAACAAGTAAGTAAATGAAACATATATTATATACATATATATATATATATATAAAATAAGATAAAACAAAATGAAAAATAGAAAGTAAAAAAAAACCTCCAAGTTCAAATGCAATGAAGTTTCAGTCTTAATAATTTTGGTGTCCATCTCAGTCTCCAATCCTGGAGATGGTGCCTTAGATGTTGTTCTGTAGTTGTCTCATCAAAGGGGACACATAAAGTAGAACAACACTGCACAAAAAAATAGCCCACAAAGTGTCCCAAGTTCAAATGCAATACAGTTTCAGTAAGTTTTTCAGCTTGCAGATGTAGTTCAGTTGTTTTCTCATCAAAGGTAGCGAGAGAAAAAAAAAGAGTCTGCAGACAGGTCTGTGAATGGTATCTGCGGCTGTGGCTTGCCTGCCCACTGATGTCAGCCTGCTGTTGCTGCAGGCATTACTTATGCAGATCTCTCTGGGGTGAGCTTAGCAATCACCTGGCCCCACAGGCTTTGTTTACTCAGAGCTCTCCTGTGCATGAGCCACTGCTACAAGCTTTCCCCTTTCCAAGCACAGGCTTTCTCTGGCCTGTGTATTTGTTTACAGCTCACATGGGAAGTGCATCTTCCCTCCTCTCCTGTGGAGTTTTCCTCCCTCCACCATTCTCACAAACTTTCCTGCTCCTGGTTGCTGGGCACATACCCCCGCTCCCACCAGAGCCTCTCAGGCCAGGCCTGGCTTGTTTATTTACAGCTCCAGGAAGGATTCCCCTCACCCCCTCTTCAGTGCTCAGTATGCCACACTCTCTTTGCAATGTGTCTTTATTGTTCTTATTGCTTATTACTCAGTTTCTCTTTTTTCCCCAGGTGGAGGTCAGTCTGTCCAGGGGTCTATGCTGTTCTGGCCAGGGTTGTCTGTTTGAGTACCACTTACCACTTAGCTCATCTTGTCCACTTCTCCCAAGCCATCTGGGCACGGGCAACTGGTAGCCTGGGGGCCCTCCTGGTTTCTCCATTTAACGTGAAGTAGAGATTCTGTGCTGGCTGGAGGTGTGGAGGGGTCAAAGTTTTGCCTCTTCTTGGTGGTTTTGCCTGCAAGGTGTGTCTCCAGCGTCTTCCAAGATTTTACTATAAGAGGAACGCTTTCTGCTTTCTTCCTCTAGCTGCCATTTTGGAATTCCTCAGTTAAGTTCATCTTGAAGTTTAATCTTGCTTTTCTGTGAGTCTTTATGCATTCCCAGATTCAAGGAACAGAGAGCATTTTGGTGAATAATAAATTATCTTTAAAGAATAGGGACAAATTAAAGGCATAAGCTTTACCAACAACCACACATATCAAAACAATGAAAAAGAAGTATGAAACCAGAGGAAGAACATATTATCCCATATGTTATTGATATAAAACAGATAACTAATCATGATGAGACAAATAAAAATTTTAGAACAAGTACAAAACTATTTATATGTATAAATATATATATGTTTATTTATTTATATATAAATATGTATAGATATCTCAAATTACCTATCTGTCTCTCTGTATATATACAAGAAGGTAACATTGGTGTCTACTTGGGGGAAGTTTACAATAAAAGTAAAATAAAATAATGGGCAATAATATTAAATTTATAAAAAATAAAAATGTTAAAATATCTATATTTTTGTGAGACTGGCATTAAATAGTAAGTTTAGATTTACCAAATTATTTGTTCATGAAGAAAGGTGAAGAATAACTTCTAAAATAATAAACTTAAACATAACAATACAGTGAAAATTGAAAAGAAGTTAAAGTCAGCACCAAATAATGTAGGCAAATGAGGGAAAAAAATCAAACTTTTGCTGACAAGGAGGAAATAAATCAAAAAGCACTCAAAACACATATATCATTAATTACAACAACCACAAATTAACAAAACCCTCCATTTAAGTGATAATGCATTTTCATTTTCAATATTAAAAAATCTAGGTGTAACATGCTTGGACTGTTAAAGGGAAGATCTAGTAGGTTACAGAATGTACCAAAAGTTTTTGTGCAGCGCTATAAACAATTTAAAAACAAATATGAGAAAGATATCAATTGTTATTAATTATACATTTGAAAATACTTTAAAAGGTTTTCTTGGGTTTGAATTATCCCTCCGAACTCATATATTGTAGTCCTAACCTCCATTGCCTCAGACGGTGAAATTGTTTGAAACTAGGGTAAACTCAAATGTAATTTATGAGGTTATGATGGGGTGATAGTGGAGTAGGGTGTATGCTAATATAATGTGACTCATGTCTTCACACAATGGACAGTTTGAGACAGACTCTTCCAGATAAAATGCTATTTTAGCACCAAGGCAAAAATCAGTGGGATGCATGCATAAGCCAGTGCATTTCAGATTTCAAGCAAACCATTGGAAAGCTATAAGAAAGTCAAGGAACAAATTGTCTCTCTCAGTCCTAGAAGAAAACAATATAACTGACAGTTTTATTTCTGACTTCTGGGCTCCAGAACTGAGACAAAGAATTTCTATTATAGAGTCCACCTCCTTTGTAACACACTGTTACAGCAGCAAGCTGTAAAAGAGCCAAATTCTCTAGCTCTGCAATTACAATTACAAAAACCATTCTGCAATTACAAAAACCATTCAAGAAATGTTATAAATTTGGTAATCTCTTATAATATGTAAATGTACTTAATATATACTTTATCATCTTTTTATTGTTGTGCTGGGTGGCAATACATTGTAGCACTTACAGAAGTTCTTATAATGTATCAAATTTATCATAATTGAATTCCCTTTTTCCACCATTTCCTTCATCATTTGTCCATAACAAATAATAATAATAATAACTTCTTGACTGTAATAATAATTTTCTGTGTAATTATTGAGATAATCTATTCCTCACAATCTCTTCACATGTTCTATTTCACAGATTCATGGACACATCAACAAGGGCGTTTAGGTAAGATTAATTTAGATGTTTATTTCTTTATTTGGCAGATGTGGGTTTTGAATATAGGGCCATGCACTTCTTAGGCAAGCACCTATCTCTTGAGACATGCTATCGTCTTTATTTAATTTATTTTGGACATTGAAAGATGTTAATATCCATGAATCTCTTAAATTTCATATTTTTCTGATTTGTAAAATTTTAACAACTATATTTTCCTTAAGTTTATTCAAATATTGCACTATGGATATTTATAATATTTGAATATTTGAAGAAATTAAAAATAGATATATGATTTTAGTTTAGCACTTTTTATATTAATGAAAATGTAGATAATATAGCCAAGCCCACAATCATAATTGTCTATAGTGAAAGTAAATAATACTCAGGTTGCATTTCAGTTTCAAATAAATCCTTTAAAACTTAAAATTGTGTACATATCCTTAAAAGGAAAATTTTCTAAAAGTTCATAATTTCTAAATCATTATAGTGTGACAGAAGTCCCTCCAATAGTATATTATAATAAAATATAAAATAAATCACCAAATATAAAGTAAAATTACTTGCCTGATACCAGTAGCTCATCCTTGTAATCTTAGCTACTTGTGAGACTCAGATTAGGAAGATTGTAGTTTGAGGCCACTCTTGGCAAATAGTTAGCAAGACCCCATCTCTAAAATAGCCAGACCAAAAAAAAAATGAACTGAATGTGTGGCTCAAGCAGTAGAGTATCTGCTTTGGTAGCATGAAACCCTGAGTTCAAACTTTGGTCCCCATCCTCTTGTTACTTATTGTGCTAATAAACACATTCATATGAAAAGGATATAACAAATTAATTTAGTATGCAAAATACAAAATGAAATTGATTTTTTGACTACATGTGTTAATACCTTAATAATGATTTTAAGATACAGATAATATTTAAATAAAAATTTTATTGAAATGAAAATCAATAAATATATCTTCCTTCATAATGTTAAAATCAACAGTCCGTTTTTTAATAAGAAATTATTAGAGTTCCATATCTTCATAATTTTTCTAAATCAAAGTCAAGAAAGCTAACCTTCATTATGTATCAGGATGATTTCAAATGACACAAATTCATTTCCAAAAGAAGAATTAATTTCATAGGAGAGTAAGATGAATACTGTTTCTCTTCTAAGCCATAATATATTATATAAGTAGAAAACTAACAGGAAACATATCTCTTTGGAAGAAACATTGGCACCTCTTGTGCTTGGTAATGACTATATGATAGCTAGTATCAGTGGTGCCATAAAAAGTTTGTGAAATTTTTGACATAATTTTGAGTTTCTGGTTATTGTTTGATTAGTAATCCACACAGACATGAACAAATTTTACTGTCTGAAAACTCCCTTAAAACACTGCTTTTTTTTCTGCAAATAAATGTAACTCCCTGTCTTGGATTCATCCATAGTTCTGAAGTGGACAGGACTTTTACATTTACTATTTAATAATAGTTACTCTTGCAAAAGGGAAATGAAATTAGAAGGAAGGAACTTTTGCTTAAAGTACTTGATTCTAAACCATCCAACCTAAAATGGTTTCTAGAAAATTATATAGATAAAATATCATCAATAATATACTGTAGATTTTCTCATTAATTTTCCAAATTGAACTGTGATAGCTCCTTAGTAAATATCAACTAGTGAAAACATGATAAAAATTAAAAATACCCAAGGAAAGTCACTAAGATTCCATAACTAGATGACATAGAATAGAGAAAAAAATTTGAAAATTTCTGGTTTCAGCAATAAGAGAATCCTCTGACTTCCTCAGAGGAATACAAATATGTTACTGCTAATGATTCTAATATCATAAAACTGAATAATAGAATGAAATTTATTTTGAAATTAGGACTAGAACATTTACTAGAAAATGACAAACTAAATGAGGAATATAAATCAATTTAATCAAAAATTTATGTGGGTGATAAACTAAGCAATAACTATATATGTTCTTAATTATTTCTGCAAACTGAAATAAAATGTATAAATAACATAGTTGACATTGTTACAACAGATGTCACTACACAACCATTTTTCTTAAAACTAAATGTTGCACAGTTTTGAAGTACAATCTTTTAAAAAGAGTAAATACATTACTTTATTGGGAAAAACAATTTCCAGAAAGAAAAGTTCTTAACCTCAAGATTCTCAATAATTAATTATTTTCATAGACTTATTTCTCCAGAAAATTTACAGCATCCTATGCACTTTCAGGTAGATAAGCACAAAGATGAATTTACCTTATTTTTCTAATTTCTAATTTTAAAAAATGTATAGGTAATTGATAAGTGAAAACTTGACAATTTCAGGTAGTCAAACACAAAGATGAATTTACCTTATATTTTCTAATTTATTATTGTTTTAAAAATTATAGGTAATTGACAAGTGAAAAGTGTGCATATTTCTGGTATACAAGGTGATGTTTTGAAATATCTGTACATTTAAGACTACATAAATTAGGCTAAATAACATAAACATTATCTTACACATCCAGCTTTTTGTGATGAGAACACTTATAATTTTCAAATACACAATACATTGTTAGTAACTGTGGTCACCATGTTTTACAACAGATCTCTTTAACTTACTTATTTTCTCAAATTGAAAATTTGTATCCTTTTGTCAAAATTCAGTTTTCTGCCAATACAAACTTTATTAGGTGAGAAAAACTCATAAATGAGAAATTCACACCCTTTCACTTTTTTAACTTTTCTAATTGTGGTTTTTTTCTGTTTTTAGGATTTTTCTTTTGTTGTTGTTGTGCTGCATGGAGGTACATTGTGGCATTTACATTTGTTATTACATTATGTTAAATAAATCATACTTGAATTCACCCATTCCACTTTTTTTCTTTATCCACTCTCCCCTCATTCCTGGAACAGACTCAACAGGGATTATTTTTCCATTACATACTTGTGTACACAGTATTTGTACTATATTAACCCTCCCACACCTTTTCCCAATGTGCTCTCCCTCCAATCCTCTCAGACAGAAATGAGAAAGTTCTTCCCTCCTGTTCTCTGATTTTGTAAAAGAAAAAAATTGATATTTTCGTTCATTTAATATAGCTCCATAGGAATTTTCCTTGTGACATTTCCATGTATATATGTATTGTAATCCCTATTGGTTCATCTCCTCTATTTTTCTTCACCTTTTCACTTTAATAATCAGTATGCTAACAAATCTCAAAATAAGCTTTTACTCATACCTTGAAACCTTTCCCCAACCATACATATCTTTTACATACAACACATAGATCCTTCAGTTGGAGGGGTTCCTAGTGGGCAAAACAATTACCATGGATTTTAAATTACATTTTCATGTTTTTTAATATCCTCCTTATCATATTTTATTTACTGTGCTCTTCTAATGAAATGTGTATTTAATAATCATTTTCCGTATTTTCCCTTTAGATAGTTTTATCTAAACTACTAAGATTCCAGAACTGCAGATGTGCCTCAATGTGTAGCATCTGCTTTGCAAGTGCCAAGTTTTGAGTTCAGAGACATAGTCCTACAAAAAGTAATAAAATATTATGATTCTATTTCTTTTTAATGTTTATGTTTTTAAAATAAAGTACTATAAACCTGAGTAATACAGCTTAAATTCCAGTACTCATGCTTATGGAGCCTTTCATGGGATTTCATAGGATTTATAATAGCATATTAATTCCATTTTTGGCACATCTGGACATTGCTCATTTCTAAAATAAATTAAATTGACTTTATTTTATCATCTTATTATATTATATTGCATGTATACCTACTATTTCATTATATATTTCTTACATCTTAAAGCATCTTCAGATTCATAAATACTACTGCATTGTTCTTTTTTTGATGTTTATTTTGAAATAATTTTCAAGAATAAATTCATGTATCTATTCTTCTCCCTTTGTCTTTAACATTGTCTTCCACTCAATGTTTTACATATAAATTACATGACATTGCTTATGTTATTCATATATTCCAATAATAGCAGATGGCCTCCATTTCTTTTTGTATTTTGTTTTTAGATGTGATTCTAACTTTCAGTTGACATTCCATTAAACTTCAAATAGTTAGAAAATATCTGATCAAGTGCATGCTCATGAATGTCTGTGTACATGTGGAATTTATAATTTTACTCTTCACAAATGTAAGATTTCAGAATTCTTTGTGTTTTTCAGTACAGGTATAGTACTACATGGTGTTATGTATATTTAATAAAAAAGAAATATGGTTTAATAAACCTATTGTCATTATGTGGTGAACCTATCGATCATATACACAAACCTTTTATTTGCAGTCCTTCCTATAATTTTTATAAGCCTATCACATTTATGTTTTTAGTAATTTAAAAATTATTTGTATTTATTGTATGATTTGACATATATTCTGCCTTGAAGGTTTTCTTTCAGAAAGATCAATACCATGCTTTTTAAGGTAGGGCTTAGAAATGTATTACTTTTGAATTGTATCCAGCTTCCCTTCAAATATGGCTTTTTTTCATGTAGTTGATATATTTAATCAATTACTTTCTTGAATCTATCAATTATGTTGGTTCCCAAGTCTTAAAAGACATACTGCCTGAGAAAACACAGACCCACATTCTTTAGTTCATTAATGCACCTCTATTTTATAGCAGTAACCTATCTCCACATGATAATTATAATTAAGAGTTCCTGATATCAAACCAAGAGTATCTTTATCTGCACTCATACATACAAAGTCTTTCAGAATTCCTGTTAATTTCATTGGTGTACCTTTGTCAGTTTTCTTTTTAATAAAAATCCACTCTCCCCTGAAATGTGGTTTGAGACATATTGGCTACAACAAAGAAGTTTTCTGTTGTGACTTGATTCTTAGGAAATTCTCATAACTACAAAGATTTTGGTGGGTCAATGTCCACTTTCAAATTATGTTGAAAATGAATGTATAGTGCATAAGACCTAGTCCCTATGTTGAGCATAGAGTAGAATCCAGCACATTGAGAACAATAAGCTGAAGAGTTTACTAGATTGCCCCAATCTAAAATAAGAAGACACGTCAGAGTTCAACTACCACCCAGAGTTCTATATAATTTTTCTTAAAACCCTAATTAAAGGAAAACAGGGGAAAGGAAAATCCAACTAAACTTGACCCTGGATGCATAATTCTCAATGTACAAACATGAGGCAACAAGGCAAAAACCAACTCCACCACTAAGGACTTAAGTATATAAACAACAGTGAAAAGGAAATGTTAAATATTGTATTCTAAAAATTAATAGTAAAAATGATCAATATTCTCAAAGAGAAGACACATAAGCTAGTGACTGAACTCCAACAGGATGTGAATAAACAAGTATAAGAATTTAAAGAGAATTCAAACAATTAGATGAATGAAATTAAGGAGAACTTGCAGAATATGAAAGAAGAAATTAATAAAGATATAGAAGTCCTGGAAAACAACCAATTTGAAAAGAACAGCTCAAAATCCCAAATAAAAAAACTCAAAAGATAAAACACAGAAATTAAATAAAAAATGACCACGAAAGAATGTTAAGAAAATAAGAATGTAACATGCAAGACATCTGAGACATGATCAAAAGACCAAATCTATGAGTCATGGGTATAGAAGGAGAAGTGATACAAACTAAAGGCATAAATAACTTAATCAATAACATAATAGCTGAAAACTTCCCTAACCTTGAAAGGGAGGGAAATCCAGATACAAGAAGCTTACAGATTACCAAACCATCAGGACTAGAAAAGAAACACCCTCAGACATATCATAATCCAATCATTCAATATACAGAAAAAAGAAAAATTACTGAAAGCAGCAAAAGAGAAAAGACAAGTTACGTATAAAGGCAAATCCTTAAGAATATCAAAAGACTTCAACACAAACTCTAAACATAAGAAGGACATGGAAAGATATATTTAACTGTCAACCTAGACTAGCCTAATTGGAGGAGAAATGTAAACCTTCCACAACTTGTAGAAAGTAGATGATTTCATGACCACCAAGCCAGCACTACAGAAAATGCATAAAGTTCCCCTATACACAGAAGAAGAAATTTGAGTCAGCCAGGAAATTTCAAGGAGGAAAGAAAACTCCTTTAAACCAAGCAGACTGTGCAATAGGTAAGCATCAGTGAAATGAAAATTATCAAAAGCACCACACACCTCTCTCCGTACTAACATTGACTATTAATGACCTCAATTCACCAACAAAAAGGCATAGAACAGCAATTGGATTAAAAACCAAAATGTAACCATCTGTTGCTTACAAGCAATACATCTCACTGTGAAAAACAGACAGTAGCTTAAGGTGAAAGGGTGGAAAAAGATTTTCCAAGAAAATGGACTCCTAAAACAGGCAACAGTAGCTATACTTATATCTGACAAAGTGGACTTCAGATTTAAGTCAGTGAGAAGAGACAATGAATGATACTTCATAATAACAAAAGAAACAATTCACCAAGAGGAAATAATTTTTAGAATATTTGTGCCAAACATGGTTGTAGCCAACTACACTAATTAAAAAAAAGTAATGGATGTAAAAGCACAGATATAGACCCCACCACAGTGATAATGGGAGACCTCAATACCCTATTGTCACCACTATCCAGGTCGTCCAGACAAAAGATCAACAAAGAAGCATCAGAATTACTAGACATCTTAGATCAAATGGACATAATAGATATCCACAGAGAATTTCATCCAGTCATCATGTAATACACATTCTTCTCAGTAGCTAATGGAACTTTTCCCAGAATAGATCACATTCTAGAACACAATATAAGAAAGTCAAAATATTCCCCTATATCCTATCAGATCACAATTATATAAAACTAGAACTCAATAAAAAAGGAAATGATAGAAAATATTCAAACAACTGAAGACTGAACAATACATTGTTGAATGACTAGTGAGTCATCAAAACAATGAAAAAGGAAAAAAGTTCCTAGAATCTAATGAAAATGAAACTGCAACCTATCAGAACTTGTGGGACAAAGCAAAGGTCTGTTAAGGGGAAAGTTTAAAGCTATCAGTGCCTACATTTAAAAAAACAACACAGACATCTCAAGTAAAGAACATAATTAAACTCCTCAGTTTCTACAAAAACAGGAACAACCCAAATCCAAAACTAGCAGACAGAAATAATGAAGAGCAAGGTCAAGGTTAACGAGATCAACACCAAAAATACTATACAAAGAATCAATGAAACAAAAAGTTGTGTCTTCTAAAAGATTATAAGATGACAAACTCAGCACATGTGACAAGACAGAGGAGCAAAAAGACCCAATCAATACAATCCAACAAATACTAGTGAAATTCAGAGGATCATTAGGGCATACTTTGAAAACTTATATTCAAGTAAACTGGAAGATCATGAAGAAATGGATAAGTTTATAGATGTATTTAAATTTAAACAAAGGAAATATAGACCACATAAATACATATATAACAAGCAATGAGATTGAAGCAGTAATAGAATCTCTCAACAAAAAGAGCCCAGAACCTTATAGACTCACAGCTGAATTCTACCAGATCTTTAAATAAGAACTAAAACCAACAGTTCTCACAATTCTTCAGGAAATAGAAAGGGAAGGAACAATACCAAACTCATTCAGTGCAGCCAGTATTACACTCATTCCAAAACATAACAAAAATTCAAGAAGGCAAGAGATTTACAACAAATACCTTAATGAATATAGATTCAAAAATTCTCAACAAAATACTGGCAAACTGAATTCAAAAACACATTTAAAAAAATCGTATACCATGACTAAGTCAGTGGTCATCTCCTCATCTCAAGGATGCAGAGATGGTTCAACATATGCATATCTATATCTGTAATATAGCATAGAAACAGAAGCAAAGAGAAAAATTACATATCACCTCAATAGATGTAGAAAAAGCCCTTGAAAAAAGTTAGTGCCTTTTCATGATAAAAGCACTAAGGAAATTAGGAATAGAGGAATATTCCTCAGCCAAACTAAAGGTTATGTATCACAAACACAGAGCCACCACTACACTACAGACTATATGAAACCAATCCTTCTAAAGTCAGTAACGAGATAAGTATATACTCTTCCCCCACTCTAATTAAATACAGTCTTGGAATTCCTATCCAAAATAAGAAGACAAGAGGAAGAAAAAAGGGATCCAAATACAGAAGGAATATATCAAACAATCCCTATTTGCAGATGATATGATCCTATTCCCCAAAAGACCCAAAAAGTCCACAAAAACGATTAGAAATCATAAGAGCTTCTTGCAAACTAGCAGGATACAAGGTCATTATACAGAAATCAGTAGCCTTTCTGTATACCAACTATGAGCAGACTGAAAAGAAATTAGGGAAATAATCCTATTTATAATATTTCAAAATTAAAATACCTAGGAATAAATTTGATGAAGAAAACCGAAGACCTTTCCACTGAACACTATAAATCACAGAAGAGAGAATCCAAAAAACCAAAGAAGGCATCATAAGATAGAAAGGTATCCCATGCTCATGACTCAGAATCAACATTGGGAAAATGGCTATACCAACAAAATCAATCAATACATTCAAGGCAATCTCTATCAAAATTACAATGACATCCTTTACAGAGATAGAAAAATCAATTCTAAAGTTCATATGGAAACAGAAAAGCCATCAAATACCCAAAGTAACTGTTAGCAAAAAGTCCAATGCTAGACTTATCAAACATTGGTTAGATCACATCAACCATATCATCTCCCTCACTACACAACTGATGAATCAGTTAAGAAGAAGTTGTGGTGTGTTATACATATATATAAAGGAATTTTGTTCAGCAATTAGTAACATAAGGTGGTTTGAAAATAAATAGATGCAAATGGAGAACATTTTGTTATGTGAAGTAAACCAGGCTCAGAAAGACAAAGACTGCCTGTTTTCTTTCATATGTGAAACCTACATCAAAAATATAAAAATATACACAAAAACAAATATTATCATATACAAACTTTTATGTATAATAGTGGAATTACTATATGGAACTGAGTGGAGGTGAGAAAAGAAAAGAGAATGATAGTCAACAATACAGAGATATGTATGTGCAGTGGAGGTAGTAATGATATGTATTGAAAGCTGTTGAATAATGGCAGTTGGGAGGAGGGCTATGGGAGGATTATAGCAAGGGTTTAACTAGTTAAAATAAAGCATACTTACAGTGGGGATACATAAAGAAACCCCTTTAAAAATTGATGTTGGAATTATTAACTAAAACAGAACAGTATAAAAGGCACAGTGTATGGAGGAGTACTTATGGGACTAGGAGGCTGAATGCAGACGATTAAGGTGAGGGAGTATGGTTGATGTGCTTCATATACATGTAGGAAATAGACTGATGAAACTTCTTGTAAATGCTTTGAATGGGGCAGGAACAAGATCGAAGGGAGCAAAGGGTGGGGGTGATCTAACCAATGTACAATGAAGATTTTTGAAATTGTCCCAAGGAAACTCTCTTGTAAAATGAATATATCCTAATAAAAAAAGAACCTATTTTAATAGAAATTACCATGACAGGATTCTCACTGCATCTCTTCTTCCCACAACTTGAGGTTCCACTCCACAGTGAATAATGTGGGTATTATTTTCTTGGGGCTGCCATAACAATGTACCATATACTTGGTGGCAAAACCAACAGAAACTTATACTAAAAGAGCTCTTGGTGATTGAATACTGAAATTAATCCTTCAAGGAAGATTTGACCCAGTACACTGTTTCTTAGCACCAATTTTGATGAACATCCTAGAAAATCTCAGTCAAAGACTAACACATTGAAACGGTGGCTCCATTTCTTCATGTTCTAATGTGTGCACTCTATTCTGAACTGTGAACTCCTAGCTGTGGTTACCCTACAAACCAACCAAGAGAGAGACTGGGGATCTCACACAGAGCAAAAAAGAAGCTAAAATCCATGACAGGACCAGGCTCTACATGAAGGCAAAGAACAGATGTACAGAGAATCTCTCTAAACAGAGCACAGAAACAACATAAACAAATAAAATCATTCCATATTCATTCTTTTGCAATGTCCATATGGAATCTTCATTTTATTTGTTTTGTTTTGGTTTCAAACAAGATCCCCTATATAGGACATGACGACCTTGAAATAGCGATCCTCCTGCCTCAGCCTCCTGAAGAGTGGAGGAAAGAATTCTTAAGAAATACTTTGATTAATCTGGCATATAATATAATGAGGGAGTATGATAATGACAGGATATTTACCAGATTGAACAATCCTTACACACAGAATTTCATATTCACACTCTAAGATATAAAAAGTCTATACTTTTCTCTGTTAGAACTCTATCTGTAAGTGAAAGACTTGAATATTCTTAAGGAGCACATTAGTTACCAAGGAAAATCATTTCTAACACCTGGTGCTAATAATCCTAAAGAGTTATTCTGGTAACAAAAATTAACAGACTACTCTTCAATTAGCTCAAGTCCATGTAGTTATTAGATAAAGCCCTTAGGTATTATTAATAGTGGGAGTGGGCACTGGTTCCTTCTCTAGACTAACTAGGAGAGAACCAAACAGGGTGGCCTTTCCTCTCCCTAAGATTGACCTGGTTAAACACCTCCTTTTTGTTGGGCCTAATTAGGGGATGGGGTCATGTGGATTGTGCCTTCCCCACAGATACAGACTTTCACAGTATGGTCCTTCTCTTCATTGCTGCATGTTCTGCATCAGTTTTCCTCTAAACACAGAAGACATTTCCCATCACTTGAATTGCAAGAGAGGGCCTTACTCTCCCTTGGCTTTTCTCACACTGATGCAGCCACTAGAAAATTGACATATTGTTCCTAAAGGAGGACAGTTCCTTTTTAAGTCTGAGATAAATGTCCTGCTGTAATCTTGTCTTAATTGACTAGGACTACTCAGTTCAACTTCTGAAAATGAGGTGCCTTGATCTGCTCCTGGAACTTCTGATGGTCTGGATCCCTGGTAAGGACAGAGGGAGAGTAGGGAGATAGGGTAGGAGAAAGAGATCTATGACTCCCTGCTTACCATGTGTGTTCTATCCATGTGTGACATGTGCAATTCTTTTCTCCTAGCATGGGCATGTTAAGTTTTCATTTACAATGATGATGAAGATTCCAGAAAAATGAAAAAGACTAACACTGATGTTGAGGGATTATGTATGAGAAATCATCAGTCCTTTTTATGCTCTTCAAATATCTTTATGCTTATTCTTAGAACATGCACTAGGGGCATAAAAATATTAAAAAGAAGTAAACAACAAAAGAAAAAAAACATAAAAATGTACATACTTGCATTTCTGTCTTATTATGATTTCAGGTTCCAGAAGGGATGTTGTGTTGATGCAGACTCCACTATCCTTGCCCATCACCTCTGGAGAGCCAGTATCCATCCCCTGAGTGTCTAGTAAGAGCCTCCTGCATAGTAATGGAATGACCAATTTTCTTGATACCAACAGAATTCGGGCCAGTCTCCACAGCTACTGATATATTTGGCTTCTAAGGGTTTTCTGGGGCCCCAGACAAGTTCAGTGGCAGTGGATCAGGGACAGACTTAACAATGAAAATCAGTAGGCTGGATGCTGAAGATGTTGGAGTTTATTATTGTATGCAAAATTCACATGTTCCATCCACAGTAAAACAGCCTCAAAAAAAACCCTCCTTGCTTCATGTGGCCCAACTGCCTTTATGAGTTTTTGTCTAGTATATGCCACAGACGTTTTTCTGAGTTTGTATATGAGAAAGAGAATAGGCTGAGACCTCTGAACCAGGAGAATGTTTACTCTATTTCAGGGATGACCTGCAGCTCCTACATTCTTGAATACCATAGACAACACTCAAATGGAGAAGCTCCGAATGCCTTCAGAACAGCCAGGCATGAATAAGGGAGTACTCATCCTCATTCCCCCTACTTTATGAACATACAATGATTAACTTCATTATAACAGAAATATATAATTGAGATCAAGGGTGACACACAGGAATGAAAAGAAATACATTTTCTTTTTAATATTTGGTTAATTTAGTGTTGATTTATTTTCAGATTTTGCTTTATCCATTGCTAGTACACACACCCAACAGAACAATGTTTGTAGTTATTAAGATAGTGATTCCCTAGCCTCCACACCCTTCTCATTTCCACTTTTTCTTATCATTTATCCTTCCTCAATGTGGAAGAGGTGTAGCACTGTATACTACTATGCTCTGAGAAGCAGCTGATTTATCTATGTGTACTTTTGGTTTTCGAATTTCTGTATTGGCTTTGTCATTGTACACCAAGCAAAGATCTTGTGTCAAAAAGGCTATGAATGTTCTTAGTCATAACATGTCAAAATGAAATGCATCTTTTCTGAATTCCAAGTTGGATTTCAAAAATAAGGAACCATCCTTTCAAAATTATAGAGTATTGTAACACTTTAACTAATGTAACTTGAATGGATAAAAGAACACAAGTGGATTTTCCTTCCAGAAAAAAATCTGAGGTATGTTGGCCAAGAATAGCAAATGAAATCATGAAGGTCACATGGGAGAGGTCAACTATTGGTAAAACATCTATCCTGTAGCTCACATTTTGGATTGGGGAGGCTGTTAGAGTTGGAGTTCAGTTTCAGCCACGTGGAAACTGAGATGAATTTATTGGGAAGAATCACAGAGGGACTACATGAAACTAAAAAGCTACTGTACAATGAAGTAAATGGTCACCAAGAAAAGAATCAGCCCACAGAATGGTAGAAAATCATTGTCAGCTTTGTATCTGACAGATTAATAATCAGAATATATTACTATATTACAGTGAAGAAAAATTGGGCAAATGAGCCTAACAAAGTTTTTTTCAAATAAGGAAGTCCAAATGGCTAAAGAACACATGATGAAGTGCTCAACATTCCTGGCTATAAAGAAAATTCTAATCAAAACAATGATAAGATTCTGCATGACTCCTGTTAGAATGGCACTTAAAAAGAACACAAGAAAAAAAAGTTTTGGAGAGAAAGTAGGGGAAAATGAACCTCATACACTGTTGGTGGGAAGGTAAATTTGTACAACCACTATGAAAAATAGTATGAGGGTGCCTTAAAAAACTAAACATATAACTGCCATATTTCATCAATACCTGTCCTAAGGATATACCCGACATTATGTGGTTACAATAAACATACCTGAAGTAATGTAAGTCAAGTTACAATAGTATTTAGTGTAACATTATTGATAATAGCTATATAAATGGCCAAGATGCCTCAAAATTGATGAATAGGTTAAGAAAATACAGTATTTTTTTAAAATGGAATTTTATTCAGTCATAAGAAAGAATGAAATTTTGTCAGTAGCAGGTAAATGAATGAAACTGGAGAACATCATCTTTAGCAATGTTTGTCAGGTTCAGAAAGCCAAAGGCCACGTGTTTTTTTTCATATGTGAAACAAAGCCCCAATACAAATACAAGCAATATTATGATAAAGAGGTTTACCAAAGGGGAGGTCAGTAATGGGAACTGAAGTGTAAAGGAAGTTAAGCAGCTGAATATATTTGATGTATTACTACACAAGAATGAATACAGATTTTTAAACCTGTTGAAATCACCATATGAGAGGAATAAGGTAGAAAGGAGGAAAACAGAAGGAATGGACCAATTCAGGTTATAACTCCGACATACATGGTGGAAATGCCACAATTAAACTCCCAGCACAACCGTCTTAAACAAACAAAAATATCTTGTTTCAAAAAACTAGAAATGGAAAACAAAACAGTTCCTGTCTGGGGGTTGGCACCAGTGGGAGGGTGAGTATTTAAGGAAAGGGTGTAAGAGATTGAATATGGTGAAAATATTATGTACTCAACTATGAAAATGGAGAAAAAATACAAGTTAAAACTGTTCCAGGAATAATGGTAGAGCAGATAAAGGGGAATGATGGAGAGGGTGAATTCAACTATGACATATTTAAGAAATTTGATAAATGTCATAATTTATCTCCCAATACAACAATAATAAAAATGAAAAATACTAAATAAACAAGTTCCAACAAAAATAATTTTTAAACCTTTTGAAATTATCATAAGAAGGGGACTAAAATAGAAAGGAAAAAGAGAAGGGATGAGCCAGTTAGTGTTATAACACATATGTACATAGAAATTTTCTGTATAGCTATTTTAAATGAACCCCAAAATGTCTTTTTTCAAAAACAAAAAACAGGGAGGTTAAAAAGGTCCTTTCTGAGTGTTTACACAAGTAGAAGGGGGCAGATATAAGGAAATGTGGTAAAAGGGTGAATATGATGACAATATTATTTACTCTTGTATGAAAATGGAAATATGGGACCTGTTGAAACTGTTCCAAGAATGGTGTTAGTAGAGATAAAGAGCAATGATGGAGCAGGTGAATATGGTAAGAACTTTTGTAAATGTCACTATGTATCT
This sequence comes from Castor canadensis, assembly GCF_047511655.1. NCBI lineage: Eukaryota > Metazoa > Chordata > Mammalia > Rodentia > Castoridae > Castor > Castor canadensis. The sequence goes on from NC_133405.1 coordinate 140,205,788, forward strand.
CCCAGTACAGCAATAAAAAAAGTGAATAAATAACAAAAAATTAAAAGAAAAGAAATATATAAAAAGAATCACAAGGATGAAGGGACTACTGCCTGTATTTCAATATCATGCCCTGATACAACTGCAAACTCTATGAAACTAGTGCATCATTCAGTAATTTAGGTTTGTAGTAACTCTATACTTAGTAAGTTTCTTCTCTAAATTCATGCTAGATTGTATTATACATGGTTAATGTATCTAATAGAACACAACTGTTTCTGAAAGTCGATTCTACCTCCTACATATACATAGGCGTGACTTGGGAGAGAATGGTCGTTCAGCAGAGACTATGTAGCTAAGATAAAGAGGACCAGAAGGAAAATCTGGGGCTGGGAAAATCAAGATGAGATGCAGTAGGAACTCAAAGACAGTGTCTTAGACACATATAAGGGACAATAAATACAACATTATGGGGGAAACACATAAGGATACTGAAGGTTGCTGGGCCCCAGTGACCTATAATCTTACCTACACAGGAGGTAGAGATTAGGAGCATCATGGTTTGAAGCCAGCCCAGGCAAATGGTTCTCCAGACCCTAGTTTGAAAAACCCCATCACAAAAAGGGCTGGTGGAGTGGCTCAAAGCACAGGCCCAGAATTCAAAACCTTAGGAGTGTGAGAAATAAATGTTTAATCTTTTGCTCTACATTTTTAGTTAGTCACTCAATCTGATTTCACAACGTAGACCTCAACAATTACCCTAAAGTACCACCCATCTTGCTTTTAAGGACTCTGCTTGTGTGCAGTCTGCAAAGGCAGCTCTAGCAACTATCAAAGCTTTGCTGGATTCTTTTTCACCACAAGAGTCACTCTCTCTTGACATGTCAGAATCTCTGTGAACTTTAAATTTGTCTAATTTCCAGAGGGATCAAAAATGACAGGAGAATATCAGCTCACCTACAGAGGCATATTACTTCTCTGGAATTTCAGGTCATCTAGTCCTCATTTCACCCACAGCATTCAGATATCATCATAAACTGATATTTGTGTACATTTATTTAAAAATTTTTCATCCACACGTGCCACAATGGTTGTAAGAGTGTTCACCAACAACATTGTAATTTAATCCAGAAGTTTATTGGTAACGAATTATAATATAAAGATGCATATTTTATATTATACTGCAAAAATAGCTCTAGATGAATAAAAACATACAAATGAGATAATTACTCAAAAGTTTTAAAGGAAGTAACATACTCCTAAAGACAATGAACTTGTTCTCAGCAAAATTGTGTAGTATATACATAATGAAAGTGATTTCTACATTCCAGTAATAAATATAAACAAACACATTTTTAAATATTGTACAATGAAAATAGTATCCAAAAATGTTTTTGATTCAATGTCTAGAGCCTTTAATATGTACTGTCATGTTACAGTAGAAATAAATTAATTTCCAAACTAAGGCAATCCTCTATTTTGACATAATTACCTATTTGAAGGTAATATATCCCCTAATGGGTACATTTAAAAATCCATTCCCTTATTTTTGTTAACTTTAAAAAATGAGTTGTAGTGAGTGCCTGCAGAGCCTGTATGGAGCACTGACCTGAGTAGTGCATGCCCATGACAAGAGAAGCATTGTTTGGCCTGGGGATACCCAATTGTACAAGTGTTGGGCTATTAGAGAGGCAACACTTGCTAACCTTCATGCTAAGGTGCTACCACCTTTGCTTCCCTTAGCTCTACCTATCTCTGTCTTACCAGTGGAAAAGTGGGAACCCCAGGGTAACATGGTGGATGATCCATCTGATGACATGTGATGTGGGCTACTTGGGCTCAAAGTTGCATGCTCAGGCAACCAAAGTGTGTGGGTTCGCAACTTTTTCAGCAAATTAAGATTCAGTGTCTGGTCTACCCCAAGGTGAACTGAAACATAAATCCCTGCTTCATGTCTGAGTTGCAATGTCACTTACAGACAAAGATTATTTTAAATATTATTAAATAATTGTTGAGTATAAACAATTATTTTATATTCATCTAGTGATTTCCATAATTTGTCCTTTTTGACACCACTAGCTAGAGGTCTTTTAAAAAGATCTATGCAAAGGAGGCTCTTACAGTGTGCAGTAGCTGGCATAGGGAAGGAAATCAGTATTCTGTTTTCAGGGTTGGGAGCAGGACAAAGCTTCAGTTTAGGAGTCTGAGGTCCAGAATCTACAATTCCCCAATGAATGTCCCTTTGCCACATCTTACATTAAAGTAAATGAAGCTGGCTGTCAGAGTTCAAGTGAGGTGAGCCAACAAAAAACCCATTTCTTGTGTTGATTTACATATAATATATAGTGTATCCTGTGCCCCTAAAAATGAGCATCCTTTACTGCTTATCAAACACTTGGAACATCTCCCTTTTCCACCTCCAACCCAAACTTGAGCTTGAAATTTTACCTTTTACCTTTCACAATTCCCTTTGCTCAGCACCATTGTCTTTATATTAACATTTGTAACATGAAGAACAACTAAGTTCATTTCTTTGAATATGTTTTCTTTGCACTTACACATTCAAGGATAGTTTTTGGTCCCTCATCTGGACAATGGGAACACAGACTTATATAACAGGTGGCTAATGGAATTTTGTAAATGACTTTAGTGTATTTGTTCAAAGAAAATGCTATGAGTTTTCCATCTTTGTGTCATCACATCACCTTTGAATTCCAAAGTGAAAAAGTGTGGCATAAAGTGATACTCTACATATAGTTTTAGGAAAATAACCTCACCAATTTTCTCCATAGGATAGTTTCAAGTTAAAAATTATCATTTGGAGAAATTGGAACTCTATGTGTTTTTGTTAAACTGAAATGTTCAGAAAAGATGAAGAAATATGGCAGTTTGTAATATAATTTAGTTTACATGTGTGTGATCTATCAACAAGTGTTTTGAAACACATTGTTTTCAATATTTATTCCACGGATTTAATGAGTATATGAATGTCTTCCCAACAGGAGAAGCTTCTAAGGACAAAGCTCAAAGAAAATAGCTGCACTTATTTCACTTTCCTGGTATTCCATGGCTGCTGGAACTGAATCGAGCACATCCCTACCTTCTCCACCAAACACCCCCAACTGTGGTGTCTATCCTTCCTTCCTTGTTAAGTGCAATAAATCATCACCTTTGCACATATTACACAGAAAATGTAAACACAAGAATGCTTGTCTCTACTGCAAAATTGTTTTTCACTGCCCAACTGAACTTTTTGAAGTATGAAAATCCTAAGGTGCCTTGAGTTGAAAAAACTGCAACAAATTCTTTCCAACTAAAAAATTCAACACATTTTTTTTACACTTGACAACTTTTTGTGGAATGTGGTGGTAATTCATTTAATCACAGCTACTCTGGAGTCAAACACAGTAGGACTGCAAATTCAAGATGAGTCCGTGAAATGTGTGGGAAATCTCATCTTAAAAACAAACTGTAGTGCAGAAGCAGACAGCATGAGCTCCATAAATCAAATATATTGCTGAGATGATGGAGCACACTTGGCAGGAAAAAAAGCACTAAGAAGAATCAAAACAATGACACCCTGAACCCCCAGCCCATGCAAAGTTTCTCTGTGCCACATTAGACTGAGAAAACAGGAGGGCTCCTGTGCCACCAAACAGTGGTTCCAAACCTGCCTTGGGAGACATCCAGCAGACCAACAGGGGAGCAAATAAGTGTCACATGGTATTCACACAACCACCCCTGGGATAAACCAGCATAGCTCCCCTGGACAGACTGACTCCACTGTCCCACAAAAAAAAATAAATAAATAAAAACTGAATAATAAACAAGGAACTGAGAAGGAATATGCAGCAGAGGGGGCAGGGTGCTGTGCACATTGGAGAAAGGGGGAGTGGTAAGGAGCTGATCTCCACACGAACTTTCAGTGAACAAAGACTGGAATGGTAGCTGGGACAACAGCAGGTGGGTGATAAGCTGCTACTTAAAACAGGACAAATAGAGGTCAACAAAGCTCATCTCTTTAGCCAGTGAGCAACATCCAAAGTCAAATGACATTGAAAAATTGAAAAAGAGTGACCAAACCATAATAACATGTTGACAGCTGGGAGCCAGCTGACAGATCCCTGACTCGCCCCTGAGAAAAGGAGTGAAGCAAAGAAACAAACCTCCAACAAGCCAACACAGAAAAAACCCAAATCCGAAGCAGGATGGCTTCTGGACTATAGAGCTGATCTCCAGAACCTGAGGAAAAGACACACCCTACTGAAGGAGCAGCTGACTAAGAAGCTGCCACTGAAAGACAGGAAAAAAAAAACTGGTGAGTCTCCCCAACCACCTGGCAAGACTAAAGAGACCTTCTGTTTAAATACCAACACCAGAACTGGATGTTGAAGGAGTAACTCCAGAATTACTAAGACTGAAATTCTTTTTTTCTTGAACCTGGAATTTTTTATGTGTTTGTTTGATCATTTGTTTGTTTTGTTCCCTGTTTGTTTGTCGACTCTCCTGTTGATTTCTTTGGTTTTCTTCTTTTTTTCATTCTTTGTTTTGTTAGTGTTACTATTGTGAGATAGCTAATACTAAATTGCAAACAGACCAGGGACAGAAACAGCATACATACACTAACCTAAAACCCAACACACCACAAAACAAAATTAACCCAAGTGAAAGAAAACAGGTGGCTGAAACCACCTATAGCCTATCAAGAACATAGTTACACATTACCAAAGGAAGTGATAGGAAGAAGGAGATGGAAACCTATCTACCCCCAAAAATAATTTAATACAGCATTCAGAGGGAAATGAAAAACTGACACCCAGTTACAGAATCCAAGAAAATAAAGATAAACTATGCCAAGAAACCCAAAGAAGCCCACATGTCTAGTAACTCAAGAAATTCAAAGATAACCAAAATAAAGAATATGAGAAGACACAGGAGGAACTATACGAAATTTTAGGAGCCCTAAGTAAACACCAAAGAGAAACAGCAAACACTATAAACAGAGAAGTAATCAAATTAAAGACAAAATAGACAATATTAAAGAGGAAGTGTCGCATGACATGGAAAATCTCAGAAAAAAGAATGAAGCAAAATTACAAAACACAATGGAAGGCCACTCCAGCAGACTAGAACAAGAGCAGAACAGAGAATCTCAGAACTTGAAGATTAAATGGAAATTAACGGAAAAGCTGGAGAACTATTACTCAAACAACACAAGGCCTGTGAAAGGAATAAGCAAGAACTCTCTGACTCCATCAAAAGACCAAACCTCAGAATCATGGGCATTGAAAAAGGAGAAGAGGTGCAACAAAAAGGAATTCACAGTATATTCAAAAAAATAATAACAGAAAATTTTCCAATTCTAGAGAAAGCTATGACCATTCAGGTACAGGAAGCCACCAGGACACCAAGGACTTGACCAAAATAGAACTACCCATGACACATTATCATTAAAACAACAAGCACAGAGAATAAAGAAATAATATTGAAGGCTATAAAAGAGAAAGAACAAGTAACATATAAAGGTAAACCCATCAAAATTGCAGAAGATTTCTCAATGGAAATCTGAAAAGTAAGAAGAGCATGGAGTGAGATATTCTGGGCACAGAATGAAAATAACTTCAACCCTAGGATACTGTACCTAGTAAAACTATCAATCAAAATAGATGGAACAATAAAAATCTTCCATGATAAGCAGAAACTAAAACACTATATAACCACTAAGTCACCACTACAAAAGATTCTTCAAGAAATTCTGAATACAGAAAATGAAAGCAAACAAAACCATGAAAGGATATGCAATAGCAAACCACAGGAGAGTTCCAGACAAGGAATCAGAGAGTAACACTGATTCAACTGCAGACAAGCAAACCTTCAACAACAACAAAAAATAAATGACAGGAAAAACCACATACCTATCAATACTAACACTGAATATTAATGGATTCAACTCCCCCATAAAAGACTATTTGGTAAACAGGATTAAAAAGGAAGATCCAGAAATCTGTTGCTTACAGGAGACCCATCTCATCGACAGAAACAAGCACTGACTTAGGGTGAAGGGCTGGAAGAAGACATACCAATCCAATGGCCCCCCCAAAACAGGCAGGAGTAGCAATACTTGTCTCAGACAAAATAGAATTCAAACTTACATTGATCAAACAAGATAAAGAAGGATACTCCATACTAATTAAATGGGAAATACACCAAAAGGAAATAACAATTATCAACCTATATGCACCCAATGTCAATGCACTCAATTTCATCAAACACACTCTGAAGGAGCTAAAAACATATATAGATTCCAACACAGTGGTAGTGGGAGACTTTAACAACCCCCTATCACCAATAGATAGACCATCCAAACAAAAAATCAATTAAGAAATAGACTAACAAATCACACTATAGATCAAATGGACCTAGCTGATGTCTACAGAACATTTCATCCAACTTCTGCTTGATACACATTCTTCTCAGAAGCTCATGAGACTTTCTCCAAAACTGATCATATCTTTGGGCACAAAGTAAGACTCATCAAATATAAGAAAATAGAAATAATCTCCTGCATTCTAGCTGATCACAATGCATTAAAACTAGAACTCAACAAGAAAAGCAATAGTAGAAAACATGCCAACAACTGGAGGCTGAAAAACACATTGCTCAATGATCAATGGGTCATTGATGACACAGAAGAATAAAATAAAACATTTCTGGAAACTAATGAAAATGAAAACACGACCTACCAGAACCTATGGCACACAGCACAGGCAGTCCTAAGAAAAGTTTATAGCCATGAGTGCACATATTAAAAGTACAGAAAGATCTCAAATCAATGACTCAATGCTATATCTCAAACTCCTGGAAAAACAAGAACAAGCATATCCTGAAACAAGCAGAAGAAGAGAAATAAAAATAATATGATCTGAAATCAATGAAATAGAAACAACAACAAAAACTGTACAAAGAATCAATGAAACAAAAAGTTGTTTCTTTAAAAGAAGTAAATAAGATTGACAGACTCCTGGCCAACCTGACTAAAATGAGGAGAAAAAACCAAATTTGTTTGTTTTTGTTTTGTTTCTCCTTTTGCAGAAGGGGAGATAACAACAAACACCATTAAATCCAATAAATCATCAGAGACCATTTTGAGAACGTCTATTCTAATAAATTTGAAAAATCTTGAAGAAATGGACAAACTTCTAGATTCTTATCACCATCCAAAATTGAACCAAGAGGATATTAATCACCTGAATAGATCTACAACACAAAGTAAAATTGAAGCAACAGTAAAGAGTCTCCCCCCAAAAAAGAATTCCAGGACCTGTTGGATTCTCTGCTGAATTCTCTCAGACCATTAAACAGAAACTAATATGAACCCACCTTAAATTGTTCCATGAAATAGAAAGACAAGCATCATTACCTACCTCATTTAATGAAGTCAGTAGTACACCCATCCAAACACCAGACAAAGACACCTCCAAAAAAAGAGAACTATCAGCCAATCTTCTTAATGAACATCGATGTAAAAATCCTCCATAAATTAAGGATAAACTGAATACAAAAACACATGAGAAAGATCATTCGTTATGACCAAGTCGCTTAATCCCAGGGATCCAGACATGATTAAATATAGGCAAATCTATAAATGTGATACAGCACGTTAATAGAAGCAAAGACAAAAACCACCTGATCATCTCAATAGTTACAGAAAAATTCTTCAACACCACTTCATAATAAAAGCTCTAAGAAAACTAGGAATACAACGACTGTACCTCAACGTTGTAAAGGCTATACACGACAAACCTATAGACAGCATCATAGTTAATGGAAAAAAATTGAAACCATATCCCCTAAAATCAGGAATGAGACATAGGTGCCCACTATTCCCACTTCTATTCAATATAGTCCTGGAACTCCTACCCAGAGCATTTAGGCAATATGAAGAAATAAAAGGAATAAAAATAGGTCAAGAAACTGTCAAAATATCCCTATCTGCAGACAACATGATCCTATATATTAAAGAAAAACCAGCAGCATATTTCTCAATCAAAGTATAATGAAATTAAATGATTTGTTCTTCAGTTATGCTAGGTACATTTCAAGTCCTCAATAGGTATATATAGCAAATGGCACAACAGAATCATCCATATTATCCTAGAAAATTTACTTGATCAGCACTTGTCTAATTACTTAATTCACTGAAAGTTTGTAGCTAGATCAGAAACCACACAGCTCTTACTCCAAATGGCTGGGTGTCCCCAGATGGTCCTTTTGACTGTGCACCTGCTTAGTTTTATTTTTTTCTACATTGAATTGATGCATGACATGCCATATGAAAATAAATCTGAAGTGTCAAATATTATCTTTATCAATGATATTTTGTTATAAAAGTACTATACTTCTCCATACCATAGGTATTTTGCATAATGATTATTTGAAAACATTTGTCTGTTCAAAACCATAATCCAAATGCTTTCTAAATATTACAGTGTGGCAGTAAGTACATACAGGAGGAAGAGAAGACAGAAGGGAATAACATTTATCCAAGCTCAGGGTTTTGTTGCAATGAGGAATTTAGGAAGTATGAAGAGACTTCCTGGAGAGAGTCAGTGTGATGTGAACTCACTGAGGAGTTTAAGAAATACGGGGCTTGGGCAGTGAAGGTGCAATGGGTGTGGACCCTATGTGCTCCCCTCTTCTTCAAGGAGTAAATCCTATAACCTGATATGACTGTAGAAACAGAGGTTCATCCTGTGGCTTCCAGATGGCTCCAGAGCTTCCTCTCTGCTCAAAATGCTTGTTGCCATGTAAAACTGACAAAAGTTCTTTCAGTTCACTTGATTTCTTCAGCCTCTGACCTTACACAGGGTAGCTAACTGCTAGCAAAGTCTGAATGCACTAAGACCATCATGCAAATTGTTAGGGATCTCCAGTTCTTCCCCTCTAGGATAGAACTCAGTGCTAGGTTACTTACCCCACTTGCTGATAAATTTATCATAAGGTCCTAAACTTTAATGCTTCCTGTTCTTTAGGGCACAAATGGGGGAGGGTTGCAAAGGGCTGGAATAAGTGAGTACATATTCAGCCCATACACTGCAAAGCTCCTTGAGTCCAACAGTGGATCACAGTACACAAAAAATGGAAACTTCTATATTAAATGCATACCTAAAGCAAATAACTGAGAGTCAACCAGTCCTCCCTTCCCTCAGACCACATAAAATACCAACTTATAAATCATGAAATGCGAGAGTTTCCATGTAATTTTGTTTGGTTTTGTTTTCATTCTTCCTTTCTTTCTTTATTCTTTGTCTCTTTCTTTCTTTCTTTCTTTTTCTTTTTAAATTCTTCTTCTTGGCAGTATTGGTGTTTGAACTCAGTGACATTTTCTTGCTAAACAGTCACTCACAACTTGAGCCACACCCCCAGCCCTCTAGGGATGCTGGGACTGGGTCATTGACATGATCACATGATGAATGTGTGGATAACAAGCTACACACCATGTCCAGTGGTGTGAAACAGTACCTAACCCTACACTACCAAGTCTTGACAAAAAAATTGAGAGTACTTCAACAAAAAGAATTCATAGGATGACAACCTTAAACCAATGACTTGGCCTTAGATGCATAAATCACAATGAAGAAACACAATTAATATGAAAAAACAAGCAACTTGACTCCTCCAAAAATCATAGTTCCATAATAATGGACTCTAATGACTGAGAAGTACATAAAACATCAAAAAAATTAAAAGAATGATTATAAGTATGATATAATTTTGATAGGTCATATCAAAATTAAAAGGTACCAATAAATACTTCAAAGAATACAAACAGTTGAATGAACTAAAGAAGATAATGAAAACATTCAATTAAAGCATAGAATGCATGAGAAAATTAAATTGAAATTCTGGAAATTCTGGTAGGTCACTCATATGAGTTACCATATGTAATGTCATAAACAGCACTCGCCAAAGTCAAATATGCATCCAAGAACCAAGCTCCTGAGCACTCTTGACCTATTGTGTCCCATACTTGCATTCCTACTGTTCCATCCTCCATGTTCATGGTGTTTGATAAAATGTCAGTGTAACTTTTGCCAGAGTGGTGTTTTCAAAACTGTCATACATGAATCTGATAATCAAGGTGGCCTTGCTGGGAAGGAGATGCTTTTGGAAGCATGGGTGCATTTCAGCTTGCAGGGCCAGTGGATTCCTTCAGCAGAATCCTGTGAAAATATTGGCATGAAAAAGACAGAAGATGATATTTTCTGGAATGAGTATGGTAAGGCTGGATTGAAAGATTTAGGTCATCATCCCTCAGCTCACCATTTTTCCCTACAGGACACTCATGGTCCCTTCTGCTTGCTGAAACCACATCTTTAGCATCTCGTGTATATGACACAACATAGACCTCTACCTGTCTTGTGATCATTTTCATTTCATAATTCCTGGTGAATTATAGTTTTGTGTCCTCAACGAGCTGAAAAAGTTATTGAACAGAGGAATCATTTGAGTTTTCCCAAAACTGATCTTTCAGAGCATAGAATAGGATTAGCTTCATAAATATGAGTGAAAAGATTTACTACCTAGACACTGTGACCTCAAAGTTAGTATTCTGTAAGTTGTTATGTCACAGACCTGCCATTTGTTGACAAACAAACTCCATAATAAACAAGTTGACATTAGACACTCTGGGAAAGCAGGACTGATGCTGCCCCACAATCAATAGGAGCCCAGAGGTGTGGGAGCTCTCTTCCTGGCTTTCATTGCTTACATGATTTTTCTGAAATAAAGTTCACAATGGGCCATATCTCTTTGGGCAATTTCTGGAATATATTCTATTTTACTTTGTGATACTAACTCACCACATTTTGACTATGACAACCTTTGCACCAATATTCTTGGAGTGGACACAGAAATTCAGGTCAACAGTGGGCCATGATGTCTGACAGAACAAAAATGGCAACTCTGAGGATGTATCAACCAACTGTGCAGTAAGAATGACTTGGCCTGTAAATTTGCATTGGAATGGCAAAAGGATACAATGAAGGATCATCTCTGATATTAAGTTCAGAAGGATGGGAGGTGTCCCTTAGTGAATTGGAAGGCAGAAGGAGGGAAAGAGGATTAAAATTTTAATGCTGTTTGAAGGAGTCCTCAGAAATGAGCAGGTTACCTAGAAGATCAAAACTGTACATATTGGTTTAACTTGTGCATAGTATGTTTCTAAGCCAATGACACATTGAATGAGACTATATATTGCAATGGGGTCATTTGTTGTTACTCTTCATTGTTGTGGCATATGGGATCCAATATGTAAAGCAGAAAGGGAAGTGAACCACACAGCCAAGCAAAACTGTGAGTTCCTGGTTGCTCAGTGTTATATCCTAGTTGTGACTTTTGGCTACACTCAACTACCACGACTTTTGTTCACCTTCTTCCCTATATGCCAGATAGCCCCATCACTCTTGTTAACCTTAGGTCCTCAGCACCACCACTGAGAAGAGCAACAAATTCCTCCATAGCTCAGGGCCAAAGCATATCAGTTCTTGGGCATTATAAACTGAACTTTCCCTGGTTTACGGACCCTGTTCAGAATCGCTCCCATTTATTCTGGTCCCCAAAAGATGCGGCTAGCATTTTGGGACTCACTAAATGTAACATTTCCAGATGGATCATTAAAATTTATTTTCTCTGTAATCCTCAGGGCCTACCTTCTTCCAAACCTACCAGACTAAGGTGCCCTTAGGAACTGTCTTCCTCATCCAACTTGCTTGCGTTGTGAGATGTAGAAGGTGGCAAAGATCTCACTTACACAATACCCAGCCTCCTTTCCTTTGTGTTTGTTTACTATCAGCTCTGACCTGCAGTGCATGGTAAGGATAAGAGAGTCTCTCAAAGACCTGGGCTTGAACAGATATCACAAGCAATTAGATAGAAATAAAATATAAATGGAGGGAGAAGAGCAAACATAGGATTTTGATAGGATTTTGGCTCATTATAAAGAAGAGATAAAGTAAAATATTTGCCAAATATTTCAGTGATTTTTGTAGCCATCACCAGATGAAATATGATGGAGGCTTGCTCTAAAATGATCATGGAGGTGAGGAGTGGTCACACTTGGGATGAATTGGAGGTGTGCTTTTGGTGGTTCTGCTTTTCTTGGTTACAATGTGTGAAGTGCAATGTGTTGATTGTGCACAACCTAGGTGTAACTTGTGCATAGTATGTTTCTATGCATTGACAATTTTTCTTCTGCTTTCTTTTTGTGCTCAGTAAGCTCCAGAAAGAGATTTCTCATTTCCTCTTAGGATTCTTTTGTGTTAGTGTTATTGAACCTAGCACCATTTTTTTTTCGATTTATCTATTTTTTTCTTTTATTATTCATATGTGCATACAAGGCTTGGGTCATTTCTCCCCCCTGCCCCCACCCCCTCCCTTACCACCCACTCCGCCCCCTCCCTCTCCCCCCACCCCCTCAATACCCAGCAGAAACTATTTTGCCCTTATTTCTAATTTTGTTGTAGAGAGAGTATAAGCTATAATAGGAAGGAACAAGGGGTTTTGCTGGTTGAGATAAGGATAGCTATACAGGGAGTTGGCTCACATTGATTTTCTGTGCGTGTGTGTTACCTTCTAGGTTAATTCTTCTTGACCTAACCTTTTCTCTAGTTCCTGGTCCCCTTTTCCTATTGGCCTCAGTTGCTTTTAAGGTATCTGCTTTAGTTTCTCTGCGTTAAGGGCAACAAATGCTAGCTAATTTTTTAGGTGTCTTACCTCTCCTCACTCCTCCCTTGTGTGCTCTCGCTTTTATCATGTGCTCAAAGTCCAATCCCATTGTTGTGTTTGCCCTTGATCTACTGTCCGCACATGAGGGAGAACATACGATTTTTGGTCTTCTGGGCCAGGCTAACCTCACTCAGAATGATGTTCTCCAATTCCATCCATTTACCAGTGAATGATAACATTTCATTCTTCTTCATGGCTGCATAAAATTCCATTGTGTATAGGTACCACATTTTCTTAATCCATTCGTCAGTGGTGGGGCATCTTGGCTGTTTCCATAACTTGGCTATTGTGAATAGTGCTGCAATAAACATGGGTGTGCGGGTGCCTCTGGAGTCACCTGTGTCACAGTCTTTTGGGTATATCCCCAAGAGTGGTATCGCTGGATCAAATGGTAGATTGATGTCTAGCTTTTTAAGTAGCCTCCAAATTTTTTTCCAGAGTGGTTGTACTAGTTTACATTCCCACCAACGGTGTAAGAGGGACTTTTTCCCCGCATCCTCGCCAACACCTGTTGGTGGTGGCGTTGCTGATGATGGCTATTCTAACAGGGGTGAGGTGGAATCTTAGTGCGGTTTTAATTTGCATTTCCTTTATTGCTAGAGATGGTGAGCATTTTTTCTTGTGTATTTTTGGCCATTTGAATTTCTTCTTTTGAGAAAGTTCTGTTTAGTTCACTTGCCCATTTCTTTATTGGTTCATTAGTTTTGGGAAAATTTAGTTTTTTAAGTTCCCTATATATTCTGGTTATCAGTCCTTTGTCTGATGTGTAGCTGGCAAATATTTTCTCCCACTCTGTGGGTGTTCTCTTCAGTTTAGAGACCATTTCTTTTGATGAACAGAAGCTTTTTAGCTTTATGATGTCCCATTTATCTATGCTATCTCTTAGTTGTTGTGCTGCTGGGGTTTCATTCAGAAAGTTCTTACCTATACCTACTAATTCCAGAGTATTTCCTACTCTTTCCTGTATCAACTTTAGAGTTTGTGGTCTGATATTAAGATCCTTGATCCATTTTGAGTTAATCTTGGTATAGGGTGATAAACATGGATGTAGTTTCAGTTTTTTGCAGACTGCTAACCAGTTTTCCCAGCAGTTTTTGTTGAAGAGGCTGCTATTTCTCTATCGTATATTTTTAGCTCCTTTGTCAAAGACAAGTTGGTTATAGTTGTGTGGCTAAATATCTGGGTCCTCTATTCTGTTCCACTGGTCTTCATGTCTGTTTTTGTGCCGGTACCATGCTGTTTTTATTGCTACTGCTTTGTAATATAGTTTGAAGTCAGGTATCGCGATACCTCCAGCATTGTTCTTTTGACTGAGTATTGCCTTGGCTTTTCGTGGCTTCCTGTGTTTCCATATAAATTTCATGGTAGATTTTTCGATCTCTTTAATGAATGTCATTGGAATTTTGATGGGAATTGCATTAAACATGTAGATTACTTTTGGGAGTATCGACATTTTTACCATGTTGATTCTACCAATCCATAAGCATGGGAGATCTCTCCACTTTCTATAGTCTTCCTCAATCTCTTTCTTCAGAAGTGTATAGTTTTCCTTGTAGAGGTCTTTCACATCTTTTGTTAGGTTTACACCTAGGTATTTGATTTTTTTTGAGGCTATTGTAAATGGAATTGTTTTCATGCATTCTTTTTCCGTTTGCTCATTGTTAGTGTATAGAAATGCTAATGATTTTTCTATGTTAATTTTATATCCTGCTACCTTGCTATAGCTATTGATGATGTCTAGAATCTTCTGAGTAGAGTTTTTTGGGTCTTTAAGGTATAGGATCATGTCTTCTGCAAATAGGGATATTTTGACAGTTTCTTTACCTATTTGTATTCCTTTTATTCCTTCTTCTTGCCTAATTGCTCTGGCTAGGAATTCCAGTACTATGTTGAATAGGAGTGGTGATAGTGGGCATCCTTGTCTGGTTCCTGATTTTAGAGGGAATGGTTTCAGTTTTTCTCCATTAAGTATAATGCTGGCTGTAGGTTTGTCATATATAGCTTTTATAATGTTGAGGTAGTTTCCTTCTATTCCTAGTTTTCTTAGAGCTTTTAGCATGAAATGGTGTTGGATCTTATCAAAGACTTTTTCTGCATCTATTGAGATGATCAAGTGGATTTGTCTTTGCTTCTGTTAATTTGGTTTATTACATTTATTGATTTTCGTATGTCGAACCACCCCTGCATCCCTGGGATGAAGCCTACTTGGTCGTGGTGAATAATCTTTTTGATGTGTTGTTGAATTCAGTTTGCCATTATTTTGTTGAGGATTTTTGCGTCAATGTTCATTAAGGAGATTGGCCTATAGTTCTCCTTTTTGGAGGTGTCTTTGCCTGGTTTTGGGATAAGTGTAATAGTGGCTTCATAAAATGTGTTTGGCAGTTTTCCTTCCCTTTCTATTTTGTGGAACAGTTTAAGGAGGGTTGGTATCAGTTCTTTAAAGGTTGATAGAATTCAGCAGAGAATCCATCAGGTCCGGCACTTTTCTTTTTGGGGAGACTCTTGATTGCTGCTTCAATTTCATTTTGTGTTATAGATGTATTCAGGTAATTAATTTCCTCTTGGTTCAGTTTTGGATGGTCATATGTATCTAGAAATCTGTCCATTTCTTTAAGATTTTCAAATTTATTTGAATATAGCTTCTCAAAGTAGTCTCTGATGATTTCCTGGACTTCCCATGGAGCTTGTTGTTATCTCCCCTTTTGCATTCCTGATTCTACTAATTTGGGTTTTTTATCTCCTCATTTTAGTCAGGTTTGCCAAAGGTCTATCATTCTTGTTTATTTTTTCAAAGAACCAACTTTTTGTTTCATTAATTCTTTGTATGGGTTTTTTGGTTTCTATTTCATTGATTTCAGCTCTTATTTTTATTATTTCTCTCCTTCTATTTGTTTTGGGATTTGCTTATTCTTGTTTTTCTAGGAGTTTGAGATGTATCATTAGGTCATTGATTTGGGATCTTTCAGTCTTTTTAATATATGCACTCATGGCTATAAACTTTCCTCTCAGGACTGCCTTAGCTGTGTCCCATAGGTTCTGGTAGGTTGTGTTTTCATTTTCCTTGACATCCAGGAACTTTTTAATTTCCTCTTTTATTTCATCAATGATCCATTCTTCATTAAGTAATGAGTTATTTAGTTTCCAGCTGTTTGCATGTTTTTTGTCTTTACTTTTGTTGAGTTCTACTTTTACTGCATTGTGATCAGATAGTATGCACGGTATAATTTCTATTTTCTTATATTTGCTGAGACTTGGTTTGTGCCCTAGGATATGACCTATTTTGGAGAAGGTTCCATGGGCTGTTGAGAAGAATGTATATTGTGTAGAAGTTGGATGAACTGTTCTGTAGACATCATCTAGGTCCATTTAATCTATTGCATATTATAGATCTTGGATTTCTTTATTGATTTTTGATTGCATGACCTATCTATTGATGATAATGGGGTGTTAAAGTCTCCCACAACCACTGTGTTGGCGTTTATATATGCTTTTAGGTCTTTCGGGGTATGTTTGATGAAATTGGGTGCCTTGACATTGGGTGCATACAGGTTGATAATTATTATTTCCTTTTGATCTATTTCCCCTTTTATTAGTATGAAATGTCCTTCTTTATCTCATTTGATCAATGTAGGTTTGGAGTCTACTTTGTCAGAGATAAGTATTGCTACTCCTGCCTGTTTTGGGGGGCCATTGGCTTGGTAAATCTTCTTCCAGCCTTTCATCCTAAGCCTATGCTTATTTCTGTTGATGAGATGGGTCTCCTGTAAGCAACAAATTGTTGGATCTTCCTTTTTAATCCATTTCATCAAGCAGTGCCTTTTGATGGGTGAATTAAGTCCGTTAACATTAAGCGTTAGTACTGATAGGTATGTGGTGATTCCTGTCATTTAGTTGTCTTAGTTGTTTGCAGGTTTGATTGTGTGTACCTAAGTTGAGGTTACTCTCTACTGTCTTGCTTTTTCTTTTCCTATGGTTTGGTGCTGCCTGTCTTTTCATGGTTAAGTTGGGTTTCACTTTCTGTGTGCAGAATCCCTTGAAGATTCCTTTGTAGTGGTGGCTTTGTGGTGACATTTTGTTTTTCTTTCTGCTTATCATGGAAGACTTTTATTGCTCCATCTATTTTGAATGATAGTTTTGCTGGGTAGAGTATCCTGGGGTTGAAGTTGTTTTCATTCAGTGCCTGGAAGACCTCACCCCACACTCTTCTTGCTTTTAATGTTTCTGTTGAGAAGTCTGCTGTGATTTTCATGGGTTTACCTTTGTATGTTATTTGTTTTTTTCTCTCTTACAGCCTTCAACATTCCTTCCTTAGTTTCTGAACTTGTTGTTTTAATGGTGATATGTCGTGGGGTAGTTCTATTTTGATCTGGTCTGTTTGGTGTCCTGGAGGCCTCTTGCATCTGTATGGGTATATCTTTCTCTAGATTTGGGAAAGTTTCCGTTATTATTTTGTTGAATATATTACACATTCCCTTAGCTTGCACCTCTTCTCCTTCTTCGATGCCCATGATTCTCAGGTTTGGTCTTTTGGTGGAGTCAGTGAGTTCTTGCATTTTCTTTTCACAGGTCTTCAGTTGTTTAATTAATTGTTCTTTTGTTTTTCCTTTAATTACCATTTCTTCTTCGAGTTCTGAGATTCTGTCTTCTGTTTGTTCTATTCTGCTGGATTGGCCTTCCATTTTGTTTTGCAGTTCTGTTTCGTTCTTTTTTTCTGAGGTTTTCCATATCCTGGCTGTTTTCCTCTTTAATGTTGTCTATTTTTGTCCTGAGTTCATTTATCTGTTTATTCTCGTGTTTTCTCTTTCACTTTGGTGTTTATACAGTGCTTCTATGGTTTCCTTTATTTCTTCTTTTGTTTTTTCAAATTCTCTATTTTTGTTGTCTTGGAATTTCTTGAGTGTCTCCTGTACATTTTGGTTGACTCTATCCAGTATCATCTCTATGAAATTCTCATTGAGTACTTGTAGTATGTCTTCTTTTAAATTATTCTTGTGGGCTTCATTGGGTCCTTTGGCATAGTTTATCTTCATTTTTTTGGAGTCTGGATCTGAGTACCTGTTTTCTTCATTCCCCTCTGGTTCCTGTACTAACTTTTTTGCTGTGGGGAAACTGGTTTCCCTGTTTTTTCTGTCTTCCCATCATTGTCTTTGGTGTTGTTACTGTCCCTGTACTGCGTGCAATTAAGTATTTCCTAGCTTGTAATAATAACAATGGTAATATTTAGAATGGCAGGGTGAGCTGAGATGGAAAGCAAGAAGTTAAAGAAATGCGAAAAACAAATACACAGACTGGAGGGAGAAAACAGAACAAGGTGTCAGACAAGATTTCAAAGGTATAAACAGGGAGCTTTAGTGTACTAATCGACAGTAAGCTGAACAGACATTAGAGAGTCAGAGAGAGGATTGAAAATCAAAAATAAAAAAATAAAGGTAAGAATAAAAATAAAAAATAAGTAAATGAAAGAAAAATCTATTTATAAAAATGTATTAAAATTAAATGAAAAAATAGAAAATTTAAAAAAACCAAAAACCCAAGAAACCTCCAAGTTCAAATGCAGTGAAGTCTCAGTCTCCAATCCTGGAGATGGTGCCTCAGATGTTGTTCTGTAGTTGTCTCATCAAAGGGGATACATAAAGAAGAACAAAACTACCCACACACGCACAAAAAGAACCCCACCAAGTGTCCCAAGTTCAAATGCAATACAGTTTCAGTAAGTTTTTCAGCTTGCAGGTGTAATTTGGTTGTTCTCTCATCAAAGGTAGAGAGACAAAGAAAAAAAAAGAGTCTGGAGACAGTTCTGAGAATGGTATCTGCAACTGTGGCTTCATTGCCTGCTGCTGTCAGCCTGCTGTTGCTGGAGGCATTATTTATGCAGATCTCTGGGGTGAGCTTAGCACTCACCTGGTCCCGCAGGCTTTGTTTGCTCAGATTTCTCCGTGCATGAGCCTCTGCTACAAGCTTTCCCCTTTCCAAGCACCGGGAAACGTGACACTGCACCTGCATTCTCAGGCCTGTGTGTTTATTTACAGTTCATGTGGGAGGTGGGTCTTCCCCCCTCTCCTGTGAAGTTTTCCTCCCACCTCCTCTTTCACAAGCTTTCCTGCTCCTGATTACTGGGTGGTGCTGCTGCTCCTGCCAGCTGCCATGTTTGTTTACAGCTCACATGGGAAGTGAGTCTTCCCTCCTCTCCTGTGGAGTTTTCCTCCCTCCGCCACTCTCACAAGCTTTCCCACTCCTGGTTGCTGGGCACGCACTCCCGCTCCTGCCAGCGGCTCTCTGGCCTGCCTGGCTTGTTTAGTTACAGTCCCGGGAAGGATTCCCTTCCCCCAATCTTTGGCGCTCAGTGCGCCCCACCCTCTTTCCTACGTGTCTTATTTGTTCTTATTGCTTATTACTCAGTTTCTCTTTTTTTTCCCTGGGTGGAGGTCAGTCTGTCCAGGGGGCTATGCTGCTCTGGCCCAGGCTTGTCTGTGGGAGTACCGCGGTACCGCAAAGCTCACCTGGTCCACGTCTTCCCAAGCCATCTGGGCGCCAGCGACTGGCGGCCGGGGGGCCCTCCTGGTTTCTCCATTTAACGTGAAGTGGAGATTCTCTGCGCCAGTTGGAGGTGTGGAGGGGTCAAAGTTATGCCTTTTCTCAGTGATTATGCCTGCAAAATGTGTCTCTGGCATCTCTCCAAGATTTCACTATAGGAGGCTCGCTTTCTGCTTCCTCCCTCTAGCCACCATCTTGGAATCCCCCCAAACCTAGCACCATTTAAAAATTATTTTCAGAAGGAAAGAAAATATTCTAAAGTAATGTAATTAAAAACAGCTATTTAGATAAAGCAGTCAATACTAAATATCATAAAGCAGACACAAAATATTTTATATACATATAGATGTCATATAATGACATCTTACTTCTATAATACAAGAAAATATGGTTAGAAAGCATTAGTTGAGACTTCACTTTTCCAGCAGAGGGCCTAAAAGATGGCACGACACAGCTCTGCAAAGAAATGTACTTCGTTAGATAGATTTCTTTTCATTAGTGACATCAAGCTAAGTACTCACTCTCTTCATGAGCCTCAGGTGAAAAATGTTTTCAATACCGTCAGTAAAACAGTCCAAAACAAAAAGCACAGCTGTTGAATTCATACATAGATGACAGAAGAAAAGCAAAACTGGTTTTTCACCAATTTTGTTATGTTTGAATGGTGAGAGCTCCATGGAAGAAATGAGCATGCAAGTAGTGTTTCAAACCTTCAGACTACCACACACAGTATTACAAACAGAAACAGTAGCCAAGCATTGTTCACTTGGATGTTTTCAAGAATGCTGCTATTAATACTTAATTGTCTGCCCACTCTTCCAAGAAGAAGGGGATATCAGTTACTACATTTATATTGTGCTCAATCCAGCCACAATACCATAAAAATGCCAAGCTGTGATTTTCTTTAGCCATGTGTACTTTTTTTATATATTGACTTTGCCTTTTGTTTTCTTAAAATTTTGTCTCTATCTTTCTGAAAAGAGGTGACCTATGTGTGCCACTACCTCAACTTGTTATACAAAGGCCTCTGTCTATGATATGTAATTTTGTCTTATTTTCTTAGCTCAATTCATAATATGGAATATCCATCTAAGAAATGGGAGGCTTTTATGATAGTTTAGGGAGACATTGTGGCATGATCCTCCAAGTCCATTTCTCAGTGTCTTGGTTCCAGGTTGGGTTGGAACTTCATTTCCTAATAGAATATGTTGAAATCAACCTGCACCAGTTCTTCAGTCCAGACATCAAGTGGCCTTGTAACCCCAACCTCCAACTCTTGGAATGTGAGAAAGTTGGTGTAGCTAACCATAGGAAGAAAGGCCACATGGAGGAGATGGACTTACCTAGGAAATAGCCCTTACCAAGTGCAACAAGGGCAGATGTCTCCTACTTGGCCCTTCAGTCCAGCTAACCCTGGGTTAACCCTGGGTGCAACTGCCTGAGCAAAACCAGATAAAGTATCAGAGAAACCAACCACCCAACACAATGAATCATGAAGACAAAAGTGAGTTGTCCTTCAACTATTTTAAATTTTAGGATGCTTTTTTTTTTGCTGTCAGAGAGTAAGGAAACAATAACAAATAAATCTGCATAAATCTGTTATATGGACTAGAGCAAATAAATACAGCCTGAGTAAAGAAACAATACTGAGGATTTAAAATAGAAAAGTATCTTCAAAGCCGAAAAAGACATATCTATTTGTTTACTTGAGATAGACTGTAACTATGTAGTCAAGGCTGGTGAGAACTCACTAAGTAGCCCAGGCTGCTTTGGACTCCTGATTCCCCTGCCTCAATTTCTGAGTGCTGGGATTATAGGCCTGAGCCTCCATATCCAGTACATATTAGCATGTCCACATGCTGAAAAGGTTGTGAAACTGAATGACTTGTTAAAAAGGGATTATAATAGATCACATTGGTATTACTTACTGAAGATATATCTGTATTTATTATACTGAAATTCCTCAATCAAATATGTATTTTCTTAGTGAAAACAGAATAATCACTACTTTCAAATGCCTACTAATTGGAATTTTAAAGCCATTTCTGCGTTTTAGACCAGAAATTGCATGTGAGACACTGCCTTTGTACTTCAGGAATACTATCCCAGTAGGTGTCTTTAAAGACATCAAATTGACAAAAATAATAGTTTCTGATTCACCAATTTTGACCCCTACTTCACACTTAACATCAATGTAAAGTGTAATCAGATGTTCTTTGTGGAACATTTATTGTTGTTTTATTAAAAGGTGGAGCTGTATATCTATAGATAGCTATCTATACATGTGCATCATTGATATCAAGCATTAAATCAAAAGAATGCCTGAAATTTGAGCAAGAAATCTCACGTACAATCATTTTTCTTCCAAATCAGTAATATTTTCTGCTTGCAAAATTTGTTCTTTTTACTTGTCTTTACCTGAGCCAAGTTTCATCAATTTGTAATTATTTTCCCATTGTGTACATTTTAATAAGTACAAAACTGATCCAAGGATGACAATATTGTTAATTTTAAGATTGCTACTGGGTCATTAGTATTTTAAAGTGTTGAATCCTCTTATGTAAAAGGCATAAGTTATCATAGATGGAGGTAATCTGGGATCAGGCTGGTGAGAGAAATTTTTCCTAAAGTATGTAAAGGAAATCCACACTCTCTGATGAATTTTTATCTAAAACATTGTTGACTTGAATGCATTTTAAAATACTACTTTGTTTCTATAACAATGCATGAATTTTCCATTTGGTTTCTGAATACAATATGGAAGTAATATTGTTAATTATTTTAATAAGGAAAGAATAACAAATACCAAGGTTGTACATATATTGTGTTTGTCCAGTAATGAGGAAATATCTTCCCAAGTAGAAATTTGAATCTTCATCCCCAAGAACATATGAGAAATAGTTGTATAGGACATCATGAGGAAAATAAATTCAGAGGTATAAGGTTATATACAATATTTTAAATTAATATATTCAATTTATATATACACTATATAATAAGGAAAATAAATGTTTTACATATGTCACTTTGTATACATGGCATTATGGCCCATTTAGACTAAGTCTTATATATTGACAATACTTTAGACTCTGATGATTTATGATAACTGGCTCAAGGAGTGATTAAATCCTTAACACAAACAAGCGTTTCTCCTTTGAAGAATCATGTTTTTTTTCTCATTGTTCACAAATTCAGGTGTGTCCATATTCTCAGATTAATCACAGTGATTCTAGAAGTCTGGCTTTTCACAGACTAGTTAGGTATTGCATAAAGAAGATGCCAGGTGATTCTTATGAAATTAAAGTTTGTGTTTCCACAAATCATGATCACATTTAGATTTCTTTGCACTCATTTATACTTATGATAGAGCTTCCAATACCTGTCAGAACATAGGCTTCCAAGCAATGATTACAGACTTGGGTTATGTTTCATCATTTTTATTTTGTCTGCAAGAATGAAGACTTGATTAATCTGACAGATCCCAATTGATTTTATAGAAGAATGTTTCCTGAGAAAACATTTTGAAAAACTTGAAAGGTTGATATTCCTATTCAAAAGTTTTCTACACAACAATCCACTAATTTTCTTTGTGCTTTCTTGTCATTTCCCCCCTCAGCTGTTAGCCAGTTTGCTATGGTTGTGGGATGATATTTTAAATTTCTTATGGCAAGACAAGGTTTTGCCACATTAATTTCAAACTAAAACATCAAAGTATATAATATGTTGTGTCATGGAATTTTTCCTTGGCTTTATAGCTCATTTCTGTTTAGGACTGAGTAATATACCATTATATCACCATAGAGAAGCTTATTTATACATGCACCTACAAAAAGATACCTTCTACCAAGGTCTTAGCAATTACTATTAAAGCTTCTGCAGACATCTGTAAACATGTGCGGGGGTGAATATAGATTTTTAACTCCTTTGCTTAAATTCTGAGGATTGTAATTACTTGATCATATTGTAAGAATATGTTCAGTACTATAAGAACTTGACTATCTGCTGTAGAGTTTGGCATTCCCACCAGCAATAAATGAGAATTGTGTTGCATTATTTCCTCTCCAACATTTGTTATTGTCAGTGTACTAGATTTTGTTCACCCTAATGAGTAGGTAGTGGCATCTTGTTGCTATTTTAACATATGATTCCCTAATGGATTGTGATGTTGAATATCTTTCCACATGTTATAAAAATATATTTCATATGTTTTTTTCCATTTGTATATTTTCTTTGGTAAAGCATTTCTTAAAATCTTTTGCCCATTTTATTATTTTTAAATTTTCTTATGTTGGGAAACTTTGTACATTTTAAAGCACATGTGTCATTTGTAAATATTTTCCCAGTTTGTGTTTTCTTTCCATTGTCTTACAAAAATCAGAAATTTTTAATTCTAATGAAGTCCAGCTTGCAAATATTTTTATACATACTGTCCTCCTCTTACATGTAAAAAGTTATTGGCATAATTACAGTCAAATACGTTTCCTCTTATGTTTTCTTCTAGGAATTTTATAGATTTGTATTTTACATTTCTGCTATGAGTATTTAGTGTTAATTTCTGTGAACATGGTGTGCCTTGATTCATTTTATCATGAGCATCCAGAAGCAGCATCATTTGTTGAAATTACTACCTGTGCCACTTTGGAAAAGATCAGTTTACTATATGAATTTTATTCTTTTTTTGAGGCTCTTGGTTCTGTTCCATTGATCAAGCTGTCTGTATTATCATCAATGACATACTGTCTTGACAACTGTAGCTCTATTTTAAATTATGAAGTTGAGTTACATTCCTCTGACTTACTTTCCCTCAAAATTGAGATAGTTAGTCTCAGTCAGTTTCCTTCTGATATAAATTTTAGAGTCAGTTTGAAAATAGTCACAAAAACAAGTTGCTGATACTTTTATAGTGAATAGATAGAGCAATGTCATCTTGACAATATTGACTATTCCTATCCACGAACATGGACTATCTTTCCCTTGTGGAGTTATTTGATATCTTTCATTAGAGAGCTGTAATTTTATTCATAGACACTTTGTGTATATTTCATTTAATATATATCTAAGAATTTCAATTTGGGGGATGCTAATGTGAATGCTATCAATGTTTTTATCTTTAATTGGATCAAACTGAAATACAATTGTTTACTTCTGATATGTAGGAGAACTTTATTTTTAATCTTAATCACTCTCTACTTCTCTTTTTCTCTTCATATAGCTCCATATTTTTGAAATCACATTTTTTCTTTCTTCCTGCAATTCTCCATTTAACATTTCTTGCAGGACATATGTACTGGTAACAAATTTGTAAACATTTTGATAGTGTGATAAAATCTTTATTCTCTTTCAATTTTGGAGCATAATTTTCAGAGAACAGAATTCTACATGGTGAGGTTTTTCTTATCCCAGCACATTTTGTATTTCACTCCATTTGTTCTTATTTGCATGGGTTTTGAGGGAAGTCAGATACAATTTTTGTATTTGTTTTTTTATACATAAGATATTTCCTTTCCTCTTGACTTCTATCAAGGTATTCTTGCTTTGATTTCCTGAAGTTTGAATATGATTTGCTGTAGTATAGGTTTTCAGGTTTTGCATAATATTTTCAGATGCCTTTATTCAGCTTTGAGTTTTCTCAGCTTCCTCAAATCTTCTTTGGGATTTTTGGAAATTATCAATCATTACTGTTCAAATATTGCCTCTGTTCAGTTCTGCTCTTCTTCTTCATTCACATTATTCACTGAAAATACATAGGTAATTTTCCAATAGTACTTTGATATTCTGCTCTATTTTGTCAGTCTTTTTTTTCTCCTGCCTTTTCATTTTGTAGATTGTTCTTTACACTTTCTCAGGTTCAGAGATTATTTTCTGAGCATTGTCTTGTGAACTCATGGAACCATGAAAGATACTTTTATTTATGTTCTACTCTTCTAAATCTTACACATTGCATATCATTTTTCTTAAAATTCTTATCCATCTGCTTACTTACACTGTCCATCTCTTGTTTCATGCTCTATAGCTTTCCACTGAGACCCAGAAAATACTAATTTATATACATTTAGCTTCATACTTAACAATCCCCAAACCCTTTAATATCATGCTGCTTCTGATGCTTGTTCTGTCCCTTCACATTTTGTTTTTTGTTTAAAGATGCATATGCTATGCTAAGTAAAATTCTTCAGTTCATAGGTTTTTATTAGTGTAATAGTAAAGACTTTGGGAGGGAAATGTGCTTCTATTGTTAGGTCTCAAACTTTTGTTGACCTTGTGCCATGGACTGATTGTAAACATGTTTTTGATTTATTTTAGCAGTACTGGGGTTTGAACTCAGTGCCTCATGCTTGATAGTCAGGTGATACACTACATGAGCCACTCCATCAACCGTGCCTGGGAACTTGTGACTGATTATTGTGGATACACATTCATGTCAATGTTAAGTATAGCCATTGCCAAGAAACTTAATAAATATTTCAAAATACAAATAATAACTTAAGAAAAGGTCTTGGGTTGTGACTTAAGTGGTAGAGCACTTGTAAAGCAGGTGTAAACCCCTGAGTTCAATCCCCAATACCACCAAAACAAAATAAATAGAAAAATTAATTAACCAGCTAAATTCTCCTATTCAGCAAATGTGGAATGGATGCAGAAAGACTTCAAATGTTCTATTTGAAAAAAAGGGTGTGATAAAATAAAAATTAATTAGACCCAAGGGAAAACAAGTATGAATATTAAGGAGATGGTCAATGAAGTAGCCATAGATCAAAACAAAATTCATTAAGCCTTGTAACTGTACTAATATAAAGTCAATGGAATTTATAAAAAGGCAAGTGATAAAAGTCATTAAAATACTAAGAAGATTTAGGATCATGTAGAAAAATATGTTTTTTAATTGTGATTAAAAGTATAACATCACTGGGATCCCATTGCAGAGACCAAGAGGATCATGGTTCAAAGCCAGCCCAGGGAAACAGTTTCTAAGACCCTATCACGAAAATATCCAACACAAAACAGGGCTGGTCAAATGGTTAATGTTGTAGAGCACCTGCACAATAATCATGAGACCCTGAGTTCAAACCAGTACTGACAAAATAAGTATAACCTAGAGAATTTTAAATTAAACTCTACAGTGATAGTGGAAATAGCATTTGTAAATAATGTCATATTGTATTCTTTGAAGCAGTATTACTGTATTAGTTTGCTTCATATAGTGCAGTGAAATACCTGATACAATTAGCTCCCCTCCCCACTCAAGATACAGTTTCCTTGAGTAGCTCATGCTGGCCTGGAATTTTCAATCCTCCTGCCTCCTTCTCCCAACTGCTGGTATTACAGATATGCACCACCATGCCACACTCACAACTTTTCACAGAGAGTTCTGGAGTTTTCAGTTCATGACTGAGTGACCCCATGATTTGGGGCCTTGGTGAGGATTCAGATGGCACGTGGCAGATCAAACTGGTTACAACACTAAGACAGAAAGTAGATAGAGATTGAGTGATTGGGGTCACACAGTTCCCCTCCATGCCACACTTACAAAGTGTGTTAGACCCACACTTTGGGTCTAAAGACCTGTTAGACCCACACCTTAAAAATCCATAACACCAACTAATATGGCCACCCACAGTCCAAGCCTGGTGAAATATGTTTAAAAAATTAAGGATATCAAATAACCAAACAATGGCTATCATAATTCTTCATGAAGCCATCCAAAGTGGTGTAAAGCATAACTGGATACAAGTTTAACATTGACTATACAATATAGAGCTATTATTTCATAGTAATAATAGCCAATGTGCTAATCATACATTTACAATGTTAAAAACTTCAGATTTCCAGCATTGTGTTCCTTATAGACAGAGGCACTAGAAACCATTTTTATTCTGAGGTAAGTTTGACTTTCAAACTATACATTAATATTATAATATTTCAAACTCTAATCATTAAAATTTCATCTATTGGGATTTTGTGGATTAATATGATTTGAATATTTATTTTGAATATATCTATTCAACTGGAATGAGTAATTTTAGTACTTTGTAAATTTTAGTACATAATGGATATCTTAAGGAATTATCTATTAACATAGTTTGAAATTAGTGTATGTTATTAATGGAATAATCAAAATGATTGTAGACTGATACAGGATTCATTGCAACTTCACTGTGTGTCTAATCAGTGATATTTCATTTACCAATTACCCACTTTGTCTTGAATTAAATGTAGAAGGAAATGAGAAGCTCATATGTAATAGAAACAACTAAGTAGAATGTTAAAAAGATGGGATTGATGAAGTGATACAGAGAAAAAACATACCAGGAGAACTTCTGGTGTATTATACAGCAAATGTTTCCAAGCCACATGAAACTTATTTTCAGAGATGAAAATTAAGGCCATAGCCACATACACACAAGCATATAGGCACACAGATGTGTGCAATTGATAGACATTAGATCTTTCAAAGTAGTATATCTGCTAATGAAGAAAGGTGAAAATTGACAATTTGCAATGAGCAAACCATACATGCTACTTCACAACAATCTCTTCGAATTCTTTTCTTGTCAATTTATTTTTTATTGTTGTATTGGGGGTACATTGTGACATTTACAAAAGTTCTTACAATATTTCATAACTGAGTTAACACCCTCCATCATTCTCCTTTGTCCTGGAAGTATTACTGGAATACTTTCTACAGGTCTCATTTTTCCATTTTCATACACAACTACATAATATTTCCATGATATTCACCCTACTACATGCTTTCCTTATACCCTCTTACCTCACACTGGTGCCAATCCCCAGCAGAACCTGTTTTACCTTCCTATTTTTTTCTTCTCTATTTTTGTAAGTATAAGATAGCTATACAGAGAGTTTCACTGTGACATATCCACATATTTGTGTATTATAACTCAAACTGATTCATATCCTCTGTTTTCCCCATTTCTACCTTAGTCTCATTCTTACGGTGATTTCACATTCATTCTTGTATAGAAAGTACATCAACCACATTCACTTTAACTTCCTGCCTCTCTCATATGTGACCTCCCCTTAGCATGACCTGTTTTTCATAATACTGTTATATTTGTATTGGGCCTGTATTCTACATATGAAAGTTACATTTTTAGCAAGGAACTATAATGCTTTTCCTTTGATATAGATTATTTTCTATTGAATGACCAGAGTTTAACTGTAGTGTTCAATTTATCTTAAGGGTGTACAAAAGTAACAGAGAAAAAAGTAAGGAAGGGAATAAAGAAGGAAGGAGGATAGAAAGAAGGAGGGAAGGAAGGAAAGAGGGTTGGAAAAAAGGAGAGATGGAAGGAAGGAGGGAGGGAAGGAAGGAAAGAAAAAGGAAAACGATGGAAAATAAAAAGAAAGAAACAAGATGGCAAGTCTGACTCAGTGTTTACCTGTAAGGGATCTTTAGTTGTGTGACTGTCATTTTACCTGAATAATATTGTAATTCATTTAGACTAATTACTTTGCATTTTAAAAGCAATAACAATATAAATGAGAGTTTTAATTGTTAATATGTCAACAAGTAATACAATTATAGCATGAACCAATAGCTTTTATGTCCTTAAGTAGTTACTACATTCAATAAAGTAGTTAATATAATTTAGACATCACAATATCTTCATCTTTAAATAACTGAGATCTTTATTTTAAAAATGCAAGTGTATTTCTAGTCACAGTAAACTAACTAAATGAACAATATTGTCTGGTTTTATGTTTTGCACAAAAGAGACTCTCATATTGATAATGTCTTGTGAAGATATTAACATAGAATAAAAGCATAAGTATTGAGGACTGAAATCCTATTAACCTCAGATAAACACTAAGGGTGCATAGAAGTTGTACTTCAACTAGATATCCAAGTAGAGAAAAGGACAGTGGATAAGAAACCCCAGCTGCCTTTCCTTCATATTCTGCCTCTTATTACTAAGTGAATTTAACCCATCACCAATTATCTCTTCAAAGCTAACACTTGGAAAGTGGGGAAAGGTAGTGTATAGATCAGTGCTTTTCTATTGGGAAATTTTTGCACTACCATGGGACATTTTGCAATAACAAAAGACTTTTTTGCTGTCACAACACGAGGAAGGTGTTCAGGGTTGGTGAACCTGGCATTTAATGGAACCATATTACTAATTGTGATGGATGTTCTATCATGCATGAAATAGCCACACAAAACAAAAAATTTTCCACAAAAAAATGGCAGTAATGTTAAAACTGAGAGACTTTGGCATAGTTGGCTTTATGGTTTGTTTATCTATGATTTCAGGATGAACTCCTTAGATTTAATTTTGTAGCCCAAACTTCAAGGTTCAATGAAGGGCTACTCTATCAATTATGAATTATATTTATTTCAAAGAAAAGTCTGATGATTACTACTAGCTGTAAAGTGGAACATTTCTATCAGAACATGTCTATAAACTAATTGGTTAATTCCCCTTTGAAGTTATTATGTTAACATTAATTCTTCCATTTTTTAAATTCTATCAGAGATAGAACTCTGTTATATATCCAATGCTTATGACATTTATTTAGACAGTCTTATTGTGTTAAGTATATTTTATAAACTTGCTACTAGATTGTAATAAAATGACAATGCATAATGCATATGTATCCACTAAAAATGACACATAAAGTATTAAAGTGGATGCACTTTACACACATATATACAAAACCCACTTACATTGTTATTTTATAGACCAGCAATTTAACACTGTAATTTGAAAAATATGTATTTTGTATTGATTAAGGATATATAAAACTTTCATTAGACTTTTTATACTAATATAATAATCATATAAATGTATATAATATATACTTATATAACCTCATCTCTCTCTGTTCTCAAAATACATGGATTTGTATTCTTTAAAAGAAGTACAGTTTTATTAAAGTTATATTCGTATTTCATGTTTCCATTTAGATACCTTGCAGAATTTCAAGTTGGAAGTATGATCTGTCACTATTTCCTTTATTGAAATCCTAAATTTTTAAATCTTGTTAAGCCCATCAGGAAAAGGTCAAAAATTCTCACTCATTTCTGAGGCAATATTTATAATAAAGCATTAATTCCCTAACTCAAAAAAACCCCCAAATATAGGATGTGAAATAGCTCATGATGGGAATTTAATGTACAAACCATCACATATGTTACTACATTTGTTCATTTTCAGCATTTTCCAAAGTTGTAGCTCCTTTGAATGAGAGTTACTAATTTATTAATCTCTGGTAAAGCACAGCCATTTACTTGAACAAATGAAGGAGTCAGCCTCGCTCATTTTCATGGGTGAATGACTGAAGAAATTTCATACACACTTCAATGCTCCTCAATTCAGAATCCATACTTACAAAAACAAATTGACAGTCTTAAAAATAAGAAACCAATCAATTATGTACATTAAATTATTTACAAAAAAGCAGATTATTCATGTGAAGAAAAATGTTGTGAAGAAAATAGTGCTCAGTAGAGAAGCAAATAAATACTATACCAAAATTCAGTATTTTTATTGCAATGACAGTTGCTAATTACACCTTGAAACAGAAATCATACAACATCCTTAGTTATAATCAGAGAGGAATTTTAAACATCTTTTCAGAATATTAAAGTTTTCTGGCATATGAAGCTACATTCACAGGATTTCATATTGTATTTCTATGATAAATAAGTGTTACCTAGAAAACTCTTAATTAAGGGGAGTGTTTAATAAAACTGAAGTATAAGTGAGACTTACTAGATCTGTTGTTACATGACCTAAATAAATGCTTATTTTTATTTGGAGTTCTTATGGGGGAAAATGCTAACAAATTTAATAACCACTCCTCATATGAATTTCTTCTTGCTAAAATATTCTTCTGGAAGTAAAATTAATATTTATTTCAACTTTGGTGTGAGGCTGCAAGTCTATGATTTGGTGATTTTCCAGGCTCTGAGTTGGTAGTTGGTAAGTCTTCAGAAAGGTCTGCATCAGGAAGTTTAGGAGAAAATATGTTTGATTGACTGCAAGTTCTGCATCTCACGTCAATCCAAGTAGTTTCTCTTGAAACTGCATGTTTAACTTGTAAAGAATATTTTGACTTACAGAAGGATCTATAGAAGAATAACTAGGAAACAAATGTAGTATTTAGATTAATGCAATGGCATGCCCTGCAGTTACATTGATCTCTCTGTTGGCAACATAAAATAAAATTTAAAGCTAAATTGAAAGGCAAGTCATTAATATATATATGTTAATATTATATATAACATTATACATAATATATAAGTTATATATATAAAACATAATAATATATAAGTTATATATATAACGTATATAACATTATGTATATAATTTCATAATCATAAAGGAAAACAGTTGAAATACTGCGATTAGGTTGTTTTGTCTTAAGAATGTAGCCAACATGAAATTAAGAGTGCACTTTCTTGTGGTGCACACCTGTATCTGTTGACGTGTGAAGTTCTCCATTTGATGTAAAATTGATTTGTCAGAACTGTGGTCCATTTGAGTAGTAAAATATTCTTCATACAAATAGTTAAATTAAAACAGTTGAATATGCAAAGAAAAGTGTGTTTTTTCTTGCCCATGGATAAGAATTGCATTTGGAAAAGTTAAGGGAGTATATTTTTGAGAGAACTTTTTTCATTACAGGTAATAAAAAACCTTTAAAACAAAACAACTCGTATGTTGAGTAACAGTGTGAACACCCCTGTCAATTTTTATTATGGGAAAATTTAAAGCTAGAAACATTATAATTTCTAATATAGGCAGGTTTTCTTTAAGCAAAGTATTTTTTCCTGCCAAAATACCTTGACAATTTCTGTCCAACTTTTCCCTTAGATGTTACACATCTTTTAAAATTCACACTCACTATTTCTTAAAACTATGGACTTCATCAACTTTTGTGAAGTAGAACAAAGAAATGTTTTGCAATTTCTTTAAGTGGGGCAGAGAGAGAGTCAAGGGGAAGAGAAGATGGAGGAGACCTAATCAATGTACTCCATAGGCCTGTGGGGAATTATTAAAATGAATGCCCCCTGTACAACAAATATGTCCTAATTTTTAACAGTCTAAACACATGCTTTCCTTTTCCTTTTTGAAGCTTACAAGGCAGATTATTAAAATCTGAGCGACCAACTATAAAGCAGCTTGTAGTGTGTAGATTAAATTTCCAATATTACAGAAGTAAGCTCTTTACATTAGTAATATATAAGGGATGCTGCAGGGTTACCAACAGTAGTTATCAAATTTGTGTGTATCTGTGTGTGTGCACATGCATGCACATCTTTGTGCCTGTCTCTGTGTGCATGAACATCTGTGTGTGTGTGCATGTCTATCTTTCTCCCTGTGTGTCTTAGTGTGTATGTGTGCATGTCTGTCCATCTCCATGTGTGTGTGCATGTTTGTCTCTCTTGGTTAGTGTGTGTGTGTCTGTCTTTACATGTGTGTGCCTCTCTCTACGTATGTATGCATCTGTCTCTGTACCTGTAAATATGTGTGTTCACATCTGTCTGTCTGCCTCTGTCCCTCTCTATTCTCTCTCTTTCTGCTCTCTGCTTCCCTTTCTTAGAGAGTGTCTTATTGATTATTTCCTAATCATTAAGAATATCCCAACTGTGTGTACCATGGGAAAGTGATTGTGAAGTCATAGTATTTTCCTACAATTTCTCAAAGATCAGGTTAAATACAACATTTTTGGTATATAAAGTAGGATTTATTAGAGAGAAAGGAAAGGCTACCACTAGAGAAGTGTTGCGGAGCCCGGAAGTCAGTAGCTCCAGCATTTTTTAATTGTATTGTTTATAGGGCTTTGTTTCCATTCCACTTACCATAAAAATTTCTTCCATTGGGGATTTCTCATTAAATAATTGCTTTTCTTCTTGTGTGACCAGTACAGTTTCTTCTTGTATTCTCTAGTCAGATACCTGGATGTTTGTCTCAATCACTGATATTTTAAGTGCTATTTGAGCTGCAAACATCAGAAGTGAAATTTATAATTCCTTAATGTGGATTGAAAATGCATTCCTGCAATAAGTAAAAGTACATACTGTGATACATTGTGAGTAACGTTCTGAGCTGTCCCAGTGTCTATGGCACTCATAGCATTTCTTGAGTGGTAATTTCCTACTTTGTCTTGATTATCAGGCAGTTCTTATGTATCATAGGCAATTTGAATATGAGTTCCAGTGCCATGACTTCCTCCTGCTTCTGATTCTTTCTTCCACCCCAAGTGCTCTGTTTCTTAGGCTACTAGAGCTACTAAAATGTCTTGTCATGTCTTTTTATGGGTGTAAGCAGTGGAAAACTCTTTAAACATATAAGCAAACAAACTAATAAATCAGTGATCTGAGGTTTGACTCTGGTGTCATCTGATCATATGTTTAAATGCCATTACTAACATTTTTATTAGCATTTGCAATATTTTAAATTAACATTTGTAATACTTTGTGAAAATATGTCGTGATGTATGTCAATGTTCATGTCCTTTATTTAATATAATTATACAAATATCAGGTTGAAAATAGGACCCCTAAAAGAATTGTTTTAATTTGAAAGTCTGTTGAGTGTTTTTTTGCTCAAGTGTTTAATTTTCCCCTATTGTCATATACCTTAGTTGAAATTTATGAATTTGCTTGATTTCCGACAAGATATGCAAGATGTTTTTCAATACCCAGTCTATAAACTACATGTGGACGTATTGACACTTTGAAGACCTAATTTATTCTTTTTAGGAGTTTACTACTATATTACAATACCTACAAGACAACAAACAATGTACACTTTATATAATTTTAAATGAAATCTTACAAATATATGGTATTATTTCTAATATTTCAAAAGAAAACATTTTATACTAATATATTTTGTTGTTTCTTCAAAATTTCTAAATTCTGATATATTAAAAATAAATATTAAATTTTTGAGTGATAATGACCTATTTTAACATAATTTGATGCTTATTAATTTGTGTTGTTTCTAGAATCAATGATTCCTGAAATAATTAGATACAGCTTATCAGAAAAATTTGAAAAATATATGCTTGTGAAGAAAACATATGGTAAGTGAATTATATGTGTGTTAGAAATTTTTAATGTATTTCACAAATTAACAGTTACAGGATGATACTAGAGACCCTGGTGATTAGTGACAGTTCTGTCTGTTGTCCCAGAAATTTCTACTTTGATATTAACTAGGGTCATGATATCAGTTCTGATCCAAGGACTATAGGCAAACAGGGTGAGCGTGAACTCTAGGCAAAAAGCCTCATTCTTTCTTCTACTGTGACAGCAACTAAGGAAGGCACATGCTGCAGATGGTAGAACCTCACTCAGCCTGATACAGGAGCCCGTGCTGCCAACAGTAGAGCTAAACATGCCACCAAAGAATTCTTTGTTGTGCTTTTACCCAGGTGAACTTATCCTATCCTCATTTTTACAACTTGTGGAGCAACCACTTTTTTCCCTTCAGACTTCTGAGGTGCTTTGCTGATTTATAAGACTACAAATCTTCAGTTGTCAAGACATAGTAAATATGGAAGACTATGTATAAACATTTCTTTGCCTTTCTCTCCAGCCTCATGTTCCTCGAACTTCTCCATTTTTCACCTTTTTCCAACAAAAATCTATTGTTATAACTATTATCATTCCTCAGATACAACTAGACTTTTCCTCAGTTGGGTTTTTACCTCCATAATTGACTTTTCCTGGAAAATGCTCAACACTTTGAAGTCTAGATTTCACTGAATCTTTACTTCTCATCTATGTTTTCAAGCAGCAACACTAGACAACATGAGTTGCTTGATGAAATTGAACATAATAAGTGTGACAGCAAGTATTAAACTCACTCTGGGATATATGTCACAATCCTCCATTTCCAGATACCATTCTTTCCATTTCATATCCTCCCTATTATCTGTCCTTCACAGATTTTCTCACAAGATGAAACTAACTGCACCTAAAGTTCCTGCACATGGTTACAGTTTGTTCATCTGTTTTCTTCACTATAACGCCTTTCCACAGAGTGGGGAATCACAATGGGAGGCTTCCTAGAATTAGTGTTGAGAACAGTGTAGATTTGACCCAGGCGTTTACCTGCACATTATATTCATTCTGAATTCTTGACCATTCTCACTCTTACAGTTAGCAAACCGTTCTCGTCAGCGTTCGCTTTCTCTCTCTTTCTTGGACATCCACTCTTGTTTTATTTTTTGTCTCATTAGTCTAAATATCTGACTTGCTTTTCTGGAGCTCCGAATAATGCAGAATATTCTCCTGAGCTTACTAATTATGTTTTTCACTATGCACCTATATACTCTAGCATATTAAATGTTTATACACTTACATTTTTCTGGGCTAATCTTTTCTGCTGATTTTGTTTTTCTTTTTTGGTGGAACTTGGGTTTTGAAATTGGGCTTCCCGTTTGTTAGCAGATTCTCTACTGCTTGAGCCAAACATCCAGCCTTTTAAATCTCTGATTATTATGGAGATAGGGTCTTGAATTTTGCTCTGGCTCAACATCTTTGGTATGAGAGGTATGCACCATCATGTCCAGGTTTTTTCCTTTGAGATGGGGTCCTCCAAGCATTTTTTTGACCAGACTAGTCTGGAACTGTGGTACTCCAAATCTCAGCCTCCATGTAGCTTACGAGGCCTGGCTGTCACCACCATGTGCCCAGGTATTGGTTGAGATGTGGGTCTCATGGACTTTTTCTGGGCTGGACTTAAATTTCCATTCTCTTGAGCTCAAACTCCCAAATAACTAGGCTTCCCCCAAATTTTTAAACAGTATTTGTAATCCTTCTTTATCAGATCTAACCTGAAATATCCTATTGTATTAGAAAATTTCTCCAAATTCTATCTTGGTTAATTACAGTAGTCAAATACCTACTCATACTTTACCTTCTTAACACTTTGCATTCTTAGTAAATTTGAAAATACATTAATGGGTATATTTTGTAGGGAGTTCCTGTAGCTGTCATTAAGCTATTAGGTACATAATGATAAGTGTCATGTTTCCTGATTACCATCACATCTGTAGTCATAACAAACACTGATTAGCATACATAAAAGCATGTGATGAATTACTGCATTTCCTTATATTCAAACACTATGAAAGTGATATATTCATGACAATAATATACAGCATCACTGTCAATTTGTATAGTTATCCTAAAATTAGCTAATTTTGCTCATTTTTTGTATCTTAATTATACAAAGAATTTTATTATATTTCATATATATACATATATAAAAATAAATGTATATATATAATAATAATAAATAAATAATAAATAATAAATAAAATAAATAAATGTATATAAATATAAATGTATATATATAAATGTATATATAAATATATATATATCTCAACATATGAATATACGTTACTCACATTCACCACATCTGTTACTTTTTGTTTCTCCTGCTTTTCCCCTTCCCCTTCCAGATCGTTTTAACTTGTATATCATTCTTTTGTTTTGTCCAGATTTAATGATACTCACCTTTGTGAAACTGGCTTATTTCACTTAATGTGGTGATCTGTGGTTCCATCCCACACAGAAAACAGATTCACAGAACAGATCCAGAAATTAGCCCAGGTAGTTACAGCCATCTGATTCTTGACAAAGGGGCCAAAAATATACTTGAAAACTGCCAACCTCTTTGACAAGTGTTACTGGGAAAATTGGATATCCCTATGTAGAACATTGAAACTTGGGCCCTATCTCTCACCCTGTAAAAAAATCAATTCAAAATGTACAAAGATTTTAAAGTCTTTAAAATAAAGTCTAACTTTAAAGTAAGACTTGAAACTGAAACAAATTACCCGAGGAATGCATAGGAGAATCACTTCAAGGTCTAGGCATAGGCAAAGAGTTTCTGAACAGGACTCTAGTAGCTCAGGAAATAAGAGCAAGTATTTATAAATGGGATAACATTAAAATAAAAGCTTCTGTATAGCACAGGAAGCAATCACTAGAATAAGAGACAGCCTGCTGTTTTAAAGCCATATTTCATTTAAGATTTATTTATTAGTACATATCAATAGTACAAACATATATATTATTATATAATAAACCTGTATTTTGATAATACTCACCGTCAATTATTCTCTTACTCCTTCCCACTAGTTCCCTTTATCTTCCTAAACAGAACCATTTCTACTTTCATTGTTTTTAGTTCCACCCATTTTCCTACAAATAACATGATTTAGTAGTCTTTATGGTTGAAAATATTGTGTATATATGTACCTCATTTTCTTTATCCATTCATCTGTTTAAAAGCACCTAGGTTGATTCCATAGCATGGCTATTGTGAATAATGCCATGATAAACATTGGTGTTCAAGTATCTCTAATGCATGCTGATTTGGAATCCTAAATACACCAGGAGTGGTGTATTTAGGTTGCATGTTTGTTCTACTTTCAGTTTTCTGAGAAATCTCCATCTCCACTAATTTACACTCCCATCAACAGTGTATTAGGTTTCTTTTCCCCCTCTATCCATACCTTCATTTGTCATTGCTTGTTTTCTTAAAGAGTGGCATTCTGACTGGTGTGATTTGACTTTTTGGTTTGCATTTCCATAATGGCTAAAAATATTGAACATTTTCATGAATTTATTTGTTACTCATACTTCTTGATCTTTGTTCAGTTCATCTTCCCATTAATGATTGGATTACTTTTTCTTTCTCTGCTTAATTTTTTTACTTCTTTGCATATTCTGGATATTAATCTACTATCATATGGTTGGCTGGCAAAGAATTTCTCCCATTCTGTAGACTATCTCTTTACTCCAGTAATTGTTTCTTTTTCCTGTGCACAATGTTTTTGATTTGAGGTAATCTAATTTGTCAGTTGTTGCTATCGTTTCCTGAACTACCAGTGTCCTATTCAGGAAGTCATTCCCTATGCCTGTATCTTGAAGTATTTTTCCTTAGGTTTTCAAAACACATTTCCACTCTCTATTTTTCACTTTTCAAGATGAATTGTGATGGGGAACAGAGTATTGGTGGAGGCAGAGGTGGAAGGACTGTGGGGACCTCTAAAAGAAACTCAAATACAAGTCTCAGGAGCCCTAGAGATAGCTGAGATAAGATGTAAGACCTGATGCAGTCCAGTAAGGGGAAATTGTAAGAATTAGGAACTACAAGAGCTGTTTCAGTCAGGGAGATGAGAGAAGGTACAAAACACAGTGACTGTCCTTGCCATTTCCAACATTAGATGGGAAAAAGAGATTCCAGAATTTCTACAAGCTCAGAAAAGCAGAACCCCACTAATGTCAGAAAGACCTATGATGATGAAACAGCATCCTGATTAATATCAATAGTGAAAACTCTGAGCAGAGAGCAGACTCTGGAGGTGTGATTGATATTAAACTAGAACTGGATGATGTTATTGATAAAGACCTCAATCTTGTGCAAGAGAATCCCCTGTGTCAGAAAAAAACTACAGTGATACTTCACACATGGCTTTTCTGGTACTTCTATTGAAACATATAAACTACCTGCAGGTAGACACGTAACAACAGCAAACAGTATTTATGCTGACAACACAGGAGATCCAGGTGTGTGAAACAGGATGTGCTTGCAACCTAGAGTGCCTAATATCTTAGAAGAGTCTTATAGTTCCTCCTTTTGAATGGAAATGATAAAAATGAGCAATGAGGGGAAAAGATCTTAGAAGACCAAGTTCCCTGTTGTAAGTCCAGGTGCCAAACTTAAAGAAATGTCAATCATGAGGGAGACCAGGAGGTAGATGGTGATTATGGCTTTGCTACAGGAAACCTGTCCAACAAGTGTCAGCGCCAGCAAATCCTGAAAGGAGACCTTCTCTTCCACCTTCTGAACAAGCTAACCTGGATCTAATTTTGAAAGCAATCTCTGAATCTCAAGAACCTGAGATACAACAAAGTAACTCTTCTTTAGTTCCACAGATACAGAAAATTCTAGTTCCCTCCAGACCTCAAAGAATTACTAGAAGTGATTCAGGAGCAAAACAAGACCCCCATATAACTCTCCCCTCCCCCCACAATTGAAGAAGAGGGAGTAAAAGAAGATAGTATGGAAAAAAAAAGAAACTTAACTGATACAATTATTACCAAGACTGCGAATGGACCCAGTAATAGCAGAAACACTGACAATTAATTAAACCATGTTGAATGAACTGAGTGCTGGCACAGAAAACAGAAAAGCATTGGGAGCACTGCCGTACTGGCTTCCTTGTAAAAATGGAGGCAAGTGTACATACCATCATTCCATCACACCTTGCCAAATCTTCCCAATGTCAAATTTGCTACAAAAAATTTGCTCATCCAAATTTTAAATATGATTCTAAGTGTGCCAAAAAAGACTGTGCCTTCACTTGTAGAAGAATTCCAGTACTGCTTCCAAAACCAGTGCCTAACAGAACCATCACCGTCAACTCTGTATCACTTCCTAGCTTGTGAGAAAATGGAATATCCCTTAACGTGGGTTTAAGATTTATGTAGTTCTCTGTCTCTCTCTCTCTCTGTCTTTCTCTCTCTCAAGTCTATTGAATATCAAATTAAACTAACTTTTAAAAAAGGATTAATTGCAAAAGTTTTCTAAAAGATGAGCTTTTTCTTAACTTACTTTAAAATGGCATTATTGTTTTTTGTTTTGTTTTTTAGAGATAAGGTCTTATTGTTCAGTCCAGGCTGGCCTCAAGCTCACAGTCTTCCTGCCTCATTCTCACAAGTGCAAGATAATAGGATTGTGCCCCCATGCCAGGCTCATTATTAGTTATTATAATAATACTAAATGGCTCAGTTAAAATATGCTCAATTTCATTGATTAGATTTGATTTGATTTATTGAAACTTGCATAGTGTATGGCTGAATTTTATATATTTTAAATTGTTTTTCAGTTATCCAATTATAATGTACCCATGTATAAATTATCCACTGTCTCAACATATGTGAATTTTTTTACATGAGAAACTTTAGTTTAATATTTTGCATCTGTTAACTTTATGGAAACTAGACATTTTAGTATTATACTGTTTAGTTTCTTCTTTAATGAGTATTATTTATGTGAATTACAGGGTGGCCAGGAATGGGGCAGGTAATTGACATAGAATATGTAACCTCATACTTTTCCAATGATGTTAACAGTACCCTCCTCATTTAGACATGGGTTAACTATAGTTCTAAACAGGCATCTTAATGAGCGTTTGAACTCAAACATCTAAGGTCTCTCTATGATGTGCATGTTTCTGCATTGGACACAACTTAACATATAAATATATCTTTGAAATTTAGCCATTGGGTAGGAGAAATACAAAGATTAAGAATGATTGATTTTATTAAAACACCTTCCCCATTTTCATTAGGCACTATGATATTATAGTTAAAATTAGTAAACCTCTGTGACTCAAGCAAGTGGCATTGTTCTCTACCACACAGCAGATATGGACAAGAGAATGAGAACCAAGCCTTAATTTTGCCTCCTGCTTTCAGTTAATGCAAAGTAGGAGTTCATATTAAGAAATATAAGTAAATGCAAGTAAATCACAAGGGCACACTGTCCCTGAGTGTGGTAGAAAAGAGCAGGTGTCATTTTAACAAAGGGCAGTGAATCCTTTGTTTCTTATTTGACTTCTTGTATACAACTATTAAATTTATATCTTTTAAAGAAATCCTCATGTAAAATGCCTAGGAATAAATGTAATTTACCCTTTCATATACCTTTTTTTGGTACCGGGGATTTGAACTCAGGGCCCTCACTTTGAGCCACTTTACCAGCCCTATTTTTGTGAAGGGTTTTTCAAGATAGAGTCTCACAGAACTTTTAGCCCTGGCTAGGTTCAAACCTCCATCCTCCTGATGTGTGCCTCCTGAGTAGCTAGGATTACAGGCAGGAGACACTGGGACCTGGCTCATATGCCATTTTTAAGATAAGCTATTCCACTAATATCACTAATTTGGGTAGCATAGGACATCTGTTAAACACAGATGAATGTATACATATGTGCACATATAATTCAAAAATGTTCATATTATTAACAAATTGAGATATCTGGTTCTTTTTTAATTTTTAAATTTTACTTCTGAATTATCATACATTAATAATGAAGGGATTTCATTGTGATAATTCTATATGTGATACATTATAACGAAGAAAATCACTCTCTGGGATGCTTTATTAATTTTATGGTTCTTGTTTTATCTTTATCTTCCTGTTCTTCCAGCTGAATCTGATATTAGCTAAAAGTTGACAACTAGCACCTTAGGGAATTGGTTTCCTTTTCTTTGGTATATGTTATGCATTTTATTTCCCTTTCTTTCTTTTATTTTGTCATTTTTACATTTATTTTCATGTGTGTACAGTGTTTGTGCCACCTCCTCCTCATACTTCCAGACAGAACCTGTTCCACCCTCTTCTCCTCTGACTTTGTTGAAGAGAAAACATGAGACAATGAGACATATCATTTTTGCTAGTTTGTGATAAAGATAGGTATATACAGAGATTCCTACCATTGCTTCGGTGAATGTGTGTGCTGAAACTCACATTGCTTCATTTCTACCAGACCTTCATTGGTTTTCAATGCTGTTACACATCAGAGTCACTTTAGAGCTAATAAATACATTAAGGCTGATATCCCGGCTCAGGACACTTAAGTTATCACTGGATGGGGCTTAATTATTTTAGTTTAAAAATTCTTCTGTGCTTTTAATATGCATACTCTTTTAAAATATTCTTTATAGAGTTGAGTTATCAAAGCACTCGAGTTTTTCTCAAAAAAGATATATTCTAAGTTATTTCTAATGGTGGTTCATACTAGGATTTGTAAAGGCATAAATTTCTGGTCCCCATGCATAGAGTTTTTGATTTACAAGGTTGATGGAGGCACCTGAAAGTTTGCATTTCTAACAAATACCCAGGTGATGCTGATGCTGTTGCCTTCTTGCCTCTCCATCCCCACCCTGTCCAAGTTGTGATTTGACATATGTTCTTTTCTAGGACAGGTAGGAATCTGAAAACACTGAATTCAACTCAGGGAAAGACGCACAGGTCAGTGCTGCCTGATCAACATGATCTGAACGAGAATATTTCTGTAGATGTGTTCATAGAAGAAGGGAAGTAATGGGTAACGGAATGCAAAAATGAACATCCACTAAGATTGTTTCCTCTCACTAGGCACAATGCTATAGTAGGATGTTTCACAGACTTATGCTTCTGTGAAGAGCAGCCAAAGTTATCTATTTTCAAAATTCAAATTTTTCTGCACTCTGACTAGAATATATCTTAAGTCTCTGTCTATTAAATCCCAGTTATCTGTTGACTACAACATGGGGCAACAGGAACCTTTGTTCATTTTTTTCTTTTCCAGTAATGAAAAGTGGTACAACTACTTTGGAAGACACTTTAACATTTTCTTTA
Organism: Castor canadensis; assembly: GCF_047511655.1. Lineage (NCBI taxonomy): Eukaryota > Metazoa > Chordata > Mammalia > Rodentia > Castoridae > Castor > Castor canadensis. The sequence continues at coordinate 140,248,489 of NC_133405.1, forward strand.
AAAATGAGACATACTCTTACAATATGACCCAGCCAGTGACATTAACCCAAAGGACTGGAAAATGTACATTCACAAGAATTTGCCTATGAATGCTTATGACAGACTTGTTCATAATTTCCCAAATTTAGGACAACCAATATTTCCACCTATAGTGAATGTATAAATACACAGTTCTGCATTCAGAAAACAGAGTATTATTCTGTGCTATAAATGTGATAAGAAAAAAAGACATAAAGAAACCCAGATGTGGAAAATTGCATGATTTCAAATACTTCACATTTGGGGAAAGGTAGCTATGGAGAAAGTAAAAGGAAATCAAGAGTCAATTGAAGAAAATCTTCCCTCAGAAATTCTGTGTGCTTTCCATTATGACATCTTTCTTCATATCATTTCTTAATTCTCCCACAGATATCTGAAAGAGCTCATTTACACCCTATTACACTTTGTCCTCTTTGAGAGGTGTTTCTGTCAGCTGTCATGATTATTTTACTTTGTTGAATATTTTACATTATAATTAATGAATGCACAAAATGTTCAAGGTAGTGTTCCATAAGCTCTTACAATATTGGTTCTTTTTTTTTCCTTGTTTGTACGTGGGCTGAACTCAGAACTTCACACTTGCAGGCATTCTACCACTTGAGCCACTCTACCAACCTTTTCTGCATTTTTTATTTTTTGGAATAAGGTCTCACTTTATACCTGGGAAAACATGAACCACAATCCTATTTGTGTTTTCCTAAATATCATGGGAGAACAGATGGGTGCCACTGTGCCCAGTCATTTGTTGAGATGGGATCTTGCAAACTTTTTTTGCCCAGGCAAGCTTCCAACCTCAATCCTCCTGTTCTTCATGTCCCAAGTAGCTATGATTGTATGTGTGAGCCACCATGCCCAGCAAAATATTGGCTTTTTATAACACTATCGTTATTCTCATTTTGGAAATAAGGGTTTTGTTGCACACAAAATGTCAAATGACTTAGTTAAAAATTATCCAAATATTAAATGGAGTAGACATGATACAACTCAAGAATACTACACTGGTTAACTAATAGCAGGAAAGTGTTAAACCTCATTTAGCACTTACAGCAGCTCTGGCAAATGTAAGGTTATTGCTGTTATTCATCATTATTATTTTGTTATAACTTGATTATAAGTTGCTACGCATTGGGCTAAGAAATTCCTATGGCTGTATGATAAGATGTTCTGTATTTCATTTTATCCTTACAGTAATTCCCATTGACATGTGAACAATAACTGTCCTAAGCAACTTGCTTCAGTTATACAACTAGAAATAAGATGAACCTTGCTATTGATTGGACATGAAGGATTCCCACAAAAAGGCCCTGTGTTAAAGATTTAATCCCCAGCTGTTGGGTCCAGTCCTTGAGAGGTAATTGAACCATGTAGGCTCTACCTTTATCAATAGATTAATCTACTGTTGGGCTCACAATTTGATAGCATTATGGCAAGTGGTAAGAGGTGAGGCCTAGTTGAAGGAGGTGAGTCACTGAGGGTGTGACTTTAAAGACTGTTTGTGGTTCCAGGACCTAGCCCCATCCCCAATGTTCAGCCTTGCCCCAGGCCCACAGCAATGGAGCCAGCTGAGCATGGAGTGAAATGATGAGAGAAAATAAATCTGTTTTTTCTTGAAGTTATCCTCTCAGGTATTTGACAGCGATAAAAGTCTACACAAACCTTTGTCAAACCCATATTTAGAATCTTGACCTATTTCTTATTCATGTTATATCCTGTGCAGGACTTAATGCAATGTTTCATAAACAATGTTTCCTTAATATTTATTAAACTGAAATGAATTTACATGTTTGTTTTATATTTCATTGTGTCACTTTATCTTTCCTTACAAGTCTGTTCCTTATTTAATTTCTCTTAGTTTGAAGTTCTGAAAACAAATGTAAGTTTATTAATATAACGATCTTAGAAATAATAAGAATGAGAGAGAAAAATTATTAATTTACAGTTGAAGCATAAATTTTCACCAAATATAAAAGAAATATTTGTGTGCTGTGTAGCTTCTGAAGGGCTCTGAGATTGTCTGTGCCTCTTGGTATTACCACCATGAATAATCTCTTCCACAAGGTCTGATCTGGATGTAGATACCTTCTTTTAATGACTGGAATATATCACAAGTAATGGAATATTGCTTTGAGAATGGTTTATAAAAAGACCATGGAGATTCAGTCTTGCAAATTCTCTACCACCTCTCTCTCAAGAAGCAGGTGACTACATGGAGAGTCATCCTGTGAGGATGAAGAACTGGAAAAGAACAAATATTGTTCACTAACAGACAGTGTGAAGTTCAAGCCCAACTTATGTTTTTGACAAAGCTATGTAAAGGAATCATATTAATCAGCCACTTACGCGGGTATGTCACAAGAGGATCCTCTGAAGCCTGCCATAAGTCAGTCATTTTAAAAAGATTAGGAATGGATTTTTATCTTAGTTAAGATGCGAGTGGGGACAACAGACTAACTCCAACCTCTTGACCTCAAATTGTGGTCCAGAGGAACACAACTGAGCTATGCTCATAAGCTATGACACAGTAAGATGGTTTATACAATTAACATTTATATTTTTCTTTATCATTTATAAAAAATTCATTTGGGGAGTCAGCATAAATTTCAAATAGGGATTTATACAGCAAGAATTTAAGAGCAAGAAAGTACTAATTTTAATGAATTTTGGGAAAGACATGATTTTTGTGTAAAAATACCATAACATTTGGAATAAAGGTGGTGGTTAATTGTGACCAAAAATGAAGGGACAGGCCAGACACTATAAATTGCCAGCTTTGGTGTTAATTGAACTTCTAGCAAAAGGCCAATTCGTTATGCACATTTCCAAAATTAAATAACCATGAGATTCTTTTACAAAGATGCTTGATAATTCTCCTGAAAAAAAAAGCCAAATCTATGAGCTGGTTTATAATTTGAAAATACAGAATTTATATAATTTTATTCCACTTGAGTTGTAAAATTAAAAAATAAGCATTAAAATTGTTTGACAGTTAAAAAGTTACATGGATGAAAGAGCATTGTTAACTATCCTCTAGACTGTTTATTGGTCTGGTAAGATTTTAGTTTCAGTCATTCTAACAGGGCATAGCCATTAATTAGGGGAATAATAGTCCTTCAAGAGCATCATTAGAAGAATGAGCTTCTGCTTTGAGCACATGGAGAAACTAGAAAACAGAAGTAACTTAAACTTGATTAGATTGACAAAGAACTAGAAGTTGAAGCTGGAATAGTACTTATGCAAATTATATTGGAGACCCTACTATCCCTAACTTGTAACTTACCTACAATATATTCATAGACATACTATTTTTAAAAACTGATTCATGGTTAAAGAAACTGGTGAAATTCTAGCTAGATAGCTTGATAATTATAGAGTTCCTTGTGTTTTAAATGATGAATAGAAACAACTAATCTCTAAGAGGGAGACAAAACCCAGTGTTTGCTACCATTATTTGAGCACTGAGAAGTTTTCACAGAATGTTAATCATTACCCTTGTCCAGGATAATTTTTCATGAGACAACAAATGGGGAACACTCTGAAACATGCCAACTGAAAAAATCATAAAATGCTACAAGATGGTAGTAGTAGCCTTTAGCTACTCAAGTGTTCCCCAGAACTAAGCACAGTATCTAACAGCAGAGGTTTTTACTGGCAAATAACTGATGAGTAGATGGATAGACAGACACCCAGCAATGCAAGCTGGAAGGTATCATCTCCACGAATATATTACTTTCAAATGCAGTTTTACTTCAAAGACTGTTTTCATTAAAAGCTATGTTAACTTTGAATACAGTTATTTAATAATGAACAGTGAGAGCATATTAAATTATCTATATAAAGTCTGGCAATTTTGACATTTCCAAAAACTTCCATATGAAAAAGAAACTAATAGTTTCAACGGCTAGGAAAATAAGTAACAAATCATTTAAACTATATGTTCAAACAAAATAAAGGGACTCTATGAAACCCAGATGAAAATTTAAATGACTCTTTTAAAATGTAAAAGAGACAAAGCAAATTTTAAGAAGAAATACATTAAAAATTATTTCTAAATAGTATTGACTTGAATCTTCACTATACATTATAATTGTTTTTAGTATCAGAATTTAGTGTAACAGAACTATGGTTAGGAATGTACAAAATGGAAAAATCAGAATTCTCAATGAAGTAACATTGGAAAAGCTAAATAATTTGCAAATTCAAAGCATTAATTGAATCCACCAGATAATTGAGGCCATAGGTCTACTAACAGCAAAATCAAATGAAACAGATACGTCCCGAGAGAGATGAGAGATGGGCTTTGGCTTCAGCTTGAAGGTAGAACATAAGGTTAGTGGATGAAGTTTGAGCAAACACTTTTCATGAAATGCTAAGGGCTCTGGAGCCTCAGAAACAGAGGAGTCTGCACTCACTCATAGGCTCATTTTTGTGGACCATCAGGATGTGCTCAAACAGCAGGAAACATTGATACTATATTTCAGACATCCTTCTAGTAATAGCTTTCATCATTGTGACCAAAATAACAGACAGAAGAAACTTAAGGAAGGAAATATTTATTTCTGCTCACAATTTTGCAGGGTTCAGTCCCTGGTTGCTTGGCACCATGAGTGTTGGAAGAACCTCAGGGTGCCACAATCACATGGTATGGAAGCTTCTTCACCTAAAAAAAGCAGAGCAGAGCCATAAAAGGAGACCAGGATAGCATATACCCACAAAGACACCCCCAGTGACCTACTTCCTCCACATAGACCCCCATCTTAACTTTTATCACCTCCCCAATAATGCCATCATATCATGAATCCCTCAAATGATCAATCCATTCATTACATCAGAGTTTTCACAATGCAATTAATTCTGGAAATTCTCTCACAGACATAGTCCTAAGTGTGCTTTTATTGATCTCCTAGGTATTTCTTAATTTAATCAAGTTGACAATCAGAATTAACCATCATACTTCTTTATGCTCCTGATCTCTAAATTCGGAGACTGCTTATGTCTCTGGAACTTCACTGAATCTTAACTCCTAGCCCAGTCTCACCCTTTCTTGAGAAGTTTGTATTAATGACAACTGGGATCTTTCACTATCTTTCTACCATAACCTCAAACCTCAGGTCTCTTTAGAAGTCTGGGAGACTTCTGTCCGAGATGGGCAGAATGATACATAAGAATAATCTGTCCTGATTAGTGTAAACTTATCATTTTCTGAGTCCTTCTTTAGTTTCCCTGAAAGCTGATGTCTGTGGATTTTCCTTTCTAGGTACAAAGTACTGAAATCATGATAAATTCTGGCCAACCTTGTGTCTATGGCTCTGCTACCAAGAATGGAAGATTTTGACTTTCCTCCATTACTTTTGTCACATGGTGGTGGTCATAAATTCCTGTTATATAGGAAACCCCCAAAGCCTCTGTTCTTTCTTTGTGTTCAGGAATCCCTTCTTTTCTCTTCTTCAAGAAACCAAACCCTGGTATACTATTTCCAATGAGTTTAGGATTTTTCCTAGTATGAGGATGAAAAATAACTTCAGCCTCCTTCTAGAAGCTACAATTCAAAGGCTAATCTATCTTTTCCTGGATTAGATCCAATTGGGACACATGAACCAGTCACTAATACCTATTTTGACTTGTTGCCTGCCTGCAGACAACAATCTGGCCAAATGAGTAACTAAAACAAAATTCACATATAAGTTGTTTTCTCCATTAGGTAGAAATGTTTTTGGAGATTTTCTTTCCTTTTAAATTATCATTTGCTTATTTTTTTATCATCTGTATTTTATTCCTAAGCACTTCAAGTATGGACACAAACATCTATCTTATAATTAATGCCCGTCTATGTGGGCATTCATTTCTCTTTGTATATATCCCTACAAATTGAATTGATGGGTTACATGGCAACTTTAATCATTTGTTAAAATTTTAATCCTTTAAATATCAATCAATTTTTTACCTTTAAAATGTTTTCCTAAACATATAATAATTCTCTATATAATTGTAGTGTTGTAAATTTCCATTTGTAAATGGATGAGAGGAATAAGTGTGTATATAGCTGGCTATAATTAACAATAATATGTTATATACTCCAAAAATACTTATAAGGGTGGTTTCTGAATGCCCACATATCAAAGAAATGATAAATTCATGGGGTGATAGATATGCTATTTACCCTATGTTGATCATTATGTAAGATATATATATATATATAAAATGCAAATTTTGAATATTATGGTAGCTGCTTCTCATACCTTTGTGTACATTGTATCTGAGTTTCTGTTTCCATAGTTAAGTGAACAATAGTCTTCCAAATGCATGGATGAAGTGCTGGAGCAAGAGAAGTAACAGTATGGTAGTTTGAACAGCGTATCTGGAGCAGTACTCCCTAGTTCAAATTTTAGCTCTTTTATTTACTAACTCTGTGCCTTGAATAAATTGCTTAACCACTGAGGCTTATTGTTTCACAAGTATAAGAAGGGACTGTGGTATAAGAGGGTATAAGAGTGGTAGAGTTATTGCTTATACTGAATTAGTGATTATATATATATAATCATATATATATACATATGTATGTACTTAAACATAAATGTATATATAAATGCATATGCATTCTGGATTCTCCACTTGGAAATACATGGATCCAAATGATTTCTTCCTCTACTTGTGTCTTTTTATTTAAGTGTATGCACATGTTTTTCTTATTGTCAATGTAAAAGACCCATTCTGTCATCCACCCTGCCACCAACAGTCAGATCAACATGGAGTATCATCTCTTTCCTGTCACTAACTCAAAGACAGCCTGCTTCTTACACCATGCTGTGGACTCAGTGATTCAAAGTCTCCCTTTTCATAGCAGGTTTAAAATATCAGCTTTTATTCATGCCCCAGTGACTTTTGCGTGTAGCTACTTGGGAGACTGAGATTAGGAAAATGTTCAAAACGGCATGGGCAAAAATATTTGTGAGCCCATTGTACATAATAGCTGGGCACAGTGACACACATCTGTGATTCCGGCTATGTGGGTGGTAATATTGGGAATATTGAATTTTGAGGCACGTCCTGGCAAAATATTTGTGAGCTATTATCTCAAGGGGGAAAAAATGGGCATGGTGGTGTGTGCCTGTCATTCCTGCTATAGTGAAAAGCGTGTGACCAAAATGTAGAACTCTGTCTCCAAAATAACCAGAGCAAAAGGGCTGATAGTGGCATGATTCAAACTGTAGAGCACTTGCCTAGCAAGCATAAGGCCCTGATTTCAAACACGAGAACCAGTGGAATAAAACAAAAAATAGTTTGTTACCACTTACATATTCATAAAAGTGTACATTTCATAGGTTTCTATTACATTTGGAAGATCCCATCCATTATCTTCAAAACACAGCCAAGTGCTTATTTAGAGCATTTATTTAGATGAAAAATTCAGTGCTGTATATTCAGCAACTTTTCTTTGGTGGTACTGGGGTTTGATCTCAAGGCCTCATGCTTGCTAGGTAGGCACTACTACTTGAGCCAATCCACCAGCCCTGTGTTCAGCATCTTTTTGTCCAAATGTTCAGTCTCTCAAATACCCTTCCTTCCAGTCTTTTTAAGTTAGTGCTTATTCATGGAGTAGAGAAGGACACAGAACCTACTCTATAAGATCTTGTGATAGTGGAGGAAACAAATGAGCAGGGTCTGTGAGTGCTCTGTCCCCAACTTTCTATAAGCACCCAAAATAATAGTGTAAGATTAGTGCTACTGATATCTGCTGGTGGTAACTGCTGATGCTATATCAAGTGAAAATCTCTTATTTTAGAAGTATAAAAGTTTTCATGGGGCTAACCAGTTTTTGCAGCACCACCCTTGTGACAGTGTCTGTCTTTTCTCACAAGGAGAAATATTGCATATTTTGTCATAAGTGGGATCTTGTTGGGGGAGGCTTGAATGTAAATGGAGAGTTATGAGGGACATGGAAATGAAAAGGAAAGGAAGCTAACAAAGGGCAACAGAGGGAGTTAATGTGACAGGAGTACATTATGTACATTATGAAAATGTCTTAATGAAAACCCTTATGTTGTAGAATTAAGAAAAGTATTTCTAAAGGACTCCTTTGACAACACATCAGATTCCAATATAAGGTATTACTATGATCTCATTTCCCTTCAGCTATTGTGATGGTTGGCTATTCTCAGCCCTTTATGCAAGAAATTTCTTACCTCCTACCCTCCCCTTGTTAGCCTTTTGCCTCTGGAACCAAAAGAAGACATACAAATTAAAACTTTTTCTTAATGACTTGTTGCATTTTCAAATAAATGTGACTAGTCAGCACAATGTCACAGGTAGACCTGCAAAAGGATTCTTACTCTGAGTTCTGGACTCTGGGAAAGAATCTTTTGCTCACTGTTATTCACTTGATGTGTCTAACATTATCTCATTGATACTGTTAACACCTTTGTTATGAAATATTCCCAAAAGACTCATATGTTGAAGGATTGGTCCCCAGTTGATAGATTCAATTATTGAGATATGATAGGATCCTGAATCCTATCATATTCTGATAAGATCTGATTTGACTTAATAAGTGGATTAGTACACTGATAGATTCAAAATTTGGTGGAGTTACTGGTAACTGAATAGATATTTTCTGAGATAGGCCCTAGTTTAGTAAGTAAGTCATTTGGGGTATGCCTTTGAAAGCAGCCCCTTTGCCTTCTGGCTTTCTCTGTCTCTGTCTCTGTCTCTTCCTCTGTCTCTGTCTCTCTCTCTCTCTCTCTCTCTCTCTCTCTCTCTCTCTCTCTTTCTTTTCTCCTCTCACCCTCTCTTTTTCTCTGCTTTACAGATGAAATTATATGAGCTGCTGGGCTCCATCATTGCTCTCCCATGATGCTCTGTGTCACTACAAGCACTTGGGGATGGAGCCAAGTCACCATGAACTGAATCCTCTCAAAGTGTGAGTCAAAATAAATCTTTGATCCTATTAAATTTTATTACTGAAGTATTTGTCATGTTGATGAAAATCTGATTAACACAAATGTAGATGACACTTATCTTCCTATATGGTCTGAAATTAAATGTAATCTAATAAGTATTGACATGCTGCCTTACACATTCCCAAGCAAATGGAAGCCATACAATAAACAGCACAGAACATTTTCTCAGAAATGCAAATACAAAAACACAGGATGGACAGACATATCTCATGCCACTGTCAAATTCCTAAAGAAGAGAAGAAGTGAACACTAATTCTACTTCTTTCTTACGTGGAATCAACCACTTTTTTACTCTACATTGAATTTCCAACTTTAGTTTCAAAATTAAAGAATTTAATTTTATTAATGTTTGTACAATTTTCTTATCTGTATGAGTTTGCTCCTAAAATATGACTTTGACAAAATATAAATAAATTATACTTATTAGAACAAGAGTGCTAATATTCTTACTAGCAGTATCTGATAAAAATTCTAAATTAAGATTCAACACATTAAAATCAATTCATTATTCAGTTTTGTTTGTTTGTTTGTTTTTGCAGTACTGGGGCTTGAACTCAAGGCCTTCACCTTGAGCCACCCTGCCAGCCCTTTTTGTGATATGCATTTTTGAGATAGGGTTTCATGAACTATTTGCCTGGGCTTGTTTTCTGCCTCCTGAGTAGCTAGGTTTACAGGCATGAGACACTGGCACCTGGCTTCATGATTAGATTTAACTTTAAATTAGTCTTCATGAGCCATACACACTGTGGTTTGACAAAAATTACAACAATAGCAACACCAACAATCCTAGTAACCTCTGCAAAGTATGTGAGATCAACAGTATGATTTAATGTAAAAACCACTGTATAAATCTGAATTTAGTTGTCTGGATTCTCATGGCTACAGTAAATAATACATGTTGTAGCAAAAACACATGTAGTTTGCTTATGACTTTGTTTACTAAATTTGAAAAGTTATCTTCATAAATATAAATTACTGAGATAAATCATAATCCAACAAATATTTTGTTTGGATGGACATTGAAAGAAGGAGAGTTTATTTCCACTTATTGACAAAATCAAAAGGTTTCAGTGTGGTAAACCCTGGGTCATCAATTAGAAAGTGATGGTCATTTGGCAATTAAGATAATATCTCTGCAAGTTCAAATTCTTAACTTTGGGGAAAACCTGGAACACATATCCCATTGAAGAGTGTCTATTTCTGCCCAAATCTTTCTCTGTTCTTTTAAAATTAACCTGACGATTCTGCTTTTAGTTAATATTTAATATTTAAATGAGGACCGATTCTGCTTTTAGTTAATATTTGTGAGCATTATATCAAAAGTCATATTCTTTTTAGAATATGGGAAGGTTTAGTGGGGATAACTGTTTTCTTCAGCTTAGAAGGAAAACTGGAAAGATCTCATGCAACAAAACTGGAACGATCTCATCATTTGTGTGCTTGAAGAACAGAACAATCTTCAAATATTGCCCATCCAGTACCAATTGGATCAGTTTTGGAAAATGAGAAACAGAGTTAACTCTGCTTAGCATTCAAGATCATGCACTGTTCAAAATATGGAAAAATGACTTTTTGTATTAAGCACAGTTCCTAGCTCAACAACTCTGAAAATTTTAATTAAAAACACTGAAAAGTATTTTAAGTTAAAGTGTTGACTCATAATTTTAATCAACTTTAAAAGACTCCTTCATAATAGCCTTTCTGAACATCCATAAAAAAAGACTTCTTCATTCTTTAAACATTAGGAATTAAATCAATATTAAAGTCACAAATCTAGTTGTATACATGTGTCCAGAAAATAGACAAGCTTACTGGCTACTGTTTTCTTATGTCTGAATTGAATCATGGCCACATGAGATATTTTCTTAGCAATTTTGATGTCACTGGTTATTTTAAATGATTAAAGAAAATAATGGGATATATTGTAACTAAAAATAACAGAACTAAAGAGTAAAAGAGGGGAAATCTAGTAGTGATTGAATCACTCATTAAAACACTATCAAAATGCATTTAACTTAGATTTACTATTTTAACATACATAGTATGATTTAATCCTTGTGAATCTTTTGAAGTTAATGTGTTGAGGAACTTTAGATTCTCTTTCAATAATCTGCAATTAATTAGGTATTAGTTGACAATGATATTGAAGCTTGTCTCCAGAAGTTCTCTTATTAGATTTCTACCTGGATTTGATTCTTATTTTCTCATGGACTTTGGCAGTCTGAACAATATTGTGAAGGCAAAGTAGTTGCTTCCTATTACTTTCCTTTTGTAGTCATTGTTTAAACTGTCACAGATGACAGAACTCATGGTAACTCCTTTCTGAATTTATGTTCCAACTTTTCCTCTCTTTGTGCTTTTGAAAACTTCTCCATCAATTTCATTGCAATGGATCCAGTACAACCACAAAACTCTTATGCTGCTTCCTGCTCTTCCCTCTTTAGTTTATTCTTTATTAAAACAGCACATGACATTGTGGACTTTCTGCACCTTAAATATGCATTGTTGTCTAAGATAATCTACTTGTAATGTAACAAAACAAAATTTGTGCTTTTAATGTTTAAAACTGCAGGACTGGAAATAGAATGAAAATTGGCCTCATTTAAAAGCACATACTTGTTATGTTGATTTTTATTCTCAGAAATTATATGCACAGAAAAACAAATGCCACTTTTACTGTTTAGTCAGAAAATGTAATTGTTGGGAATTCTAATTCATCTTACTAGTCAGTCTAACTGTACACCAGAAGTGCAAATGGGAGAGAAGATTAGATTTCCCTGTAATGGGGGCAAGCAGCACAGGCAAAACATTAAAAATTATATTTATTTTCATATTGTATACAGTATGTTTATACTATTGGAGAATAACAATATATCTCAAAATTCTTAAAAATTCTTATTTATTTGTGGTAAAAATATATACAGGGGAGGTAATGAATTTAATACTACTTAATACTAAGAATTAGTATTAGTAATTAACATTGTTATTTAAGAATGTCATAAAACTTAGTTTTGACAATATATGAACCCATTTGGAGAACTTTTAAATTTTATGAATGAACTCATTTTTTTAAAATATTCTAGTTGAGTTTGCAATTTTGAAGATGTATATTAACAATTTCATGTCAATTTAACAGGAGAGTCTCATTCAGTGTAACATTTCATTTATACTGGCTATCACCTATCATTTCTTCTATCCCATTATCTCATACACTTGGAGATGTTTGAATTGCTACCCAGTATCATGTAATAACATTGTATTTTAAGTTAATTCCTTATTAGACATCTAGAACTATTCAATTTTATATTTCTTTCCAGTCAAAAATGTGTCAAAAATCTATTTAAGAAATCACTTTCTTTTAGGGTATTTTGAATACATTTACTCCTTTAAATAAAATGCATAGTCTAAATCTGTATCAGATCATAAGTAAATTGTTTAAAATTATATTTCTGTCCATAAAAATAATTCATAAATCAAGTAAATGCATTTATTATTCATTGTATTGCAGTTTTATTTTTAAATAATTTTTAGTAGCATGTACAGGGGGATACATGTCGTATTTAGTATTTAGTAGTTTTAGTATTTAGTATTTAGTATTTAGTAGTTGTACAGGGGGATATTTATATATGTGCTCACAATATAGTTCACACGATTATGCACAAAAGTAGAATGAACCACTTTTTAGATCCAAAGCTATTAATGACTTTTAACACTGGTATTTCATTAAACAGAAATACTCAACCAAAGTCCATAATTTAACTTAACATTATAATCAATAACATAATTCAATACAATTCTTTGGCTTTTATGGACTTCAAAATGTTTTTGCCAGCATTAGCTTGTGACAATTGTGTAACACTGATTTTCTTATGTTTTAAGTGACATTTATCCTCAAAATATTAAGGCATAATTTATGTAGTAATATAGATAAAGATGATTTTGGAACCCATGCTTTATGTTTTAAAAATAATGGAGTTTGTCTCTACAACAAAATTAAAATAAGGGCAAAATAGTTTCTGCTGGGTATTGAGGGGGGTAGGGGGGAGAGGGAGGGGGTGGAGTGGGTGGTAAGGGAGTGGGTGGGGGCAGGGGGGAGAAATGACCCAAGCCTTGTATGCACATATGAATAATAAAAGAAAAAAAAGAATGGAGTTCAAAGAATAAATGCTCTAACTTGAAAGTAAGTACAATGGATTCTGCAGCTTAGATATTTTATAGGAAAACGTCATCTTGGCCTGGAAAATGTCACAATCATGGTATCTGATGAGTACTTTGCTTCTCATTTGCTATCCTAATTTGCATGTTTTGTTTCAACAGAAAGTTTCTTTTGATAGGTAAAGAAGGAGCACATCCAATGTAAGGATCTAGAATATGGTATGAGAGACAAAGCATCCAAAAAAGTTAAAGCATACAAACTGTAAGACCTCATTCTAAAATGTTTTTACTGAATTATTTATTGCAGTACTAAGGCTTGAACTCAGGCCTTCACTTTGATCCACTCCACCTGCCCTATTTTTGTGAAGGACTTTTTGAAAGAGGGTCTCATTGAACTGTTCATTTGGGCTGCCTTCAAATGGTCGTTTTCCTGACCTCTGCATCCTGAGTAGCTAGGATTCCAGGAGTGAGCCACCAGTGCCTGTCTATTTATTTTATTTTCATGTGTTTTGTGATGTCAGGGCTCAAACCCAGTGTACTGTCCGAACTGTGCAAGTGCTCTAACAGTTAGCTACATCCCCAGTCCTTGAATGACTTTTGAAATAAAGTCTCATTTTGTAAACCATGCTAACCTTGGTTTACAAAGGTTAACCTGCCTTAGTCACTCAAGTGCTGGAATAATGGCCATGCACCACCCACCTGACCTACACCTAACTTCCTCAGACTCTTTTTTTACCACTCTCTCTGTTTTATAATAGGGTTGAACACAAGGTCTTTCATAAAGCACATGAGCAACTCTCCTGCCCTTTTTGTGTTGGGTATTTTGGAGACAAGGTGTCACTTCATGTCTGCGATAACTTGAAGCACTATCCTCTTATTTTTGCTACCCTAGCCACTTTAGGTAACAAATGTGTAAAACTGCACTCACCCATTTTTTGAGATGAGGAAATGGCTTCTGGTGAAGTTTTTTCCCAAACTAGCCTGAAAATCCAATCCTGTGATCTCAGCCTCTTAAGTAGCTGAAACCATAGGCTTGAGTTAGCCTCCCAGGGTGGATTTATTTATTTATTTATGCATGGCTTAAAGAACATCTTAGAACAGTTGTAGTTTTTTAGAAAACATATCAGTTTAGGTTGTTCACCTATTCCACTTTATGGACTACAGTTCTCCATGATCAGTGTGCTCCATTACCATCCACTGAAAGAAGAGATGACTTTTCCAAAAATCACACATACAAAATCAAATCAGGACTCCAAAGAATATCTGTCTGTTGGTCAGAGAAATCACTGTTTTGAAAAAAAAGAAAAGAAAGATTGCAAGGGTTGAGTAATCTCTTGAATTTCATTCCTCTACCCTCCCCAAAGCAGAAATCCTGGATTTCAGCCTGTTTATTGGCGTGTCCAATGGAAAGGGAGAACAAGATAGAGAAGGATGAAAAACCAAAATAAATCCAATCTCACACTGATATGTCTATGCATTTTCTGTATCTTTGCAGTTTAAAAGTTTAAACTTCCAATCAGAATAGTACACTAAATAGATTGTTTGAAATTTCTTGGTTAATTTTCACATGTTGAATCTAGCATGTACACTTAAGAAAACATTTAGCATGGTCATTCAGCTCTGTAATCCCAGCTGTTCAGGAGGTGGTGGTGGAAAGAAAGGGGTGGAGACATGATTTAGGTGGTAGACCTCATAGGAAGCGCAAGAGGCTGAGTTCAAACCCTAAAACTGAAAAAAAAATTTGAAAAATCTTAGTTTTCTCATTTTCATATTCAGTTTTCTTCTTGTCTAGACATTCCTTCATCAGGAGGAGCAGGAAAAGTCTGAATAAAAGATTCTAAAATAGAATTCTTTTACTTGAAACAATTTATTTAATAACACTAGAGAAATAAATATTTATTCACAAACCCAGATGCTTTAAATTCCCTGTTGATACACATAGGTCTACAACAGTTTGTAGAACTTGCAATTTATCAGATAATTCCTACATCTTTAGATTAGTATTTCTCAACATCAGCTTCTTCCAGAAATTATGCACAGACCATTAACAAACCTCAATGCATGGTACTCAAACAGGCTAATTCTGACTTAATGGGCCTCCAGGACTGGTGGCAACCTGGAGTGCAAAATGCTCCACCACAGCTGCTAATGTGGAGCCAAGGTTGGAAAACATTTCCCAGGAGAGAATGAACAGGAACCTAAAGCATAAAGTGCAAACTAGATCTTATCTTTAAACCTGCCAGCTTCTCATAAGTTATTTAGGGAGATAGGAAATCTCACTGACATACATGAAACATCTGATAAAGGGCCCAATGAAGTCTATTATCTTAATAATATCACTCCAAAACTAAAAAGAGGAGCAATCATAACAGTACAAAATATACCAAATTATTTAGGTATATATATTTTTGGTGGTACTGAGGTTTGAATTCAGGGCTACACATTGAGTCACTCCACCAGCCCTTTTTCATGATGGGTTTCTTCTAGATAGGCTGTCTTGAACTGCTTGCCTAGACTGGCTTCCATCCTTGATCCTTTCATCTCTGTCTCCTGAGTACAAGGATTGCAGATGTGAGCCAGTGGTGCAGACTCTCTCAAGCATTTTAAGAGATGAACAGGATGGTAAAATAATTGAATGTAACTGTGCTGGATTTGCATGCTATTTAACAAGTAAACTGGGTGCACATTTGTATATATAATGTAAACATATGAAATATAATCTTAGAATATAAGTGATCTAAACACAGTTTAGAAGTCATAAAATATGACTAATGGAGGTTCCTTAATAATGACTGAAATTATTGTATGGTACCTTCAGTAAATAAACACTAATTAAATTGATCCTTGCAAAGTATAAACTAAATTTTACTAATAACTGTGTAATGGAATTTTGAAAAAGTCAATTATCTGATACTTTGAATTGACTAAAGAAAAACTATAAACTCTACAACATGGATTTAAATGTGTTATGAATGATGGGATTATATAACTTGTTCTTGTTATATTAATCATGTATGCTTTCTTTTCGTTAAATTTATAGAAGGCATTAATATTTACCCTGATGCATTATTAGGATTTAAGAATGTAAATAATCATACATAAATTAAAATATTAGTTTATTACAAAAATATGCTTCCTTATCACATTTCTTCCATTGTTAAAATTCTTTGCTCAATTATCTTTTTCTCTTAGAACTTCACTAATTATTACCAACAATGTAAGTTTTATTCAGAATAAGGATTCCCCTTGGGTTTCATGTAACTAAAATTAGTATGTAAAGAAAACTAGTATTTTAAAACCTTGTCTTGCCATAAGACAAACACAATATATGTACAACCTTGGTATTTGTTATTCTTTCCTTATTAAGATAATTAACAATATTACTTCCATATTGTATTCAGAAACCAAATGGAAAATTCATGCATTGTTATAGAAACAAAGTAGTATTTTAAAATGCATTCAAGTCAACAATGTTTTAGATAAAAATTCATCAGAGAGTGTGGATTTCCATTACATACTTTAGGAAAATTTCTCTCGCCAGCCTGATCCCAGATTACCTCCATCTATGATGCCTTTTACATAAGAGGATTCAACACTTTAAAATACCAATGACCCAGTAGCAATCTTAAAATTAACAATATTGTCATCCTTGGATCAGTTTTGTACTTATTAAAATGTGCACAATGGGAAAATAATTACATATTGATGAAACTTGGCTCAGGTAAAGACAAGTAAAAAACAAATTTTGCAAGCAGAAAATATTACTGATTTGGAAGAAAAATGTGCGTGAGATTTCTTGCTCAAATTTCAGACATTCTTTTGATTTAATGCTTGATGTCAATGATGCACATGTATAGATAGCTATCTATAGATATACAGCTCCACCTTTTAATAAAACAACAATAAATGTTCCACAAAGAACACCTGATTACACTTTAGATTGATGTTAAGTGTAAAGTAGGGGTCAAAATTGGTGAATCAGAAACTATTATTTTTGTCAATTTGATGTCTTTAAAGACACCTACTGGGATAGTATTCCTGAAGTACAAAGGCAGTGTCTCACATGCAATTTCTGGTCTAAAACGCAGAAATGGCTTTAAAATTCCAATTAGTAGGCATTTGAAAGTAGTGATTATTCTGTTTTCACTAAGAAAATACCTATTTGATTGAGGAATTTCAGTATAATAAATACAGATATATCTTCAGTAAGTAATACCAATGTGATCTATTATAATCCCTTTTTAACAAGTCATTCAGTTTCACAACCTTTTCAGCATGTGGACATGCTGATATGTACTGGATATGGAGGCTCAGGCCTATAATCCCAGCACTCAGAAATTGAGGCAGGGGAATCAGGAGTCCAAAGCAGCCTGGGCTACTTAGTGAGTTCTCACCAGCCTTGACTACATAGTTACAGTCTATCTCAAGTAAACAAATAAATGTTTTTTCTGCTGTACAGACAGTGTTTTATCTATTTTAAAATTTTAATATTGTTTCTTTACTCAAGGCTGTATTTATTTTCCCCCTTCAAGAAAGCAGTACTGGCTTTTGCTTTTTGGGTCTTATTTTACATGTTCTTCTTCCTAAAGGTATTCTAATGTCTGCCAATGGAAAAAGTGTTCCACTTTACATCAGTACTCTGTAAGCTCATCATCTGTATACTTAGTTGGTTGATTTCTGCCTGCAAAAGACCCCAGAGATTAGAACTAACCCAAGCATCACATGTAGATATTGAATGTCCCCAGACATCCAGGTAAGTAGTCCTGCTAACTACACTGGTCAGCAATGTCATACCTTTTTATGCACTCTGTAGTATTTCTTGGCAGGCCTGCATCTACCAATCTTGCCTGGAGAAATGGATGTGCTCTAACTTTACACCTCTTGAGGACCAGGATCTCAATAGATCTTTGTCTATTCTGGCTGGCGACACTATATCCATTTCCTCTCCTACAGCAGTAATAAAGTTAATAAAGCAGAGAGACTAAGAAGGAATTCATCCAGATCATTTTCTATCATGATTACTGTTTGTATGATTCCCAAAAATTTTAAGTAAAACAGGACTTTTCAAAACCAGACCACAAAATGATCTGGTATGCAGCAGTACCTTAAATCAGTTGTAATTCTCAACCTAAGGGACAAATAAAGATTCACAAATGAAAGACCAGTAATGTAATGTGCCATCTCTAGATTACTAATGTGCTTTGAACACTTATCTCAAAATGCAAAATAATTTATTCATTATGCCAATTAAAATTGGTATTTTACATAAGTGAATATAGCTGAAGCACTAAAGTGCTTGTTACAATCACCTTTGAATTATGGGCTTTTTATTTGAGTGTTTGAAAGTGCTATTTTAAATCCAAATATGCTTGGATTTTATATTCTCAATAATAGCACTGCCAGATTATGCAGAGTGAGACTCTTTCCCTCTCTCTCTCTCTCTCTCTCTCTCTCTCACACACACACACACACACACACACACACACTACTCTGTATGCTATAGAAATTCAAGTCAAATTGCAGACAATACTGTCATCATGGTGTCAGGCACTGTATCTAAAAATGCACAAGACAGCTCATAGTATAGGAAAGGAAAAAATACGATTTCATGATTAATAGTGTGTTTGAGTATATAAGGAGACAGTGTAAAATATAGACAATACTATCTTCAAATTTCTTATTTTCAAATGTGCCTACTAAGTAATACTTACTTGTACCCACAAATAAAGACTTCTTGTGCTTTTCTGGTCATTTATAGACATGTGAAGATCGAGGAATGAAATTTGGGTCTCCCTACCTGCAGATTCTCAGCAGAGATCATCAATGTGATGCCCTGCCTTCTAGTATGAGCTCTCATTCAGAAATGACCAGAGTGATGACACAGCAGGGAGCATGCGTACTGGTTCATGACAGTTGGCCAGGGTTGGAAGCGCAGCTGCAGTTTTTAGGGTAGCCTCAGATCAGATGCATAACACTCCATTCTTTTTTGCAAAATAAAGAAAATGGCATCTAACAGGATGAATTGTTTTAGTATTTATAATCTATGTAAGATATGCACATACACAAATGTACACTGCTATAGTCATGTATTATTTAAAGATGGAGGCATATTTAGTTAAGTGATTCTGTCATTGTGGGAGTGACTTAGAGTGTACCTACACTAAAATGGCTATTACATCACTGGCAACACAGTCCTAAGGATCAATAAATCTATGTGCTGTCCATCACTTGGCAAAATGTTATGGCTTATATAATCCTATATGAATATATACTTCCCATCAGCAATCATTCCATAAATTAGTGTTTATGGCAATTTTAGAGAAAAATAACTGCTGAGAAAAATAAGAATAAAAAGTATTTGGATAATCAAGCATTTAAATTATATTGGCTTCAATATAAATTTATTTAGAATATAAACAGAGAAAAAATAAAATATGCATACAAAAAATCTTCAGGTACCATCTGGTAATATAATAAAAACATTCATATTAAAAAACTGATTCCCTTCTATTTATTTTCAAGAATCAATTTCAAGTAGCAGTATGCACAATAAAAGAAAAGGAAAAAAAGAACACAAAACTCTTCTCTTCCTTGAACCCTTGATTTTTAACTTTCATTTCTAGATACATTAAAGGCAAGAGTCCATCTTTGCTTTTCTTCAGAGTTAATGACTATTACTTGTTGACAGTTTTAATGGATTCACTTAGAAGAACCTGGCTAGGTTGATCTACTTTAGCATCAGAAGGTGTTCTTGGCCCCAGCTCAAGCAATTTATTTGTTCTTTTTTTTTTTTGTCAGCACTAGGGTTTGAACTCAGGGCATCATGCTTGCTAGGCAGGCACTTTACCACTTGAGCCACTCCACCAGCCCTCAAGCAATTTATAAAACCAGCATGAGAAAGCATGATAAAAATCATGAGTTGTGAGACTCATACAATGATGAAATAGGTAGTACAACTATATTTTTCATGGATTTTGAGGGGAAAAGTAGCACAGTAGTTAATTGCTGCATAACTTCTAAATGAATGGCTGATGAGTTCCCAAAAAGGGCCCTAGTAAATCATTGAGAAGTAGGGAAAAGATATTTCTCAAGTACAATTTAGGATATTTTTCTGGAGAGGCCATTTATAAATTTTGATACCAATTCATTACCATTATTTACAAAGGTCTTTTTTTGCAGGTTTCATACACCCAGTAGGGAAATTGTTTAATAATGTCAACTGCACAAGCAGAGCTGGAGGAGAAAGGTCACTCCATAAATTCTTTTCATTTTTACCATAGGAAAAATAACTTTGGGGTATTTTTGAATAGTCTCAAATATGCCAGGCATTGAGATTGGAATAATATTCTACCTTACAATATTTGAATCTTCATCACACTTCTTACTGTTTTTCCCACAACTGTCTTGGCCTCATTCCTAATGTTCTAAGTTCATACATTTATCTCAAATGCTTTAATTTTGTATTCTTGAGAAGAATCATGAGTAACCATTGTGAAGTCAAATATGATTCACAATTGTAAAAGACACCACCATTTTTTACTCCTGAAATATTAAAATCGTTGAGTCATTTTAAAACCAAAACAGCTTAGAACACATGAGCACATAAAAATGAGCTTGCCTAATTTTTCTCCTTGAAATACTTAACTTAATTCTTCTGCTCTTTTCTGTTTTTATTCAAAGGAAAAGCAGGTCATGCTAAGGGAAGGTCAAGTATGAGAGAGATGGTAAAAGAAAGAAGTTAAAAAATTGAATATGGTTGTTTTAAACTCTATACAAGAATGAATATAGAATTTTTAAACTTGTTCAAACTGTGACAGGAAGGCAGGGAGGGGAAAGATAGATAACAAATGATAATGAGAGTTAATAAGTGCTATAGTGAAACAAAGAAAAACTGGAATTTGGGAATGTTATCTGGAGACCAGAGATGGGTACCTCAACCCAAAAGTTAGAGTGGCCAATGAAATAACATGTGGTTATTTAAGGGACAATCTGTACTTCTCCCACATTTCTGTAACTTGCTCTAAATAGTATATAAGGAAACCCCTTTTGTTCTTGGGGCTCAGACTTTGGACACAAGTCTGTTGACTCACTGCTGGCTTGCTTAATAAATTTGCTTCCCTAAAGCTTTAGTGCCCTCTGTCTCTGTCTGAGCCCTCCTGCAACAAAACAACCATATGAAAGAGACTGAAGTAGGAAGAAGAAAAATAGAAGAGATGAACCAATTCAGGTTATAACACATATATACATGGAAATATAAACTGGAAACTCCCTGTGTAGCTATCTTAAATAAACAAAAGTGTCATTTTATTAATTTTACGAAATTGGAGAGCAGGAAGGCAGAACAGGTACTCCCTGTGTGTGGTTGTTACCAGTGGGAAGGGGAATGGAGGTGAAAAGGACATGGGAGATTGAATACAGTACAACTACTGTGTATACATATATGTTAATGGAAAATGTTACTTGTTGAATCTATTCCAGAAATGGGGGGAGGAGGGGGTCAGAGAGAATGGTGGAGGGGGTGAATTCAAGTATAACATATTTTATGTATTGTAAGAACATTTGTAAATGCCACTATGTACACCCACTCAGCATAACAATAAAAAATTAATAATTTTTCAAAAATTTAAAGCATTAAATTGTGTGAAAGAATTTGTTGAGATAATCTTTAATTATCTAGGAGACCAGTTATTTCTAAGATGTATGGCTAAGGAATTTGTGACAATATTCCAGGAACATGTTAGATTAGGATATGTATATTAGATACATCCTGCATAACAATAAATCCCTTTGAAGACCACATTTTCACTCACACAGTTGATTTTAATTGGTTCCAAACCAGAAGTTAACATGTAACTATGAAAAGTCAAACAATAATGTATAATTACCCCAAAACCTGAATGTTCTTTGGAGAAGTTCATAATGCCTCAGCATGATTTTGGAAGATACTGAATGATCCTCTGACTTTTTAAAAATGCTATGCCATTTTTTGTTAATAGTTATTGCCTATCTTTTTCATTTTTATTATAGAGTTTAGATGGAATGTAAGCTGATAACACACACATGTTTAAGAAACATCAATATGTAACTTAAGGTTTTTATACATCTTTTTCATTACACTACAAGTACTCCATGTTTGGAACTGTGTGTAAGTCATTACTTATCCAATTTCTGTGGTAAACTAACTACTTTGATGAAAGAAAATGGAACTCACTTTTCACTTAAAAATTTCTGTTCATTTCTAAATACCTCTTGGATATGATCTTTTAAAGTATAAAATAATATAACTTAGAGAAAAAAACTTTTAAGTCATTATGTATAATTCTTTTACTTTTTGTCTGATAAAATTTAAACCCCAGAAGTTTAGGCAATTTCTGAAGGTCATGGAGCTCATCTGTGATGATTGACATCCAGGGCTCACTTGTAAATATTGCTTTCTTTCTACCATACCACACTTGAATCTGATTCAATTTTAGGTGCTATGCCTTAGTTAACTAAATTTCCATGGCCCATCAAGGTAGGATTTTTTATTTGAGGAAACAATTGCACAAATAAGTTTGAGGTAGTCTTAATTTTGTTATATTCTTTTAAAGGCACTATAATCTATGAAACATGGCTGAAATTGAGTTGATCACATAAGAAAATTTAGACAAATTTTGACTTTAATGAAAAACTAAAATGTAATTAATTATGAAATATTTTTTATTTCATAAATGCTCTATAACTTTTTTTCTTTTTAGGGACTGTATTTGAACTCAGGTCATCACCACTTGCTAGGCATATGCTGTACCACTTGAGCCACGCCCACATCCAGTCTTTTTTCCTTTAGTTATTTTTAAGATAGGATATACATTTTTGTCTGGTTTCAACCTCAGTATGTAATTCTCCTACTGATGCCTTCCATATATGAGATTATGAATGCATACCATAATGCTAGGCTAATTGGTTGAGATGGGAGGTCTCATTAACCTTTTACCCAGGCTGACATTTTACTACAATCCTTCTTATCTCCATCACCTGAGTGACTGGGATTATGGGCAGTAGCCACCACACCTAACTGTCTATAATTTATCTGTATACATAGTAAATGAACTTATAAATAATTACATATTGAACATTCTATTAAGTTATTGAGATACAAAATAATTTTCAAATGAGATTATAAATAATATTATGATCCAATTTTGACCATTAGTAAAATCAATATCGTGTGCACTGAATTGAAGTCAATATTTTCTCTTAAGGAATATAAACCAGAAATTTAGAGACATAATTTAAAACTTTTCTCACAGACTAGGGCTTGTTATATAGATGTCTGACAAGATATTCAAATTCTCCAGACTAAAATTTCTTTACCAATAAAAGAAGAGGGTGGACTAAAAAAATATCTAAGTCATTCTAGAGCTAACATTGTCTGAATGCCATAAGTCTTGTTGAAAAAGTCATGCTACATGGCTCATTTGCTTAGAATTTATTCAAGAAAAATAGCAGTGTCATTTTATTAAAATTGATGAAGTATTAATGATGAGCATCAACTTCAAACCACCCACAGATTTCATAAATTGCCTTGGGAATCGTAACTGATTAATATCACACTTTACAAAATTAAAGTATTTAAACCAAACTTTATGAGGAGGACTATTAAAACCACAGCACATTTTATTTTTAACAGTTACCATAGAAAATGTTGCAACTGACTATAGAAATGAGTAACTTAGTTAACATTATGTATTCCATCTCCTGTCAGTAAGTCAAATTACAACTAAGATATATCTACTAGGGCCCTGTGTTCCTTGAGATATAAAGCAAAATACAGTTATAATTACATCCATATGTACTGGGAGAATGAAATCCTTGGCCACTCTTTCCAGAGTCTTGCTGTGGGAATGTGGGGGCACAGGGTTGATAGAGTTTAAGATTCCCATGTCTTCTGAACTTGAATCATTTCTAGTATTTCAGTTCTTTGCATTGTTTCATCCTTTCCATCCTACCTTACATCCATTACAGGTTTGGGACAACTGTATGGAAATGCAGAGCAGTAAGTTACAAGTGTCCATTAAAATATGTGAACACTTCCTCCTTACAATATTTGGCTAGGTCCCCAAATGGCTGCCTCATTGTGACTTGATGTTTGCTCTTACACCACTACCTTAATTTCATATTTCCTTTTCAGTTCTAAGGTTCATTGACAACTTTTAAAAATGCAAAACGTCAAATTATCTCCTGAGAAAACATTTACTCCAGAGGAAATATAGTAGTCAACTGGTAGACATGATTCACTGACTCTATTAAAATTCATGTGATCTAAGTATATAATCAAAGTGTGGAGTTATTTTTGTATATTTCTGAAAGGATACAGTGTGGATAACAAAAAATATAGAAAGAAGAAAATTAAAATGAGAAATCTGGTGGGAACACTAAGATGTGTTATGTAACCATACTCTATATCTTCATACTTATTTTAGTAATCTATGAAAATACTTTCTGATGAAAATATGTCAAAAGTTGTATAAAATTCTAATTAGCCTTTCACAATGTGAAACAATTTTAAGATGTCTTCTAATACTTATTTTTAGTTTAAATATATGAAAAGTAGAAATTTCCAAAATGTTGATACTTCAAAATAAAATTATTACATCCTTTTTAATATATTTCAAAGAAATAATTTAATACATTCCTTCAGTTGGTTAGAAAAAACAAGGAAGATGAACATGATGTAGCTAGGAATTAACAATGTGACTGATGAATAAGTAAGAGACAGTGAGTGTTGAACTCAGTCACAATTGAAATTGAAAATGGAGAGGAATTCCAAGATGGCAGCTAGAGGGAGGAAGCAGAAAGCAAGCCTCCTACAGTAAAATCTTGGAGAGACGCTGGAGATACACCTTGCAGGTAAGACCACCGAAAAGAGGCAAAACTTTGACTCCTCCACACCTCTGGCCTGCACAGAGCATCTCCACTTCATGTTAAACGGAGAAACCAGGAGGGCCCCTGGGCCACTAGATGCTGGCGCCCAGACAGCTTGGGAAGACACAGACCAGGTGAGCTAAACAGTATGCAGCACTTCCACAGACAACCCTGGGCCAGATCAGCATAGCCCCCTGGACGTACCGACCCCCACCTGGGGAAAAAAGAGAAGCTGAATAATAAGCAATAAGAACAATAAAGACACGTACCAAAGAGGGTGGGGCATCCTGAGCAGCAAAGAGGGGGGAGGGGAATCCCTCCTGGAACTGTAAATAAACAAGCTGGGCCTGGCTGGAGAGGCTCCGGTGGGAGTGGGGTGCGCACCCAGCAACCAGGAGTGGGAAAGACTGTGAGAGTGGCAGAGGGGGGAATCCCCACAGGACAGGGAAGGAAGACCCACTTCCCACGTGAGCTGTAAATAAACACGCAGGCCTGAGAAAGCTGGTGCAGTGTCACCTCCCCCAGTGTGCTTGGAAAGGGGAAAGCTTGTAGCAGCGGCTCGTGCACAGGAGAACTCTGAGTAAACAAAGCCTGCGGGGGCCAGGTGAGTGCTAAGCTCACCACAGAGATCTGCATAAATAACGCCTGCAGCAACAGCAGGCTGACAGCAGCAGGCAGGCAAGCCACAGCCGCAGATAGCCGTTCACAGAACTGTCTACAGACTCTTTTTTTTTTATCTCTCCCTACCTTTGATGAGAAAACAACTGAACTACACCTGCTTGCTGAAAAACTTACTGAAACTATTGCATTTGAACTTAGGACACTTTGTAGGACTTTATTGTGTGTGAAGTTTTGTTCTACTTTGTTTCCCCTTTGATGAGACAACTACAGAACAACATCTGAGGCACCAACTCCAGGACTGGAGGCTGAGAGACCAGCACCAAAATTATTAAGACTGAAACATCATTGCATTTGAACTTGGAGTTGTTTTTTTTCCCTATTTTTTATTTATTTATTTATTTTATTTATAGATTATTTTTCTTTCATTTACCTATTTTTTATTTTTATTCTTATCTTTATTCTTTTTATTTTTTATTTTCAATCCTCTCTCTGTCTCTCTAATGCCTTTTCACCTTATGGTTGATTAGTATACTGTCTCTCCCTGTTTATATCTCTGAAACTTTTTTGTTTGTTTCTCTGTTTTGTTTTTTCTTTATACTTGATGATATGTTTCCTTTCACTTCTTTGCTTTCCATCCCCTCTAACCCTTCCATTCTAAATATAACTAATGCTATTATTATAAGCCAGAAAATACTTAATTGCACACAGTATAGGGACAATAACAAAACCAAGGGCAATGATGGGAAGACAGAAAAAGCAGGGAAACCAGTTTTCCCAAGGAAAAAATTAGTACAGAAACCAGAGGGAAATGAAGAAAAGAGATACTCAGATCCAGATTCCAACAAAATGAAGATAAACTATGCCAAAGAACCCAATGAAGCCAACAAGAATAATCTAAAAGAAGACATACTACAGGCACTCAATGAGAATTTTGTAGAGATGATACTGGATATCGTCAACCAAAATGTACAGGAGACACTCAAGAAATTCCAAGACAACAAAAATAGAGAATTTGAAAAAGCAAAAGAAGAAATAAAGGAAACCATGGAAGAACAGTATAAACACCAAAGTGAAACAGAAAACACAATTAATAAAGAGATAAATGAACTTATGACAAAAATAGACAACATTAAACAGGAAATGACCCAGGATATGGAAAACCTCAGAAAAGGAATGAAACAGAATTTCAAAACAAAATGGAAGGCCAATCTAGCAGAGTAGAACAAACAGAAGACAGAATCTCAGAACTCGAAGATGAAATGGTAATTAAAGGAAAAGCCAAAGAACTATTAATTAAACAACTCAAGACCTGTGAAATGAAAATGCAAGAACTCACCGACTCCATCAAAAGACCAAACATGAGAATCATGGGCATCAAAGAAGGAGAAGAGGTACAAGCAAAGGGATTGTGTAATATATTCAACAAAATAATAACAGAAAATTTCGCAAATCTAGAAAAAAATATTCCCATATAGATGTAAGAGACCTCCAGGACACCAAACAGACCAGATCAAAGTAGAACTACTCCATGACATATCATCATTAAAACAACAAGTTAAGAAACTAGGGAAAAAATATTGAAGGATGTAAGAGAGAAAAAACAAATAACATACAAAGGTAAACGCATCAAAATCACAGCAGACTTCTCAACACAAATATTAAAAGCAAGAAGAGCTTGGGGTGAGATTTTCCAGGCACTGAATGAAAATAATTTCAATCCCAGGATGCTCTACCCAGAAAAACTATCACTAAAAATAGATGGAGCAATAAAAGTTTTCCATAAGCAGAAACTAAAACAATATGTGACCACAAAGCCACCACTACAAAAGATTCTTCTAGGGATTCTGCACACAGAAAGTGAAACCCAACTTAACCATGAAAGACAGGAAGCACCAAATCACAGGAAAAGAAAAAGCAAGAAAGTAGAGAGTAACCTCAACCTAGGTATACACAATCAAACCTTCAAACAACTAAGACAACTAAATGACAGGAATCACCACATACCTATCAGTACTAATGCTTAATGTTAATGGACTTAATTCACCCATCAAAAGGCATCACTTGAAGAAATGGATTAAAAAGGAAGATCCAACAATTTGCTGCTTACAGGAGACATCTCACTGACAGAAATAAGCATAGGCTTAGGATGAAGGCTGGAAGAAGATTTACCAAGCCAATGGTCCCCGAAAACAGGCAGGAGAAACAATACTTATCTCTGACAAAGTAGACTTCAAACCTACATTCATCAAATGAGATAAAGCAGGACTTTCTATACTAATAAAAGGGGAAATAGACCAAAAGGAAATAATGATTATCAGCCTGTATGCACCTAATGTCAACGGACCCGATTTCATCAAACATACCCTGAAAGACCTAAAAGCTTATATTAACTCCAACACAGTGGTTGTGGGAGACTTTAACACCCATTATCATCAACAGATAGGTCATCCAAACAAAAAATCCATAAAGAAATCCAAGATCTAAAATATGCAATAGATCAAATGGACCTACTTGATATCTACAGAACATTTCATCCAACTTGTGCACAATATACATTCTTCTCAGCAGCCCATGGAACCTTCTCCAAAATAGATCATATCCTAGGGCACAAAGCAAGCTCAGAAAATAAAAGAAAATAGAAATTATACCGTGCATTCCATCTGATCACAATGCAGTAAACTAGAACTCAACAACAAAAGTAAAAACAAAAAACATGCAAACAGCTGGAAACTCAATAACTCATTACTTATTGAACAATGGGTCATCGATGAAATAAAAGAGAAAATTCAAAAGCTTCTGGAAGTCAATGAAATTGAAAACACAACCTACCGGAACCTATGGCACACAGCAAAGGCAGTCCTGAGAGGAAAGTTTATAGTCATAAGTGCATATATTAAAAAGACTGAAAGATCCCAAATCAATGACCTAATGATACATCTCAAACTCCTAGAGAAACAAGAAAAAGAAAATCCCAAAACAAGTAGCAGAAGAGAAATAATAAAAATAAGAGCTGAAATTAATGAAATAGAAACAAAAAAACATGCAAAGAATTAATGAAACAATAAGTTGGTTCTTTGAAAAAACAAGCAAGATCGATAGACCCCTGGCAAATCTGACTAAAATTAGGAGAGAAAAACCCCAAATTAGTAGAATCAGAAATGAAAAAGGGGAAATAACAACATAGTACTAGAATTCCTACCCAGGGCAATTAGGCAAGAAGAAGGAATAAAAGGGATATAAATAGGTAAAGAAACTGTCAAAATGTCCCTATTTGCAGACAACATGATCCTATACTTTAAAGACCCAAAAAACTCTACTCAAAAGCTCTTAGACACCATCAATAGCTATAGCAAGGTATCAGGATATAAAATGAACATAGAAAAATCATTACCATTTCTATACACTGATAATGAACAAACTGAAAAAGAATGTATGAAAACAATTCCATTTACAAAAGCCTCAAAAAAATCAAATACCTATGTGTAAACCTAACAAAAGATGTGAAAGACCTCTACAAGGAAAACTATACACTTCTGAAGAAAGAGATTGAGGAGAGATCTCCCATGCTCACGGATTAGTAGAATCAACATAATAAAAATGTCTATACTCCAAAAAGTAATCTACATGTTTAATGCCATTCCCATCAAAATCCAATGACATTCATTAAAGAGATTGAAAAATCTACCATTAAATTTTTATGGAAACACAAGAGGCCACGAATAGCCAAGGCAAATTCAGTCAAAAGAGCAATTCTGGAGGTGTCACGATACCTGACTTCAAACTATATTACAAAGCAATAACAATAAAAACAGCATGGTACTGGCATAAAAACAGACATGAAGACCAGTGGAACAGATAGAGGACCCAGATATGAAGCCACACAACTATAACCAACTTGTCTTTGACAAAGGAGCTAAAAATATATGATGGAGAAATAGCAGCCTATTCAACAAAAACTGCTGGGAAAACTGGTTAGCAGTCTACAAAAAACTGAAACTAGATCCATGTATATCACCCTATACCAAGATTAACTCAAAATGGATCAAGGATCTTAATATCAGACCCCAAACTCTTAAGTTGATACAGGAAAGAGTAGGAAATACTCTGGAGTTAGTAGGTATAGGTAAGAACTTTCTCAATGGAACCCCAGCAGCACAACAACTAAGAGATAGCATAGATATACAGGACTCCATAAAACTAAAAAGCTTCTGTTCATCAAAAGAAATGGTCTCTAAACTGAAGAAAACACCCACAGAGTGGGAGAAAATATTTGCCAGTTGCACATCAGACAAAGGACTGATAACCAGACTATATAGGGAACTTAAAAAACTAAATTTTCCCAAAACTAATGAACCAATAAAGAAATGGGCAAGTGAACTAAACAGAACTTTCTCAAAAGAAGAAATTCAAATGGCCAAAAAACACATGAAAAAAAGCTCACCATCTCTAGCAATAAAGGAGATGCAAATTAAAACCACACTAAGATTCCACCTCACCCCTGTTAGAATAGTCATCATTAGCAACACCAGCAACAACGGGGTTAGTGAGGATGTGGGGAAAAAGGAACCCTCTTACACTGTTGGTGGGAATGTAAACTAGTACAACCACTCTGGAAAAAAATTTGGAGGCTATTTAAAAAGCTAAACATTGATCTACCATTTGATCCAGCAATATCACTATTGGGGATATACCCAAAAGACTGTGACACAGGTTACTCCAGAGGCACCTGCACACCCATGTTTATTGCAGCACTATTCACAATAGCCATTTTATGGAAACAGCCAAGATGCCCCACTACTGACGAATGGATCATGAAAATGTGGTATCTATACACAATGAAATTTTATGCAGCCATGAAGAAGAACGAAATGTTATCATTCGCTGGTAAATGGATGGAATTGGAGAACATCATTCTGAGGTTAGCCTGGCCCAAAAGACCAAAAATTGTATGTTCTTCCTCATATGCAGACATTAGGTCAAGGGCAAACACAAAAAGGGGATTGGACTTTGAGCACATGATAAAAGTGAGAGCACACAAAGGAGGTGTGAGGATAGGTAAGACACCTAAAAAACTAGCTAGCATTTGTTGCTCTCAATGCAGAGAAACGAAAGCAGATACCTTAAAAGCAACTGAGGCCAATAGAGAAGGGGACCAGGAACTAGAGAAAAGGTTAGATCAAAAAGAATTAACCTAGAAGTTAACACACAATCACAGGACATTAATGTGAGTCAACTCCCTGTATAGCTATCCTTATCTCAACCAGCAAAAACCCTTGTTCCTTCCTATTATTGCTTATACTCTCTCTACAACAAAATTAGAAATAAGGGCAAAATAGTTTCTGCTGGGTATTGAGGGGGTGGGGGGGAGAGAAAGGGGGCAGAGTGGGTGGTAAGGGAGGGGGTGGGGCAGAGGGGAGAAATGACCCAAGCATTGTATGCACATATGAATAATAAAACAATAAAAAAAAAGAAAATGAAAAATGGAAAATACACCAACATATCCTGGAAAAGGATAGCTAAAAATAGAAGACCTTGGTGACTCAAGAATACTCTCCAGTTACTTGGCAACATTAAAAGTTTAGGTTTGATATGCAGTGGAGTTTGCCTGAGTATGTTTTGGATTATTGATTATTCTTATAATTACCTGAAAATGCCCAGGAGGAATTTTTAAATGCTCTCTGCCTGTTGATGGACATATAAGCTCTCCATGATCCCAAGTTACTTGTAAAAAAAATTAATGTCACTTGTAGGCAAAAGTTGACCGTGAGACTTCCCAAGAGAGATAACACTGGTGTCATACATCTTTCTTAAACATCTTCTCTTAATAGTGAAGAGAAGATGTTAGTAGTGATTAATATTAAGACTGAATCTAAGAGCAAAATAATCTTCAAACGTGAGCATACTACTATTGCTCTAACATAGCAGTCATCAAAATAGTACAGAGTATAAGAAAAGCACAAAGACCAATGTATCTTTTTAAAAAAGAATCTTCAGTTTTGAAGTCAGTGGCTAGACCACTTGTCTACAAATCTGGTTGTATGTTAGAAACACCTGGAAAAATACAATCATAAGCATACATTCCCTCTCCCTAACAAATGAAAATGAGATATGGTAGATAGATGATTGGGGAAGTTACATTATTAATAAGTGTTAAAAGGGCAATACACAAATATTGGAATAAGGAAGTAAAAACCAAAAAGCCAGAGCAGCTAGGTCCCTCCCACCTCCATTTAGATTTTAGGTTATAGGAATCCTAAGACTTCAAAGTTCTATCTGCCCCTACTGTCCTTCTTGAGATGTTCACAGGTTACAAGACTCCTTGAATAGATATGTAAACAGTTCAATCTGTAATCAAAAGACTTAAATTCTTTGTCCCATATGGAAGAATCCATGGCAGGAGACATGGATTATAAATGTTAGGACAGGAAAATACAAAAGGAATCATTGTGGGGCCCATGTGGAATTTGCAGAGCAAGAGGATCACTTTTCTTTCTCTGGTACTTTAAAAATTTATGCTAATCTATGGGAAGCAATGATCCAGGTGGTTTCCATCCAATTGTCAAAGAGTGGGGAGGGGCTTAGGTGGTTCCCAGGCAGGTGAATGTGGTTTGTGATGTCCCTGGGCAACCTACATAGAATCACAAACTTTCCCTCCTTTTAGCCTGCCTCAGATAGAGTGACAGAAGAATGTACAGTCATATCTGGCAAAGAAAAGTAGTAAACCTCACACATTGTGCCTGTATTTGGATGAGCCTAGATGACATTACCTTGTTTAAGCATCCATTTGCATTCACATGTCCTGTGATGAATTCTTCCCATGGTACACAAAGAATTTGGAAGTCTTCATTCAGATCACAGATGCAACAGCACCATTAATTGGGGCTGGGGGTAAAAGTATGAATAATTAAACACTTCCAGTCACAAGTTTAGTGTAGTTGATCATTATCTCAGTCCTTGTTCTGGGAGACATTTTGGAGTTGTTATCTGGATTCACTGTCTCCTAGCAATGTCCTAAGGAGACTTTACAGTTGGGAGTAGTTTTGGTCCATTGTCTTGAAAATGGTATAGATAAGTAATGCACGGTGATTGCAAGGTGACTGTAAAGAGAATGAATAGTGTAGAGCAAAGACACATACAAAATGAAAAAGAGATGCCATGCTTTCCTGCATTTTTAGTTAATTCATGTGCCCAAGTAAAAGTCCATGCTTTTCAGGAAAATCAGTTTGAGATATTATTAAGTAACAAACTTGGAGTTTAAATGATAATTGTATAAAAATTACTCAAATATACACTTTAATTATTTAAATAATAAAACATTATAATTTTCATTAAAATTTCTTTCACTTGAAATATAATGTGTGGGGTTGAGATACTAATTTACAGAAATGGAAAATGATATACACAACCCTAAAAATACTGAATACCTAATTGGGGTTAATGATGTAACCAAAGAAAAGTTCAACAAAAAAATGTGCTGGAAGTGATTAGAAAAAAAAGGCTTTAGCATATTTTTCTTAAGTTTTAATTTTTAGTGCCTTTTCTGTTTATTTCATATATTCTAGAGTTTGTTTTAGCCATATCTTTTAATTTTCATCAATCAATTTTAAAGAATGATGATGTTTTTAAAAGTGGAAGATCCTTAAAATCTCCCCCTTGAAACCAGAATTTAAGGCAAGAAGCCCTGCACTGGGAGTCACAAACAGACTGTTTGTCCACTGTCATTACATGCCAATTAAAGAGATATGCACTGGTGAATTGTGGTAAAAGGAAATTTAATCGAACTTGGCCACATTGGGGTGAAAGAAGAGATTCAATTACCCCAAGGTTTTCTTTAAGGGACTTACAGGAATTTTGAGGATTTGCAGGAAAGGGAGTTAAACCGGGGGTTTGATGTATTTGTTGCTAGCAGAGCTGGTAATCTTGATCAGACTAGTGGTCTGATCAATCATTGTCTGAGTTCTGGGTTCCAGAGAAGTTGTCACTTAACATTATCACCTGAGAGGAGCAATATGTTTCCCATTGAGGTGATGGTTCCAACCCAAATATATTTGTCCTCACTGGGAGGAGGTAGTCTGTCCAACAAGGTCTGTTATTCTACAGGTGGTAGTTTCAGTTCCTGGTGATGAAGATGTTATCAATAACTCCTGTTCTTCCTGGAAGGCAAGATGACTGTAGAGAGACAGTTATAGTGAGGTGATGACTTCTCTAGAGTAATGGGCCAAAGCACAGTGGTAGACTAACTTAGATTTCATATCCTCAGAGTCCCCCAAACACAGATCAGCTCATCAACACATGCATTTTCGCTGTGGGTGATCAGACAGTGCATCTTGTGCTCAAATAGGAAGGTAAATTCTTCCAACCTCATTCTTCTTTATGCTAAATCTGAAGTTATGTTTATTTTTTGTTATAACTTACTTTGAAAATAATAGCATTTATCATAATAATAACTATGCTACTTATAAGATTTAGTGACTCTAATCTCTTTGGATTGATTCCAAAAGAGATCTGACTACTGGAACCAGATCTATGGCATATTTTACTCCTCCACACTGTTGTAACAGCAATATTCAAATCATTCTAAGAACTTATTAAAAAGTAGATGTGATATTGAAATGGGAAATTTGTTCAGAGTCGATGGCCTTCACTCTTGCTTAAGTGTCAAAATGTTCATCTAGAGGAAGGTAGGTGTTCCAGGGTAAGATGAAACTGAATTCTTGTGAGATCAGGGTCCGTTTGGTGGCTAGACTACAGCTCTTTCAACTGAGTGGCAAGGAGTCCCAATTCATGCCAAATTCAGAATGTGCTTCATGGACAACAAAGTGTGAACATAAAAGTAGAAAATGTGTTGTACAAAAGAACAAAGCCCCCATGCAAGAGAAAGAGGACCCAAAAGAGATGCTAGAGACTTTGCTTTATCTAGGGGTACTTATTCTGCTCAATGAAGCATACTAAATCAGGTCCAAGGAATGAAAAATTTTACTGGTTCTTTACTATAGGCTAACCTTTAAAGTCCAATAGTCTTGTGGTGGGCTAGATTAGCAGTGGCAGTGTTCTGCAGACATTCCTCAATCAGGTCTGTACTACAGCTTTCTCTTCTTCTTCTGTCCAGGAGTCAAATGTCCATCAATCCTTGGTGTTCCTACTGTCTTCAGTCTTGCTGCTTCCCCTCTAGTCTATCACTGTGGGCTCATGTGCTTACTGCTAATTTTTTCTGGTTCCTAAATCTCTCAATATTAGAAGCAATTTTATAATATTCTCATTATTTATATCTATTAATTTAAATAAAGTCCATATAAAATAGAATAACAATGTGCAAGATGAAAATAGTAGGATTTTCAAATGATTTGTAGGGAAATTAAGGCAAGAATACCAACTATAGAGATATTTCAAGGAAATTTTAAAAACCTTAAAATTTACAATGCCCAACATTAATATTGTTAACTATTTTTCACTGATACCTATATATTTATAGTATATAATTGTAAATATTTTGTAAATTACAAAGATAATTTGTCTTTAAAGGAACACATCTTGGACAAGTTACTCAATATTTCTCAATTTTTTTCTGTAAAGCAGGAGTAGTACATGTCTTTCAGGTACTGGGGTTGAAATCAGGGCCTTGCTAAGCATGCATTCCGACACTGGAGTCATCCTACTAACATTGCCTTATAGGTAAGGTATATTGTTTGATGAAAGTGAAATATCTCATGTGGTATCACTAATACAAGACCTGACATGTTAAACTTTCAAAATTCTCTCTTTTATTCATACCTATCCTCTCACACTCACATGCACAGGCACATACACAGGAAGTCATCCACCCTCCTCCACATATCAAATAGTAGAAATGTAAGGCAGATGTAAAGAGTTCAATTTATGTTAGTAATAAATAAAAAATGGCAATTAGGTAAGATATTTTCACTACTATGTTGACTGGGGCAAAGAAAACTTATCTGAAAAAAAACTAAAGAATCCAATGTGGCTAAAATGGTAGCATGCTTGCCAACCAGTGAAGAGGCTCTGAGTTCATTTCTCAGTACAAGGAAAAAAACAGGAAAAAATAATGAGAACCACAAATGAAAGCCATTTGTGGAATTGTTAAGCTTTCTAGAACCCACATTAAAGAACTAAACAGAAACATGTAAGTTATTTTTTAAAAATGTATTTAACTGAATCCAAATAATGAAAATAATATAACTATTTTTATTGCAGTATTAATGAGGTACTTATGTTGTTCTCTTTTGTTTATCTTTAAAATTCTGATTTTTTTCATAAATATGGCAGATCTCAATATGAAGTAGGCAAATTTCAATTTCTTAGTAGCCACATATGGCTATTATTGTTACCTTTCATAGCTCAGTTCTACAATGTAAAGATGAGTCACAGAAAATCAATTACAAAATAAGAAACAGCTATTAATTAAGCAAAAGTTGGCAATAAATGGGGAATATTTGAAATAATTCCCATGAGCAATCCTAAATTTAGAGGAAAATTACTTTAACTTTCAACATATATGCTTTTAATAAAAGTGTTAAATATAGACTTAACTAAAGTGAAAACTATGCGTATTGATACTTAGTTTTGGATCATGTTGCAAGTGCTGAAAGTGTCCCCTCATACAATAATGACCATAATTTCTCCTACTCATGATTGTACTCCAAATGCCCTGATCACGTGCAACTTTGGTTTAGGTGTGGTGATGGGGTGGTGGTTTGTAATACTCATAGTGTCATAGAGTGTTAAATTCCTCTCTCTTTCTAATGATTTGCATACTACAAACCATTGCCATCTCTTCAAATATACCCACTGTATAGGCTATTATAAGACTTCTTGAGTCAAAATCTGTCTTTCAACCTGTGGAAAGGGATGGAAAGAATCAGGAAATCCTGCTGTTCCATGACTTCATGTCTTACTCTAACTTGCTATTCATTGCATAGTAGCTAAGAATTTCAACAAATAGAAAAACTGTAGAATTTATAAAATATAGCCACTTTGTGTGTGTTTATGATAGTTTTGTTCAATTTGCCATCCCTGATATGTAGAAATGAGATCCATTCCAGAAGTGCCTCTAAGGAAGGGTCTGAAGTTTCTCAGACTCTATGTTCACAGTTCCATGTAAGGTATACTGTTTTGTCACTCTAAGAAATTTGCAGAAATTAATGCCCTTCAGGATTGTATCATGGAATTCCGAAGATTCTTTTATTCCCGAAAGGTGACATTCAATGGACATGCAATAACAATTTCACTGACTAGAGAAACTAAACCTTCATTTAATATAACCTGGGTGTGACTCTGTATTTCTTACTTCAAAGTGAATTAACTAATTTGTCCACATTAAGTGAATTCATGACGTCACTTTGAGTTGCTTGCCAGCCAGCCAGCCAGTATGTACATTTGTGTGTTTGGATGAAGTCAGGAACACTGAAACAAGAACGAACATTCCCCTCATCCCCAGTGTAGTAAGGGACTATCCTAAGTTGATTGCGGATGTGGTTCTGACAGGGAAATTGCCTCTTGCAATGCGAAGGGTGTTTTCCTGCCTAAAATAACAGCAAACTACTTGATGTGTTTTTTGTACTGGCCACAACAAATATTTCCTCTGTGCCAAAATTTGGGTGCTGGATTGGGAGTTCTTTGAAACGTGAAAGAAGTGATATCCCAGTGCTATTTTGACTAGGAACATGGAGAAGAAAAGCTATCATCAGATCAGAAGAACTGCCACACACATCACTGGAGACTGGTAAGGGAGGGGCCTTACAGTGGGTCCAAAATCTCAGATCAATCAGCAAATTCTTGGTTGTGATGTCACAGTGGTCTCAGGGTCAATGGGACCTGCAGAGTTCTGAGGCAGCTCCTGCCTGGCCTGTTGCTATTGTAGTCCATCCAGCAAAGCAGAAAGAGCCTAGAGGAAGCTGTCACTGTCTTGTGTGGATGACTTCTCAGGCAAGTGGAACTAGAGAAAAAGGGTGGGTAGAGCAGGAGCATATTGCTAACCCGAGCACGTCAGTAATGGGAGCCTCCATTCGTCACTGGTAGCCAAGCTGCCATATCCCTGAGAATGCAGTATGCCCAAAGGCCTCTGAAGACATTTGAGATTACATATCCCTGAGCAAAACAGACCTCTCTGGATCTCAATGGGGACGCTGGCTGACTTGGTTTCACGGTCTCACACAGACAACGTGATGTCAGTTTGTGGACTAGCTAACTGTCAAGGGAGGAATGAGTGTACATGAAGACCCAGACACTAGTGATCTCACATCACTTATTCCTTGGCATGCAGGGTATACTAAATCACGGGTAATAAACAAATAAAGAAATTAATTTGAATCGCCAGTGATTTCTGGTATTCATTTTCTCCAGCATGTTTATTACTCATGGAATTTAGCCACTCTGTGTGTGTTTGAGTTGTGTTGTGTGTGTGTGTTTCTGTGTCTGTGTCTGCTTGTGGGGTTGTATACTTTTTGTTATGTGAGTGTCAGGTAGTTAATCACTTTCAAAAAATGCAAATGACGAACATTTCCTGGAGGTGAACAATTTCGGGTACTGGTCAATATTGCTATTCTGAAGAGCAAATGGAATAAGTTCTGTGAAGAGGAGGTATTCAGCATACTTTGAATAGGATCAGAGGTTGTGCCTGTGTCATGCCACATGGGTAAATGAGCTTAGTTGCCTTGCTACAAATGATATCGATTCACTGATAGCTTCAGGCACAAACTTTGGTGGATTAGGCTTTACTTGTTCAATAGCAAAAAGTTGGTAGTATGTCTGACTTCCAAGACCATTACGGCCAGTGCTGTAACTTCACTTCTTTCTCTAAATTGGATCATTTTGTAAATGCTGAAAGTGTCCTCTTAAAAGAGCAATACCCACAATTTCAGAGACTGGTGGTGCTATTCCACACTCATATAATATATGCAGATTTTGTTGTGTTTGTGAAAGGGGTTAGGGTGTGCAATAATCTGATTGTCACCGGGTGGAAAATTCTTTGCTCTTTTCAGAAATTCACATACTAAACCCTTTTTCACCCTTATTGAATATATCCA
Organism: Castor canadensis; assembly: GCF_047511655.1. Taxonomy (NCBI): domain Eukaryota; kingdom Metazoa; phylum Chordata; class Mammalia; order Rodentia; family Castoridae; genus Castor; species Castor canadensis. The sequence continues at coordinate 140,287,205 of NC_133405.1, forward strand.
ATGTATGCGCAAGTGTAAGAGTTCTGGAGTAAATTTGTCTTGATATCTATGGAAATTGTATGAATGCAGCAGGCTATCCTTGTGTTCAATGACTTATCGTCTTGTTCAAAGTTGCAATTCAGTAGATAGAAACAAAGAAATTCACTTCCTAGAGAGCATGTAGGATTTATTAAATATACCAACTTGTGTGTGTATGTGGGGGGGGGCAGAGATATTTCTTGTTGCATTGTCCAACATTGATTTGCACTAATTAGATAATTTCCTGGAGTCCATTTGAGGAACAGACTTGTGTTGCTCTGAGTTAATGTTCAGTTCCATGAGAGCTATAATGTGGTATATGTGAGAACTCTTAAAGTCCTTAGTGTCGATCCCAAGTGTTTCATGGTATTCCAAGATTCTGGTGTTGCTGAAAGGTGCTGAACTCTGGACAGATGCAAAGATTTCACTTAATAGGGGATAGTAAGTTTTCATTAAATAAACCCTGCATATGCCTGTGTATTTCTGGGATGAAATGGAATTTATTCTTTTGTCCACATTAAGTGAATTCACGTGGTGAGTTTGAGGCTCTCCCCAGCCAGTGTGTGCATTTGTGTGTTTTGATGCAGTTAAGGATACAACAGCATGAAACAACAACATTCTGCTTCTCAAGGTGGTACATTTTGTCCACACTATTGAATACCCTCAAGTGATGGGAGATGTATCTCTGGGAGGGAACTTGCCTCTTCCTGGATCCTGGAAGGCTTGCAGCCTGTGTGTTGATTTTTACCACTTTGTGGACTGGAGGCTACTCTGGTCCAGAAAAAGATGCCAGTGGCACAGTATGTTCCTCAGGTGCCCATGCACCTGCACTTCTGCACCTTTAAAAGGCTTGTTTTATGGGTCATTTCTCTTTACTCTTGGCCTGTTGCAGCTCCTATCATATGGAAGGCATTCCTCAATCCTCTGCTAGTATACGAAGGAGACAGGGCAATGCAGTCAACACCAGCATGGGCTGTGATTAATCCAGTGTGTCCTGGCCTCACAGTTCTCTGTCCTAGCATCCTCAGTCATATTCACACACACTTGATGTCTCTGCTCTTCCCAGAGCTTCAGTTATGGATTTGACATGTGCTCCTTCAGTTTCTCTCTTTGGCATGACTATTTGACTTCCTGTGAAGTACACTGTGTTCCTGAATGTGAGTCTAAGTCACAACAATTTCCTGGTTCCTCGGTGATTCTTGAATCATTCTTCTTATCTCATTCTTAACTACATTTCCCTAGATTTGAGAAATTTCCTGCTATAATTACATCAAATCAGTTTTCCATGCCTTTAGTTTGCATCTCAGCTCCTTTATTCTAGTCCACAGATTCTTAAATTTGGCTCCAGAGTTCTTGAAAGCTGTGGTCATGTTTGCTTATTTTTTTATTCTGTACTCTATCTGAATGTAACTCCTCAAACTTGTCTTCAGTCCTGCAAATTTTTTCTTCCGCATGATGTCTAATGGTGATGGCTTCTTCTGAGATTTTTTTTCTGCTAATTGAGATTTTCATTTCTAAGATTCCCACTTTTTAATTTTTTCAGAGTCCCCATCTACTGAATTTCTCATACAAGTTTCTGAATTACTCATCCAAGTCTAGAATGTAGTTTATTATTTTATTGATCAGTTTGGTTGTCTCTGCTTTATGGGCATAAATCTTTTTTAATATTAGGCTTTGTTTTATGGGAGCCTTTTCAGCATTTTTACATCTTTGGATTCAGGAGCTGTGAAATTTTGGATGAGCCATTTTGTCTTGCTTTTTCATATTTCTACATTGCAATTTGTACATCTGTTGGGATGAATATGTCTTCCAGTTTTACATTGCAATATTCTTATTGATAGGCCTTCTCTTGAGTGCTCAATTCCACCCTAATGTTCAGTGGAGAGAAGCCAGACTGCAACAACAACACTCCAAATCAAAGCAGATGTTTGGATAGAATGAAAAAGACAATTAGACACAACAACTATAACCTCAATAGGGATGGAAAAGAAGGAGTAGAGGTATCCAGAGGGTAAAGTAGGAATGTAATATTTAATGAATGTAAAACTATTAACAATTAAGTTAAGAAGGAAGGATGAGGAAGGAAAAAAGAGAATAATCAAGAGAGGAAAAGTATATGCAGTGAAGGTATAAGAAATAATAGTGAGGGAGAACAAAGTGAAACAAGTGTGAAAAAAAATTAAAATAAGACCAGTCAATACTTTTTCTTTCCTGAGAATATGGAGGGCTGATATGCTTCACTTTTTCCCAGGCTTGTTTACTTGAGTAAGGGTTAGTGAGACATTTTCTCTCTAGAGTCCTAACACCTCAGACCAAAATGGGCTGTTTGGAGGCTGAACCCCATTGCCTTTCCTGAGTGAGCATTTGAGCTACTATGACTCAAATAGGTCTGAATTCCTGCCACTATTCTCTGTATGTATGCCCAAAAATATGGTGAGTGTAAGAGCTGCTTTTAATTTGCTCCACCATCTGAACTTCTGGACCACTAGGTCAATGTCCCTGGCACCAGAAGCTCTCTCATAGTGTGTGCATGGGCATGGAAAATGCCGGACTAGTGGCTGCATTTCCAGAATCTGTATCCATGGCTCTCATTGTGTGGAAAGGAGTCAAATCAAAGCAGTGTTTTGTTGGTGGTTGTAAGGGTAAGGGGATGCTGACTGAGTGACAATGATTACTCTGGCCACACCAGTCTCTGCCCCAAACGCCTGTTCATATTCCCACCTAGGTGATCTCAACTCTTCTCAGAGGTTGAGACACAGTCCCCAAATGGAAGCACTCTTTGCTTGTCTCTGCAGCACAGCCTGCTCTTCCCACTATGTAGTCCTGTGTCACTGGGTCGTTGTCTGAGTCACAGCAAATTTCCTAGACCTACATAGATTCTGGTTGGGTGTTTAGCTTGTAGAGAGCACAGGCCATTGGAGTTTGGCTACATAAAAACACAGGGGAATCTTCTTACCCGAGTCAAATGAATAGGTCTCCACTCTACCACCATTAAGCAAGCTATCAAGTGCAGGGGTCCCATCTCCAGTGTCTGCTTGCTGCATGGGTTGCAGATAGATCTCCCTTAAACTGTGTGTTTTGTATTTTCAGATTGTACGTGGAGCTTGGAGCTTGCTGAGGCTTTCATTTACACTTTTGCTTAAAGCCCTACCTAGAGGGAGTGTTCCCTTCCCTAACAGGTTGCATAGTGCCCAACATGAGGATACTTTTATAAATCTAAAGTTCAATATCCCTCACTGTCTGCTGTTTATTGCCCCCTCCCCTGCTTTTCTACACCACCCTTCCCTCTATACTACTATTCATCTGGTGTTTTGTTTCAGTCTCTTGGAGATGCCAGAAGGTGCTGGGTTTCTCTAATTCTCCACCTCCAGAACTCTATTAATGATTTTTGAAGAATAGTTTCAATGGGTATTGTATTCTTAGCTTGTAAGTACAATTTCTGTGGAGAAATTGACTGACAGCATTGTAGTGGTTCCCTACATACAACTCAACAACTTTTTACTACTTTTAAAGTTGTCCCTCCTTCCCTCCCCCTCCCACCCACTCTTTGACACTCTATTGATCATGTCCCTTGGAGATGACTTCTTCAAATTTTATCTACTTTGGAATCTTCATTTCTTGTCTCTGTATGACTATATTTATTTTTTGTAAAAACTGGGAAATTTTGTACAATTGCCTTATTAAATAAGCTTTCTCTGTTTTTCTTTCCCCTCTTATTCTGAAACTTCAATAACATAACCATTTATATGTAGGATACATGGCTCATATGTACTAAAGGCTTTCTTTGTAATTTTTTTTCTGAAGCTGAACCATCTCAAAAGGCCTGTGTTCACTGGAGAATTCTGAATGTTTACATTTAGGTCTATTACTAAGCATTTGTAGAAGTATTTGTTCATTCTTGTGATTTTGATGGCTTTATTCCTAGTTGATTTGAGTACTTTCTCCTTATTCATCTTAGGAGGTTTTTGCTTACTGAGTTGATACCATTTGATTCTTTCCTAGTTCTCATATATTAATCTATTCCTCTTGTGAAATTTCTTCATTTCTGAGCTCGCATGTTCCTTTCATTCTTCCTCAGTGTGTGTGTAAGATTCTTTTAGGTATGTCCTGCAATGCTGGCTGAGGGTCATAAATTGCTTTAGTTTGTACTTTTCTTGGAAGATAAGAAATTCTTCTGACTGATCTGGTCTTCTTCTGCTGAATCTCTCAGTTGTATTTTTTAAATTTTATTCACTGAAACCTTCAGTCCTAAGACTTCTGTTTAGCTTTATAAACTAGTAGTCATTACTTTTTGCATTTCTCAATTGGGTCATCATTTTCTCCTTGATTTTATTGAATTGTCCACTTGCACTTTCTTGTATCCCACCAAGTTTCCTTAAGGCCAATATTTTGAATATTTTCTTGGACAATTAATTTTTCTTTTGTGATACTGAAGAATCACTTTGCTCCTTCAGTGGTGGTGTATTTCCCTATTTTCTCCTGTTTCTTGTGATGGAGCAGTGACTTTTACCAATTTTATTCAGTGGGTTTTGTACAGAAAGCCTTTCACCTGCACATGGGTCCTATGTTGTTGTTTGGGCATGTAAATAATGGCTCAAGTTTCAGACTCCGGGCATATTAATCCTCTGTAATTCATGTTCGTGATTCCTGCAAGAGCAGTGGTAGTGGTGATGATGGGATAAACACTAAAATTTTCATTGTCAAACATTTTGAAAATGAGAGTGAACTGAAAATCTTCCTGTTGTCTTTGGATATGTTCACTGCCATAAGCAGCCCTAGTATGACTTTGTTCCAGGCACAGAAGCTTGTAGGGAATGGAGCTGGGTTATTGAACTTATTGTCTTATTAAACAACTGCGGTTTGGGCATAGTTTCACTTTGTTAGTCACTGGTGTATGCAGCTTTCCTACAAAATATGGGATGTGTCTTTGAGGCATTAACACGATAGCTCAGGAATAGTGAACAGAGGTGTAGATTTGACTCAAACCTCAAGCTCCAGTAGTGCACTGGACTGGCTCCCCAAAAATGGAGCATTCCAGAAGCTCAAACACCGAGAAGCACAGCATAACTGCATTTCAGATTTCAATACCAACAGCACACAGTTTCTCCTTGTTCTCCAGAAGAGTGGCCTTTAGAGTATCTGCTGAAGAATGCATTCAAACTTCAGAATTTGAGTGTAACATGCCATGGTGAAGATCTTTCCTGGCCATTTCTATTTGGGGTTCTATAAACCTCCCGTAAGGGGATATCCACATGTTTTCCAAGGTTAGGGGTATTTATTTGCACAAATGCAAATATAACTACCCTTAACGGCTGTGATACACCTTCTCTATGCTATTCTATGATGCTGTATGGATAGCTGCTAATGACACTAAGTATCTCTTTCAGGTAGATGGTTCTTCTGCTTTGTCACAACATATCCCATTTTGCTCTGTGGTTAAGTGGTAGTTACCTCCCACCTGACTAGCCACAATATATTTCTTGACCAGGAGGGATCCCATACACTGAAGGGAGAGATAACAACTTGTACCTTTAGGATAAATGCCAAGTTTCTTTTTTGTCTCCTTGCCTGGATGAACTCTAGAAGTGAATGCCGTGGATGAAATCAGTGCTGATTAAACTCCTGAGTATGGGAAAGTTGGTTCTTGCTGAGAGGCATTATTTCTTTCTGTGCAAGAACATCCTTGGGCAGTGAGCTTTCAGGCCAGAGAGCACTGTTGAATCTCTCCAGAGTTCAAAACTAAGACTTACTTGGTTTGTTTTTTTCCAGTGGTGATTTTGCCTGTTACTGGGTAGAGTTTAGGGGTGTTCTTTAAGACTGTAGGGAGCAATGACTCAACTCTCATGTCTGAACTAGTGCCTACTTGTAATTAACAGCATTGGTTGTACCTTCCCAGCTTGGTATCGCCAAGGGTTTTTTGAGACTTCATGGAACAGCATTTAAGCTAGAAATATGGCAAAACTAGGTGCTTTCTCATAATTCTAAGTATTGGTCAGGTTCCACTGAAGGATTAAAGGATGGACTGCAGGAGGTCACAAAAGGTGATAAGTGATCAAGGAGACACCGCTCCTCCCAGGAAACCTCTGTCTGCACCTGAGAGATATCTCTGCCCCCAGGCAATGCAAAAAAAGGCTATAAAACCCACTCCCCACCCTGACCCATGGGATCACCGGTTTCCAGGTCCCTCTGCATTCTTCAATATGCAGTCTTTCTCTTCTCTTCTCTACAAATAAAATCTTTCTGACCTCTGTTGTTGGAGTCTGCCTGTGCTTTCATCCTCAGAGTGGGCTCAAGAACCCTGAGCACCTGAAATTCCTGTGCATGTCATCCGTGCATCATATTTGGAGATGCAGGAAGGGACCCAATCTCTTCTGAACCAAGGTTGGTATAGGTTGTGTCAAACTGGGAAAGGCTGCGAATGTGACCGTGAGCTTCTGGCACTCCAGTGGAGTCTATTTTCAAGGGGAGACCCCCCACCACAGCATAGCTACAGTGGAACTCTCAGGCCAACCCTCTCTCTCTCTCCTCTCTTTCTCCTCTCTCTCTCTCTCTCTCTCTCTCTCTCTCTCTCTCTCTCTCTCTCTCCTCTCTTTTGTTAAGGAGGGTTTCTCCCTTGGGAAACTATGGAAAATCTCCAAGGCCACTACAGCTGTACGGCAGGCAATCTGAAGAAACTCGGATGCCAGGTGTGGGATTATGCCACACTGCCCATGGTACATAGGCGGAACCCGATTTCAGTGCACTGAGGCTTTTTCTTTTTTCCTCTCTTTAAACGCTAACTCTCTCTTTCAAGATCTGACCAGCTTAAGAGGAGGTCCAAAAACAGCCGGTGGGAAGGAAAGTTTGTCTTCAAGCCACAAAAGGTGTTCTGGCTGGGGCACTCCCCGGTTTCACTCAAAGCCTGGAGACACAACTTTCTGACCTGCCCTGAGGCTCCAAAGGTGGCTAAGTCTCAGACCCCTCCAGCCACATCCACAACAAACAGACCATCAGATCTCTTATGCTTCCTTCATGGTTTCCATGGCCCGAGAGTTGAAGTCACCTCTTGCCTCCAGTGCTCCAGTACTGCCCTTGGGGCAGGATCTACTTGGACAGCAGGGATGATCAATAATCCCTCATGTGTTGAGCCTGGAAACTCTCTTTTCCCCAACCCTCAGCCTCTCCTTCCCCTTTCCCAAGCAGTTCAGGATGAGCAGTTCCCTCCCCACTTTGCTCTAATAGCAGTGAGTTTCTATCTTTAGGGAGTTTGGGAAAAATCCCTACAGGCACTAGAAAGTGATAGTCTCCAATTTAGGCTTAACTGCCTTTGTCAAGCAACCTGTTGCACAGGTTCCACAGCCTGCCCTCAGGGAGAGAAAAAAAAACTTTTAAAAGGCAAAAACCTCAGGTTTCTGTTTTTGCCCCTTACTGGAGCAAAAGCCTCCAGATGCTCTCTCTCCCTCTTTTCCTAGAAAGCATATATGCCTCACAGAATATATAGGGGGACAAAAGTCTACTTCATCAGGAGTCCCCATCCATGCCTCTACAGGGGTCCTCCTTCTGGCCATGCAAGCCCTCTTGGCTACTTTGATAGAGTTGTTTTTTAAATTACAAGTGTTCATCTGGTAGAGGAGAACTAGGACTACCTGAGTCACAGAGCAAATAGGCAAGTCAAAATACATGAGAGATTGGTCAAAGATCATCTCAGGGGTGTGGGTGCAACTGAGATATCTATTTGTAAATTCTCCATGACTTTACTCACAAGTGAGTGGAAGGAGCAAGGGAGAGGGGGTTGCCCTGTCCCACTAGAGTTTGTTCTCATCTGGGGATGCCTAGATAAAAGGAGAAACCTCTGTTAAGTTGGCCAGTTTTCCCTTGTTTCAAGGCTCAAGGATCCAGGAAGGATCCCCCCTTGCCTGCTTGTTAAAATGTTGGAAAGATCTTGATCTTTGCCTTCAGCAAAAACAACTCAAGTTTTACTGCTCCAGGTTTGGCCACAGTATCCTCTGGGAGATGAAGAAAGATGGCCAGAAGGAGGGAGCATTAATTATAATACGTTCTTCAATTAGATATGTTTTGTAAAAAGGAGGGAAAGTGGACCTAAGTTCCATATGTTCAACTGTTTTTTTTTTCTCAGAGACCACCCAGAATGCCTAAACAAATGCAGGCTAGATACACAGATCATGGTAACCCTTTCCAAAAAGCCCCCAAACTCTCTTGAACCAAAAAACCCATTTGATGCTCCATCAACTCCCCCTCTCTCCTCTTTTCCAGCTACCTCACACACTAGATGCTGTCCCACAGGACTCCTGTTAATTCCTGGAGGGGATAGGGCTCATGTTCCTTTAGGAATGAGTGAACTTAAAGAAATAAAAAGGATTTAGGAAACTACACAGAAAACCCAGATCAGTACATCCAGGCATTTAGAAAAGTCAGCCAAAACTTTGAACTGAGCTGGAAAGATGTATTGCTATTGCAATCTCTGGCCTTTACTTCTCTGGAGAAACAGTGGGTTCTAGATCAGGCAGTCACAGCTGGAGACAATTATTACTTAGACAAAAGTGGCCCTACAGGCCTGTCTCAGACTGCTGGGCCCTCACAGGAGGAGGAGGGGGAGGGAGAAGAAAGACAAAGGCATTGGATACCTAAAAGGGAACCTTGATTCCCAGTTCCAACAGGAGATCAGGCAGTGCCTAGGTATGACCCTAAGTGATACCCTGAAAATGACAAGGATGCATGGAGTTGTAACCATTTCATCCACTGTATTTTTGAGGGTCTAAGGGGAGCCAAGGAGAAAACTCTTAATTACTCCCAAGTCACAGCTGTACAGCATGGGCCCTTAGAAACTCCAGTAGCTTTCTACAGAGACTTAAAGATGCTTTACAAAAGCATACCAACATTATACCAGAGTCACAGGAAGAGGAAATCATCCTAAAAGATAAATTTCTAACACAGTCAGCACCAGTTATCCATAAAAAGCTTCAGAACCTGGTGGCTGAAGGGAGCAGAGATCTGGACCAATTGGTCCATGTAGCCACATCTGTATACTATAACAGGGACTTAGAGAATGAAAAGAAAGACCTGGAGAAGGAAATGAGAAAGGATAAATGGCAGGAGGCTCTGATCTCAGTGCTCAGAGAGGCTCCCCCAGGACAAAGTCCAAACCCAAGGACATGCTTTCAATGTGGTCAGGCAGGCCATTTTAGGAGGGAGTGCCCCCCAGAGAAAGCTACCTCCGGGATGCTGCCCCGTTTGTTAGGGAAAACACTGAAAGGCACACTGTCCCCGGTTCCCAGGGGAACCGAGACCAGAGCCTCCCACCCAATCATGGGTCCCAGGGCCTCCCATTCAGGCTCCTGTGACCACCATAAAAGCAGGGGAGCCCTGGGTTTTACTCACAATGAAAAGCACAAGGTCAGCCTCCTTATCAATACTGGAGCCAGCATCTCAGCTATTCCTTTCTCTCCCAGACCCAGATCTTCCAAGATAATTACTGTTCGAGGCATATCAGGAAAGCCTCTAGAGCATTATTTCACTCAGCCTTTATCCTGCTCCTGGGGAGATTTCCATTTCTGTCACTCCTTTTTAATTGTCCCAGAAACCCCTACTCCACTGCTACGGTGACAGTTTCTATCCAAATTGGGGGTACAACTACTTTTACCCCCAGGAATGTAACTTCTGCTTGCCCCTAATACAGGAACAAATAGACCCCACAGTGTGGATGGATGGACACACTGTGGGATGGGCATGAACAGCTGCCCAGTCCTAATTCATCTCAAGGACCTCTCCTGGTTTCCCCATCAAAAACAATATACTTTAAAGCCAGAAGTTAAGGAGGGGCTAATTCCCATAATCGAAGACTTAAAGAGACAGGGACTGCAAATAGAATGCTCCAGCCCATATAATACTCCTATTTCAGTGTCAGGAAGGTACCTAACAAATGGAGGCTAGTCCAGGATCTCCACCTGATCAACGAAGCAGTAGTGTCTCTCCATCCTGTAGTTCCAAATCCCTATATGCTTTTAGCCCAAATACCTCCGGGTACTGCTTACTACTCTGTCCTGGATTTAAAAGATGCCTTCTTTTGCATTCCCTTACACCCTAAAAGTCAACCTATTTTTGCCTTTGGGGACCCCGCAAGAAAGTCTGGACAGGTCACTTGGACTGTCCTCCCCCAGGGATTTGAGACAGCCCCCACCTCTTTGGGTTGGCTCTAACCCAAGACCTGGCAGAATGGCAATATCCACAAGCTACTCTGCTACAATATGTAGATAACCTCCTGGTCTGTGGACCAAGTGAGCCTGTCATTTCACGAGCCACTGAGTCCTTACTAAACTTCTTAGCAGACAGAGGTTATAAAATCTCTAAAGAAAAAGCCCAGTTGTGTCAGTCTAGGGTTACATATTTAGGTCTTATCCTGGAGAAAGAAATGAGGTCTTTAGGAGAAGATAGAATCCATCCAATCCTGACATTTTGTCTACCTAAAACTCTGAAGCAATTGAGGGCCTTTGTAGGGGTGACAAGATACTATAGAATTTGGATCCTGGGATATGCAGACCTAGCCAGGCCTTTATATCAAATCCTTAAGGAAGCACAGAAGGATACCCAGCCCTTTATTGAGTGGGACGACAAGTCAGAAAATACATTCCACCAGTTAAAAAAGGCTCTTATGACAGCTCCTGCCCTGGGTCTCCCAGTACAAGACAAGTTTCAATTATATGTCTATGAAAAGGGAGGACTGGCCTTGGGCGTGGTGACTCAGCTCCAGGGCATCACTCCCCAGCCAGTAGGTTACTTAAGCAAAGAGTTAGATCAGGTAGCCAAGGGATGGCCGGGATGCCTTAGAACAATGGCCACAGTAAGCCTTCTAGTGCCTGAAGCTCAGAAACTTATCCTAAACTGCCCCCTAACTGTTTATACCACACACAACCTAGGGGGAATTTTAAACTCAAAAGAAGAACCTTGGCTCTCGGACAGCCGTCTACTTAAATACCAGGCCCAGCTTCTGGGAGGGACAGAAATAACTTTAAGGACCTGTCAGAGCCTAAATCCTGCATCCCTTTTACCAGAGGCAGAGGGAAATCCTGAGCACTCGTGTGAGGAGGTTCTTATGGAAAGTTATGCTGCCCGACCTGACTTAACTGATTGGCCCTTAAAAAACCCAGATCTAGAATTATACACTGATGGCAGTTCCTTTGTCAAGAATTGTGTCAGACAGGCAGGGTTTGCAGCTGTGACAGAATTTGGCATCCTCAAATCAGGTCCTCTTCCTCCTAATACAAGTGCTCAATTGGCAGAATTAGTGGCCCTAACAGAAGCACTAGGACTGTCAAAGGAACAGAGAGTCAACATCTATACAGATTCTAAGTATGCCTTCCTGATCCTGCATGCTCATTCAGTCATCTGGAAAGAAAGAGGAATGCTAACTACAACAGGCTTTCCCATTAAACATGCTCGTGACATACTAGCCCTCCTAGATGCTGTTCTATTGCCTAAAGAGGTCTCGGTGATTCATTGTAGAGGTCACCAAAAAGGGGAAGATAAGATAACAAAGGGAAAAAAACAGCTGATGAGGCAACTAAAAGGGCAGCAATGCAGGAATATACAGCTGGCCCTCTCCTCTGGGAGAGTACTGTCTCTCCCCCAGAGAGACCACATTATCGGTCAGAGGAAAGTAAGCAAACCTCAGACCAAGGGTACCAATTAGATCACTGGGGCTGGTGGGTGTCCCCTGGAGAAAAGTTATGGCTCCCTGAGCCACTCCAATGGAAAATTCTTAAGACTCTCCACCAACTCTACTATTTGGGCTTAGACAATACTTTGGTTTTGGTCAACAAAATGTTTGGGGGAATTAAATTAAGGGACACTGCCCAACAAGTTGTACAGGGATGTGAAACATGTCAAAAAAATAATCCCAATAATAAAAGACTCCAGGTGCCAGGAACACAAAGACAGGGATCCTATCCTGGGGAAGACTGGCAACTAGACTTTACCCATATGCCAGGGGGACCAAAGTCAAAACTGCTGTTAGTATTTGTGGACACATTCACTGGATGGGTAGAGGCTTTTCCTTGCAGTACAGAATGTGCTAGGGAGGTGGTCTGAGTTCTAATCACAGAAGTAATCCCTCACTGTGGCCTCCCCAAAAGCCTTCAAAGTGATAATGGGCCTGCATTTAAGGCAGAAGTAACTCAGGGACTCTCTAGAACACTAGGCATAGAATGCCACCTCCACTGTGTCTGAGGTCCCTAGTCATCTGGAAAGGTAGAAAAAACAAATGAACTTTTAAAAAGACACCTGGCTAAATTGGCCCAAGAAACCCACTCCCCCTGGACCAAGCTCCTCCCTATTGCTCTCATGAGGCTCAGAAACACTCCAGGCAAGCAGGGACTGACCCCTTTCAAATCTCTATATGGCAGGCCCTTCCTAACCAACGACCTCCTTCTTGACCAAGAGACAGTTCAGTTAATTTCCCACATCGCTCAACTTGCTAAATTCCAACAAATACTCTCGGTGATCAAACCAGCCACCCCCAGGGAGGATATAAAAGGACCGCCTGTCTTTTGCCCTGGTGAATTAGTCCTAATAAAGTCTCCAAATCCAACCTGGACTTAAACACCCTGCTCTGGGAGGGTCCATTTCCAGTTATTCTGTCTACTACAGCAGCAGTGCGAGTGGCTGGCCTGGATTCCTGGATCCATCACTCAAGAGTCAAGAGCTGGAATTCCTCTGCAGACATCACATCTCCACATCCAGACCCAGAATTGGAGCCTGCCTCCTTCTCATGTGAACCTTTGGATGGATTAAAACTGCTGTTCAAAAACAAAATGCCTACAGATACAGATAAGTCATCTTCATAAGCCCCCTTTATCAATACCTCCTAATCAGTCTATTCATTCTGCTTGTACTTACTTTAAAAATAGGGCTAGCTGCTACAGCTCCCTCTAGTTAAAATAGAACCCCAAAAGACAGCATCAGCATGTTCCTTTCATTTACTAACTATATTGCTATAGGGTTTGGTCTTCTGGGAACACTAGCACCCCCATATGGGAAGAGCTATAGCCCTTCATGGAAAACCAACAGGTTCTTAAATCTCTCTCGAGCATTTACCCTTCCAAAATCTCCACTAAAGGACTCTTGTGTTTGCCATGAGAGACTGACAGCTGCTCACCTACTGACATGGGTGCTATTAAATTTCACTCAGGGTCCCTTCCCTTCATTAATATTCAGGCCAGATAACTTCTCCTATGCCATGGTTCCTCTTACAGGGGTCCCATAGAAGAACCAGCCTACTATGTCTTACTCTTGGCTTGGGTTCATTTCTCAGACAAAAATTTGGATGTTTAATGTTTCTATCCCGGATAACAATATACCAGTTTGTCATTCGTCAATAAAAGACCTAGGGCCTACATCCCAAAAAGACATTTTTGACATCACCACCCTTAAAGGTGACTATGATCTCACAGCCAGTTAGTGCTGTATGAATAATTCTAAGAGCCCCAGGTTTATGAGTCCTAATATGCTTAGAGCTAATGCTTGTAATGGGAACCTTGTCTGCAAGCTAAACAAGTCCTCAAACCTTACTGGTAAAAACTCTTATTGCATCATTACGACTGGCCATCACAGAGGTATCTTAACCAAATATAAGACAGGATTAGGAGAACTGTATAGCTCTACCTTTCCACCCCCTGTTGTCTCCATCATTTACCAGCAGCCTTAATGTCTCTGACCACTTCTTTCCAGGAGATAACTCTCAGGCCCAGGCTAACAATACCCAAGGCATTTTATGCCTTGAGGAAGGCTATCTCTTTGAAGGGAGGTCATGGAAAAAGGACCAGGTATGGGGGCTGCCATGTCTACACACAAATCATAGTTGAGGAAATTGGGCAATTGCCCAATTTATACCCAATCCTGAACATATCTCTTTTTGGAATAATACTATAATACAACAAACTGAATTTTCCCAATGAAAAGGAACAGCTTCCCATAGAGATAAAAGAGAGGTTACTTTAATAGTTTCAGGGATAACAGCATTAGTTACAGCCCTAGCTGAAATCATTTATGGGGTAATTGCCAATCATGTAACTACAAAAAACCTAACCAATGTAATAGAGGATACCTCAGACCAGGTAGGCCTTGCCAAGAAGGACATACAAAGGTCTTTGTCATCCCTTGCCTGTATGATCATGGACCTCCACTTGGCTCTACATTTTCTTTTGGCTAAACAAGAGGGGGTATGTGCCATAGACAGTACTTCCTGTTGCACATCTACGAACACTTCAGGCATTGTAGAGTAACGTGCAGATTACATTCTCCAACAGGCTACGTGGCTCCGGGAGCAATCTCTTGAAACTCAGGTTTCTACACAGATAAGAGACCAAATAAAATCCTGGATCCCCTCCAGGACTTGGTGCCTACCCTTTCTGGGGCCTATAGTTGCCATTATTCTCTTGCTTGTGTTTGGGCCTTGCATTCTAATGTTACTTGGCAAGTTTGTTTCTTCTCGCCTAGAATCCATCAAACTACAAATGCCTCTGATGGAGATGAAAGCAACCCACTTATCACGGTCCCCTTGACAACCCCTCTCTGGTCAGCCCTGATGCCAGTGGGCCCCTTCATCGCCCCCAGTCAGCAGGGAGCAGTTATTGAACAGACTTCATCATCTCTATCCCTAAAAGCAGTTAGGGCGACCATTGAGAGTGGGGAATGAAGTATGGACTTTTGGGAGGTCCCAAAAGTGATAAGTGGCCAAGGAGACACCTCTTCTTCCCAGGAAACCTCTGTCTGCACCTGAGAGACATCTGTGCCACAGGCAATGCAAAAAAAAGGCTATAAAACCCACTCCCCACCCTGACCCATGGGATCACCGGTTTCCGGGTCCCCCTGCACTCCCCAACATGCAGTCTTTCTCTTCTCTTCTCTACAAATAAAATCTTTCTGACCTCTGCTGTTGGAGTCCACCTGTGCTTTCATCCTGAGAATGGGCTCAAGAACCCTGAGCACCTGAAAATCCTGCGCGTGTCATCTGTGCATCACCACCGGGGGTGTGTCTTTGTGCTCACATGTAGCACTGTTGAAACTCTCAGGTGTAGCATACCTAGTGCTTGCTTGCTGCTTCTCAGATTCATCATGGTGTCCGTTCTCTTTCTGGGTGCCCTAAAATATGAATTGAGATTGGGATTGTAAACTAGCCATCTAGGGATACATGCCAAATAGCATTTTTCACCTCTTTCTGTGAGTGAGGAAATCAGATTTGTGGGTGCTTTATGTTGTCAATGTAATCTTTGGTGAATGCCACTGGTGGAAAACTCTGTGCTTCCTGTAAAATTTGCATTATGGTCACAGAGGATACTATTTTCTTGCTTTGTTTGTATTTGGCCTCAGGGAGGCTGGTTTCTTTTTTCTCTCTATTTTCCCTGATAAAAGAATGCATCTCTGAATGATGGGGCAGCCTGGTGTCTGCCTCCATTGTTTTCTTTTCCTTCTGTAAGCTGTGTGGGGATTATTCTGTGTGGCTATGTGCCAATTGGGAGAGTACTGTGGCATAGTCCAAGCAAGATCTTTTCTCTTAACTTTTCAATGCAAATGTTTATTATGTGCTGTGGAATTCTCCTGTGACTGTTACTCCTATTTAGAAGATTCCATTGAGGTGATATTTGTGGATGATTTATAGTTGGTCTATCTATGGGGAGAAGTGGAGCCTGGTATCTCCTACTCAAAAACTTCAGCTATGTCACCTTCTGGCTTTCTGTTGTACAGTTCATCTTTCCAATGTATTCGTAGCATCTTTGTTAAAACCATTTGGCTGTACAAGGGTAGATTTACTTTCTGGCTCTCTATTCTGTTCCTTTGGTCGGTTTGCTTTTTACACCAATGTCGTTCATGTTGGTTTGACTATTACAACTTTGTTGTATAGTTTTAATTTAGGTAGTAGTATACATTTTTCTCTTTTTGACCGAGATGGTTTTGCATACAGGTGAGAGAGCACATATGAATTTTACAATTTTTTCCATGTCAGTGAAGAATATCTTAGGTGTTTTTGTAAGATTTCTCAGGCTCTTAAATCACTTTGGGTAGTATGGGCATTTAGTTAACATTCTTTCTTCCTGTTTATGAACACAGGAGGCCTTTTCATACTTTGCAGTTGTTTAAATCTCTTTTGTCTCTCCTGTCTTACAGGTTAAAACATTCACCTTTTTAGTTAAATTTATTCTTGGATATTTTAGTTTTATACCCATGTTACTGGAATACCCTCCTTGATTTTCATTTCAGATAACTTGCCATTGTTGTGCAGCAATATTCCAGTTTCTCAGAGATGACAATATTTACACCATGTGAAGTTGCTACTGATTTTTTGCATATTGATGCTGTACTCTGCAACTATGCTGAATTTGAAAATTAATTCTAACAGTTTTTAATGGGATGTTTGGCATTTTCTACATATAAGAACTTGTCTTCTGCAACCAATGGTAATTCGATGCTCTCTTTTTTATTTCAGGATTCTTTCTTTTTTCTTACTGATTGCTTTGGCTAGCAATTACTTAAACATTTTGAATGAAACTGGTAAATGTTGCCATCCTTGTCTTATTCCTGGTCTCACACAGAAAGGTTTAAACTTTTTCCCCATGCAGTTTAATGTTATCTGTTTGATTTTAGGAATGACCTCTACAGTATTGAGAGATGTTCTCCCAGTACATACTCATTCAGCATTTTTATCAAATGCATCTATTGAAATGAGCATGTTCTTTACTCTTTAATTCTATTGCTCAGGTAGAACATGTGTTTTGATTTCCATATGTGCATAGACTCATCCTTTGGCTGAATCCCACTACATGATGGCAAATAATATTTTTATTAGTGCATTAACTGTGTAAGTGGTATGTATATCCATGCATTTCTCATGCATCTATCACATCTGTCCTCCCTTTTCCCCTCTTTTATCCTTCCCTCCCTTTCCTAGTCTCTAATAGACTTTCTACTTTCAGTATATCCTTTCTCCATGTCTTATTTTTCATATGGGAGATAAAGTATTTGATGGCTGTCTTTCTTTGTCTAAGTTATTCTGCTTAACATGATGTCCTCAGTTTTATCCACTTTCCTGTAAGTGACAGGATTTCATTCTTCTTTGTGGATGAATAATATTTCACTGTATATTTATACCACATTTTAAATTGCAGTCATCTGTCAATGGGCACCTGCGCTGATTCCATTACTTGGTATTGTGAACAGTGCTAAAATAAACATAAGTATAAAGTGTCTGTTTTGTATGTGGACTTCATTTCTTTTGGATGTATTCCTGGGAGTGGTATGGCTGCGTTAAATGATAGTTCTAGTTTTCATATTTTGGAGCCTCAATTCTGATTTGTGTAGCGGCTGAGCAAACTCTCTTTACTACCAACAGTTTACCAGGGTTCTTTTCTCTATACATGATAACCAGTGTTCAAGTTTGTTTTGTTGTTAATAACCATTCTAATGTCATTCTGGGATGAGATGGCATATCAATATTGTTTTCTGATGGTCAAAGATGTTAAGCATTTTTAATATATTTATTGGCCACTTGTTCTTCTTTAGAGCAATGTGTATTCAGGTAATTATCACATTTTTATGATTATCTCTCTTTTCTGCTGTTAGATTTTATGATTTTGCTTTGGTTAGTATAGGCATCATAACAATATCTCCTCTCAAATCCTTTAATACAGGAGGTCTTTTACTCCTTAGTATATTCTTCAACATGTTTCTTCAGTGTTCTGTAATGTTTGCTGTATAGAGTTTTAGTTCTATACTTAGGTAGGTTTATTTCTAATATTTTTTGTGGCTGTAGCTAATAGTATTTACTTCCTTGTCATTCACAGGGCTGTTCAGTTTTTAAATGTTGATTTTATAGCCTACTACTTTACTGAATTTATCAGTTCTAGCAGTCTTATGGTGAAGACTTTAAGATTTAATAAGTGCAGAATCATATCATTAGCAAACAGCAATAATTTGGCTTCCTCCTTTCCTAATGTATACATTTCATTTCTTTCTCTTGCCTGATTGATCTAGTTAAAATTTCCAGTATTATAGGAATGCAAATAGTAAAAGTACACAACTTTAAATTGAATCTGGTCTCAGAGGAAATGCTCACAGCTTTTTTTCCAGTTCAGAGTGATGTCATAAATATGACATACATGCATTATGTTGGAGTATGACCTTTCTATATCTACTGTATGTATGGTTTTTATCATGAAGACATATGGAATTTTTATTATGTGGACAATGGGCTCTGTCTGATATGTGAATATCTATGCCTGCTTACTTTTGAATCCTGAATGTTTTGGAGATCTTTTTCCATACTTCCCTCTTAGGTTGTGTGTACCTTTTGTTGTGAAGTATATTCTGTAGAAGACAGATTGTTGGATTTTTGCCTTTTGAACCAATCAGACCACCTGTGTCTTTTGATTGTAGAGTTACAGGCATTTACATTTAGAGTTATAACTGAGGGATGTTTACTGATTCCTGTATTTCTATAGGTTTTTTTTCTAGATTGAGTCTTATGTTGCTTGCTCTTCACTTTTGACATTGTTTATCTGTGAGTTTTGTTTGCTCACTGAGTTAATCATGCTTGCTACTTTCCTAGCTCTGTTTTGATGCTGATTTGGATTTTTACTTTCTTGACCTTTTTTGATTTTGATTTTTCTTTTGTCCTCTTCCATGTTAGCCTTTGAAATGCCGGCACGGAGAATGTGAAGTGCTTTAGTTTATCCTTTTCTTTCAGGTGCTGTTTCTCCCTTGAGAATGAAGGGGAGCTTTGCTGGATGTAGTGGTTCTTGGTTGGCAGGTATGCTCTCTTAAAGTTTGAACTCAACTGCTTCATGTTTCCCTGGATTACAGCGTTGGTGCTGAGAGGTCTGAGTGATTCTTAAATGTTTTTGTATGTGAGCTGGTTTTTTATTCTTATAGCTTTCAGTATCCTTATTTGGGGCATTTAAATTATGATATGATGAGGAATTTTTCTTTTCTGGCCCTGTGTGTTTGGAGTGTGAAATGTCTCCTGTATGTGGATGTCTATATCATTACATGGATTTGAAATTTTTCTGCTATGACTTCATTGAATGGATTTCGAATGCCTTTAGTTTGTATTTCAATTCCTTCTTCTACCCCATGAATTCTTAGGTTTGGTCTTTAATTAGGTCCTAGGGATTTCTACTTGGTTGTTTTTCATATGCTCAATTTCTTGCTGAATTGAACATTATGAACAGCATTATGCTGTTGAATTTCTTGTCTAGGTCTTGTTTTGATTTCCTGACTTCATTTGTCTTTATATTTGAAAGCTCTCTGAGGGAGGCCACTGATCATTTTTAATTGTCAAATTCTGAATTCTCTCTCAGATACTTTGACAATTCATTGTCCTTGGATTCAGATATTGAGTTGTTGTGATGGGAGTTTGCAGGTACGATATTGCCTTGGTGTTTCATATTTACATTTCTACACTGTGATTTGCATATCGGTCATTCTGTTTTCTTTTACTTTCTTGGGTAAGTAAATGCCCCACTAGAGTAGCAAGGTTAACAGTTCAACAACAAATAAATAAATGAATGAGCAAGGAATAATTAGAACCCTTAACTGTTTCCCCATTAAGGTTGCATGGGAGCAAAACTCTGGTTTTTGGGGGTGCTTAACACTAGTTGAAAGGCATAGGGATTGTAAATTGAGTGTTATAGGGGTTGGGCATGGAGAAGGGAGGGGAGTTTGAAGGTGGAAGGAAGGGGAGGTAGACAGGAGAGGCAACAGTGTGAGCTCTATATCTGATAACAGGGAAATAGAGAATGATTTGAGGAATAAAGAGAAAAAAATGAAAAAGGTTCTAACAATCAGATACCACATTTTAAAAAGAAGAGAAGAAAGAATAAATAAAAGAAAGAAAAAGCCTAAATGAAACCAACTTGGATGAAGGGAAAAAGAAGACAAAGGAACAAAACAAGACAAAATGACAAACAACAACTACAAAAACAATTGCATTTCTTGTCTGAGGGAGGTGTCATTTGTATCCTCTGTATTTGTTCAAGTTAGTCCTTTTCATCCTGGTTGTTATGGGAATAGTTTTAGGAGGTCAGAGTTGTACCTCTAGGTTAAGGTATGGAAGGGCAGATGAGATGGTGTGATTGACATGTTCCAGGCCAAATCTCTTAAGGAGCTTTGTACATGGAGTTGTTTTGGGTCTGAATTGCCTCTGTAGATAGAGAGCTTTGACTTCCTGTTGAACTGTGGAAAGATCTGAGCAGATAGGGGCCCTTGTCCTGTGAGTAGCACACAGGTGGTTTGAAAGGGTGGGATTACCAACCTCTGGGCCTTTTGCTGTTTTTCAGATTGCCATCATCAAATCCTCACCCTTTCTCTGTTTGCCTCTGGTGGCAGTCTCCCATGCAGATACTGCGGTTCTGCAACCTGGAACTCTACTGGACACAACCTTTTAAGTCTACAGATTTCCTCCATTTTGAAGCTCTGTTTGCCCTTACTTGCAGCCAAGCAGCTTCTCTAAGTTGGGTTTTCAATCAGTGGTGGTTGGTGTTTTTTGTAAATGACCTTATTCAATGAAGCTGTTCTGTGGTAAGACAGGGTGGGGCCACTAAGCTTTGGCTGTTTTTGCTGTCTTCCTGACAGGAACACTTGGATTGCCCTATCTGCTTCTCTCCTTCACTGATTTTGCTTCTGGTGTCAGATTTTTACTGGAACACTCTTTCTGGATGTTGCAGAACAATCTGGGTTGTGACTTTTCAAGTCCCTTCAACTGTACAGTCACCTGCCCGCAAGTAGTTTCAGAAATCCAGCTCTCTGTCAGGGAAACCAGGTGCTTTGTTCTGGAAAATTTCTCTTTAATTTCCCAGAATGCTCTAAGTCAAAGCCCCTTGGTGGCCAGGTGCCTCAAAATGCCCAGAGGTTTGATTGCTTCTTTTTTTTTCCAAGCTCCCTAAGTAATTCAGACTTGATCAGGTGGCCTTCTCTCAAAATGATGCCTTCTGACAGGTCTTTGAGATATGGGGAATGAGGGTTTTCTTTTTTTGTGTGTCCTTATCTGGTTTCATAAAATGAGTTTAGTAGTGCTCCTTCTCTTCTCTGTTTTTTTTTTTTTTTTTTTGGAATAGTCTGAGGAACATTTGCATTAGTTTTTCTTTAGAGGTTTAGGAAAGAATTTGACTGTGAATCCATCTCTCCCTGTAATTTTCATTGTAGGGATACTCTACTACTGATGTAGTTTCACGGCTTATTATAAGTCTGTTTAGGTGGCTTATATACTCTTTGTTCAATAGGAAAAAATGCATATAGAAATTTATTCATTTCATCTAGATTATCCAGTCATTCAGAATACAGGTTTTCAACATATTCCTTAATGTTCCTCTGAATTTCTTTGGTAATTCTTGTGATGTCCCATTTCTCATCTCTAACTCTATTCCTTTCAGTCTTCTCACTCTTTTTTTGGTAATTTTGGTTAAATGTTTATAAACCTTGCCTATCTTTTTAAAAACCAAATTTTTGTTTCATTGATTCTTTGTAGTATTCATGTAGTCTCCATGTTGTTAATTACTGCATTTAATTATTTCTTTCCTTAAGAATTGTCTTGTTCTTGTTTTTCTAAGACCTTTAGATGCATTGTTAGTTTATTTATTTGAAATTTCTCTGTGTTTAATGTACGCATTTATACGTATAAACTTTTCCCTAGTACTGCCTTTGCTGTGTCTCAGAGGACCTGGTAAATTATGTTTTTATCTTCACTTGAATCTATGAATGTTTTTATTTCTTATCTTATTTCTTCAATAACCCACTGATCATTCAGAAGTTAATAGTCCAGTGTTAGTGTAGATTTTGTAATTTCTCTTGTTTCTGATTTCTAGCCTTATTCCATCATCCTGTGTAATAAAATACAGGAATTTATTTTGATTTTAGTGCATTTCTTAGGCCTTGTTTTACTCTAAAATATGTTCTGTTTTGGAGGAAGTTCTGTTGGCTACAGAGAAGAATGTGTATTCGGAAGTTCTTGATGGAAGTTCATTTGGTCTGTAGTGTCAATTAATCCTGAGGTTTCCTTGCTGATTTTTTGTCTGAATAAGTGAAATATCAACAGGTGAGAGAGAGGTATTAAAGTCACCCACTATTACTGTGGGGTGTGTCTGAGCTTTTATGGAGGGTACTTTTTCCTTTCTGAAATTGGGTGGGCCAACATGTAGTATGTATATGTTTACAAATTTAATTTCTTCTCATGGATTGTTCCCTTTATTAAGAGGAAGCAACCTTTGCTTCTCCTGAGTGATTTTGGGTTGAAGTCTGCTTTGTCAGAGATGAGTATAGCTCGATTTGGGGTTTCATTTGCTTAGAAGTTCTTTTTCCATCATCTCACATTAGCATGTGTTTGTCTTTGCTCATGAGACGTGTTTCAGGTAGATATGCAATGGTTGGGCTTTGTTTTTTAATTTGGTCCACAATTGATGTCTTTTGTTTGGAGAAATGAGATTGTTTTTGTAGTGCTTGCCTCTGTTTTTTCTTCACTTGTGAGATTTATTTTTTTCCTGTTATTTATGGTTGCATTTATCTTCTTTGTGCAGAATTACTTTGCGTATGGCAGAATTGGTTTACTGGTAATAAATTGCTTTACTTTTTGTTTATCAATGGAAGGTTGTTATTTCTCCTTCAATTATGAATGGCAGCCTTTCTGAGCAGAATAGTCTAGGTTACCGATTATTTTCTTTCATAGTGTGAAGTGCGTCATTCCATCCCCTCCTTGCTTTTATGATTTCTATTGAGAAATATGCTCTTACTCTGATGTCTCTACCTTGAGAGCTTGTTTGGAGGTTCTAGCAGGGGAGCGTAGCTACTCGCATACCCTTGACCGAAGAACGGTCCTCCTCTATCCGGGATGGTTGTGCTCTTTGACCGAGCGCACAGCTTCAGGTGGGACACACATGGAGTGGTGAGGGAGGAAGGGGACACCCGCCTGGCCAGCCAGATCAGCTGACTCAACCCTGCCGATCAATGGGGTGACAGATGTCGCAGCCAGATCACCCTCACATCCTGTCTCTACCTTTAATAAGTGATTTGGCACTTTTTCCTCATACCTTCAAAACTCTGTCCTTTACTCTAGTCTTAGTATTTTAATTATAATATGACATGTGGACGTTCTAGTTTGTTCTTTTCTTTGGAGTCCTGAAGACCTCCTATATCTGAATGGACGTCTCTTTCTCAAGATCAGGAGTTTTCTGCCATGATTTGAAAATCATGTTTCCTATGCTTTAGCATAAATCTTTTCTGCTTTCTTGTCCATAATTTGTATGTTTGGTCTTTTAATGGAGTCCCAAAGTTCTTATACGTTCTGTTCATACCTCTTCACTCTGTTTTCATGAATTTCCTTTGATTTTTCTATTATATTAATCTTGTCTGCAAACGCTGATATTCTGTCTTCCATTTATTCCAGCCTACAGGAGATTTTAACTGAGTTTTTAAATTGATTTACGTGACTTTTTCTTTTCAGAATTTCAATTTGATCTTTTTAGGGTGTCTATATCTTTATTGAATTCCCCTTTCATGTATTGCTTGCTTTCCTTGTTTCATTTGTATCCACTTTGAGTTCATTTTGCCATTTGTTTTAATCATCTTTAGATTTTTAACTATTTTCATTCTGTTTGAATTATTTTAGCTGTTTACTTGATTTCATTGAGGCGTGCATGTTTTCTTTCATTTCATTGGTCATTTTTGGCATCATTATTTTGATTTCAATATTTGAGACTCAATTCACTTTGCTATCATTCAGATACTTTGTTGTATGATATTTTTTCACTTTTTGAGGCATTAGTTTGGTTTATCGTTCATGTTTCTTGTGTTTCTGCAGTGAGATTTGTTTATCAGAAGTCAAGTCTTTGTTGGAGGTTTCAGTCACCTAAAGCCTATCTTTCCACATTATTCTCTATGTTCTGGAAAGACCGTGTAGTTCCAGGATGAATGGACTGTTCCTGAAAACTCATCAGTATGAAATTCACCAATTGGATATGAATTCCAGATACTTACTGGAAGTAATAAACCATCAATGGCACAAATCACATTGCAAATTAAAGAGACAAGCATTATTATGTGGTAATGAAGGAAGCTGGGAAACAAAGATTATTAGTGTAGAATTTAAAAAACAGGCACTAAGAAAGGATGGTTGAGAGAAGAAATAGGGAAGAAGAAAAATGGGGCAAAGAGGTTAAAATGAGTGGGATTGTGGTAAATAAAATAATAGTTTGCACTAATACAGTTTAATTTTGTGCAGAAGGATGCCATAGGTAAGGATTGCAATGGCTTAGAGAAATTAAAAATAATAAACACAGGAGAAAGGATAAACCACCAACAGAAAGATTTTGTGAAGAATATTTAAAAATTAAAATAGGGATAAAAGTAAAAATACAAAAAAAGAAAAGAGTGAAAAAACAAAAGGCGTTACTTCTTCCTTGTTGGGAAGAGTGTATGACTGCTGTGCTCTATCAGTGCAGTGAATGTTCGCCAATCTGTTTCCTGTATGATGTTACCTTGATGCTTTTCCTTACTCCTGGACCAGTCCTGGGTGTGTGCTTGTGGTCAGCTTGCTCTACGCAAAAATCCTTCATGGGCAGATGTGTTTCCTCACACTTCTGAGTGTGCTAAAGGATATGGTGATCACAGGAACATGCATTGTGCTCCCTCTGTCCAGTTCCATGTCAGAAACAATGCCTCCAAATGGCTTTTCTCCCAGCTCTGGGATAGGTCTCAGGATGTCATTTTAATCTCTCTGTTTTATAGATCTAAATTTAAAAAAAGTTTTCTGGATATTATTGGTCTGTTCTTTTACTGATACTCTCCTCCAGTCCACTAACTTACTTGTCTTTCTATGCAGTCACGTATCTGAGGTTTTACTTCTGGTTCATGGAGATACAGAAATGTGGTGTGAGTTTGCGACCCACCACCATCTCATCTTCAGAATATGGAAATTTATGAAAGGATTTTTCTTCATTTACTGAGATTATGACCTGATTTTCATCCTTGTTTCTATTCATGTTCTATATTACATTTTTCATTTATGTTTGCAGAACCATCCTTGCATCCCAGGAGTGAAAGCAAGTTAACCAGTGATACTCTTTGTAACTTCTAACTGATTTTTTGTTGTAAACTCAGTTGTGGGTTTCCATTTGCTTGCGATATTGTTTTACATTCCTTCTCTTTTTATCTTCGTATGTCTTTGCTGGTGATGTGAACTTGTTTGTGGCAGCATATTGTTGAGTCTTCTGTTGAGTCTTTCATCCACTCAACCTATTTGGGTCTTTTACTGATAGGAATTAAGTCTGTACACATTCACATTGAAAATTATGTCATTGTTTCTGTGTTCTTTTTCTTTGTGTTGCCTTGCATATTCTGTGTTGGTTGATTTCTCTCTTGTAATGTAAGAGCTTAGTCTTTTCTGTGTTGGTAATGGTTGATTCTTTTCTATTTCTCATTTTCATGTCTAGTTTTCTAGTACGATTTGCTCTTTCATGTGCTGTCATGAATGTGTTTATCTTTCCTTTTCTCCTTGGAATAGGAATCCCTTCAGTTTCTTTTGTACAGCCGGTGTAGGGGTCATGAATCCCTACATTTTTGCATGTCTTGGGGGGACTTCATTTTTCTTCCAATCCCAGAGGATTATCTTTCTAGGTATAGCAATCTTGGTTGACTTTCTTTCAGAATTTGAAATCATCATTCCATGTCTTACTGGCCTTTAAAGTTTCCACTGAGTAATCCACTCTAAGTATGATGTGTTTACTTTTAAATGCAACATGGCTCTTCTCTTGCAGACTTTAATTTTCTTTCTTTGCCTGCTGTTTTAGTAAGTTAATGATAATGTACTTTGGAGACATTTTTCCTGATCACGTTTAACAAGGTTCTAAGTGCTTCCTGAACCTGGATGCCTGTAACTTCCACGAGTTGGGAAGAACTCTGTTATTTCAATGAGTAGTTTTCTTCCTTAAAACACATAGCTCTTCACCCTTATCTTATTTCAATTATGCATACATTTGAAATTTTATCTGTCACTAAAAGAACCAGGTGTTTTTATCATTTGCTTAGACAGTAATACAGTTCCTGGTGTATCATAGTGAGAGATACCAGCCAATATCAAAGATACCCTTCTATTATACTCACTTCTAGGGTTGTCAACCAAGTGTGATTTAACAGGATGTGGGGGTGACAAAAGCTTAGGATCTCCAATACCTACTGTGATGTCTACAATGGTTCCATTGCTATTGCAGTAACCAGGAGTGGAATGTGAGATCCCTATAGCTATGCCTTTTGGGGGATGTATGATTTTCTGGAGGGCTTTTGGCCTTCCTATTCTTTAAATCCAAATTTGATTGGGTTAGATGACCAAGGTTTGACTGGCACTGATTCATTTTGGAAGGTAGGTGCAATTTCTCTCAGCTGGCTAGGAATGTATTTCAGTAGCAGAGGACCTGCCCAGCATTCATGAAGCCCTGGGCTCAATCTACAGCACTGTAAGTATGACATAATTAAAAACTTAAAACAACCTAAGAGCGTGGACAAAACACAAAGGAACTAGAGTATTTGAAATAAAATGATAACCAAAAGAAAATAAAAGTAATTAAAAGGTAAGGAAAGCAGAAGTACAGAGCTTAAAAATAAAAGAAAAATAACAATTAAAAAGAAGAAAGATAATATAGTGAATTCAATGGGTTACTCACCCTCCTCCATAATTATTTCCATTGAGATGCTCTCCAGATGACTACCAGGAGTGGTTTGTGACTTGAAGGATTTGGAATTCCTCTCAGCTTCTTCATACATTGGAATAATCTAACCCAGAATTCAGAATTGACTAGTAATTAATGAATGAATGATTCTCTGTGTGTTTTGGGGGTTATTCACTGGCAGGGCCCTGCAAATGCTGGCATGGCAGTGTGTTAATGTGGATCTCATTAGCTAAAATTCTTTTCAGAGCTTTAGGGATGCACCCTCTTGCAGCAGGGTTAAAGCTGCTTGTGCAGTCTATTAAGAGGAAGAACCAAGTACTGAACTCACTAAGCAGAGATTCTTTCCAGAATTTAGGGGCTGTGCATTTCAAGAGTGAGACAAATGCCAGCCTGTGTGTGTCAACTAGCTAGTGCAGATGCATACTTTGTTAAGCAAAGACACTATGCAGCTTTTGGACGTTGCACTGTGAGGGTGGGAGAAATATTGGCACTTAGTTCTGTGGCTGAGCTAGCACAGAATGTAGAGCTTGCAAATGCAAGATTTTATGTGGAGTTCTGGACTGCACACCCAGAAGGTGAGGAATATTCCAGGATGCAAGTTTTTATGTCCCAAAAGTCCTGTGGAGAAGCCACAGGGCTCCATGATCTCTGCTTAGAGAGGCCTCTTGGGTTCCATACAATCTGAATCCCATGATCCCTCTGCCTTCAACCTGAATTCCCACGCAAAATTACATATTTTCATTTCCCCTGGCCTTGATAGCAGTCATTCCTGACCACCAATTTTAAAATAAAGGAAAGTACCTTTTCTTTTTCTCCACAGTATAGCCCATGTTTCCGACTATATAGAATTCTCAGTGATTTTGGATGAGAGTCATTCCATGAAGCCAAAATTGGCTCTTAAGGTGCTTGACCACTGAGTCAGGGCACAGAAGACTGATTTTTCCTGGAACTAGGAGAATTCAGGGGATTCTGACCCCCAGAGCCATAAAGTCAGACAATAGGACCCTTGTTAAGATGGCTTTATATCACCGTATGCATATATAGATAGCAAGTCCAGAGAACTTCTCCATTGTCAGCTTACTATGCACACCTCAGGTCACTTGTCTCTTTAAGCTGTATGCTTACAAGGTAACAGATTCAGTGATCACTGGGACTATCATCTACCCTCCCACTGGGGAGGTACTCATTCTCTATTTGTGGACTCTAAGTGCTCACTATTGGGACGCTACATAGTCCCAATCGCATAGTCTTTTACTATTCAATATCCAAAACTTTCTGAGTTTTATCTGGTGTTATTGAACTCCAGCAGTGTACCCCATGCCCCTGTCCTTATAGACCAAAACAAATGCAGTAATATTATTGGACATGGGTCACACACTGAGGGGAGAATTACCACGGGAGGCATAGGGAAAGGAAAGGAAACCTAAAACTTGAATGTGGTTGATGTGCTTGCTGTTGAGGAGCTAATAAAATAATCTTAAATTGGCAGAGACCACTATGGGAAAGGGACCAGGACTTAGCACAGAGGTCTGGCAGAGGTGAACCAATGCAGGTTGCAAGACACAGTGCATGGAAGCAACACTAGGAATCTCTCTGTATAGCTACCTTTATCTCAAACTAGCAAAACCACTAAGTCTTTCTTATTATCTTTTATGTTTTCTCTTCAACAAAATCAGAAAACAAGAGGGCAGAATAGGTTCTGCCAGAGACAGAGTGGGGGAGAGGGGATGGGGGAGGTGGTGGCCCAAACAGTGTATACACATGTGAATAAATGTAAAAACTATAAAATAAAAGAAAGAAGGAAAGAAGCCTTTGTATTTCTGGGCTATTAGTTTTAGTGTATCTATTTCTTCTGTGATTCCATCTGTGTCTTTCCTTATATGATTTTAAGTAATAACTTGACTAAAAAATGGCTCAAGCAGCAGAGTCCTTGTCTAGCAAGTACAAGACCCTGAGTCCAAACCTCAATACCACCAAACAAACCTAGAAAGAAATTTAAAAAAAAACAGCTCTTGATTGCTATTGATCTTTTGCATTTCTAGTGTCTATTTCATTTATTTCTGTTCTGAGCTTTTATTTTCTTTCCTTTTACTGTTTGTTTTGGATTTGCACGGTTTTCTGATCATTGAGATTTAGTGATAGGTTTTATTTGAAATCTTTCTGCTTTGTTTGCAGTGATACACTCCTATTTATGCTTCCTGTGAAGCTGACATGAGAGGCGTGTGTCACTGTACCACCTATTGATTGAGATGGGGTCTTGCTAACTTTTTTTCCTATCTGGCTTCAAACTACCATCGTTCCCACATGTACCTACCAAGAAGCTGGAATTGCAGGTGTTAGCCTCTAGCTACACCCAGCATACATTTTTCTCCACAGACAATGCAGAACTCAGTTCTCTATTGGATTCAATCAGTCTCCAATATATTGAATCTCCCTTGCTCTTCCTTGACTTGGACATTTGCCATCACTTGGTGCCTGTGGAGCTAGTGGGAAACAGCAACTCTCAGTAGGCAAAGAAGGGAAACTTCTAAGTGAGCACAGCCCTGATGCCTACTACATACCAATCCAACCCTCAGCACCAACCTGTTCAATGGGAACACATAGCAACTAGAATATGTTTCAGCTATGACCCACTAGCCTCTTCCTCAGGCCTGGTGGAACTCCAACGTTAGAGGAGATGGAATGATGCTTCTCCAATTCTAGGTTTCTTTTATTTCTTGTCTTCTGACTGTATTTTTAATATTATTTATCTTAAACATCTTTTATGTTTTATATCAGTTTTTTCTGATTATATTTATTTGTGTATTTGGATATATCAATTAAGCCTTTTCATAATTTGTATTGTCTAAGAATTTATTATGGCTTGTTTGTTATAGTTCTTTTGCCTTTTATCCTTATAGTAGGATAATGATTTAACCACCACCATAACAGTTTTAGAACTGCTAGAAAAATGTTTTAGAACATTTAGAAAAATGTTCTTACATTTTTCAGTGAACTTCATACTTTCTAATTCATGCTACAAATTAACACCTTCTCTCAGCTTTAGATGTTCTCTTTATTGTTTGTTTGTAAGCAAGGCCCAATAATGAGAGTCTTAAATTTTATTCATCTTAAAATATTCTTCTCTTGCTAGGGGAATGACTAATGTGATGTAGTCCCTGCCTAGCAAGCATGAGAAACACTAACTTTAATCCTCTTTGAAAGACAATATTTTGGAATGTAATTTGCTTAGTTAGTGCTTCTGCTTGAAGATTTTGAATATATTGAATATATCCTTGTGGTCTGTAAGGTTTCTGCTAAAAAACACAGGTGATTTTAAGGATCTTATGGTTAAGAATTTTCACATGCTTCTCTTTTTCCTGATGGAAAAAATCAGAAGACTGAATTTTTCAGCATATTTTCTATACGGCTTTCAGAGGATAGAGACTTGGAAGCACTTGTAATGCAAATTTAACTGTCCCTTTTCACTGTATCCTAGAAAAACATGCATGTGCTGGGTGTAGTGGCTAACACCTCTGCTTCCATCTACTGGGAGGGTAGATGTGGAGAGTTTGATAGCTTGAGGTCACCAGGGATAAAATGTTAGCAAGACCCCACCTCAATCAATAGGGATGACAGTTGGACATGGTGCCACATCTATAATCCTAACACTCAAGAAGCTGATGCGGGAAGATTGTGAGTTACAGGCCAGTCAGGGCTGTCTAGCAAGGCTCAGTCTGAAAATGAGGGGGGTTACTACACCTAAGTAACCCTCCACTTGTTTCCTGCAGTACAGACAGTGTCAGATATGACAATCCCTGCCGTCCCAGAGTTGATTACTTAAGGGCAAATATCCAAGAGGTCATTTAGATTTAAGCAATTAAATGTGAGGTTCAAACTCTTCAAACCTTCCTCTCCACAGGGAGATTCTGGGTATTAGGGATTCCCTTCCCAATTTGAAGGCACAGCACCTAGGTTGGGCATATGTATTTGAGTCTGTCTCAGCATTTCCATTCAATGTGGGTGTTTTCTCAATTGCTCAGTGGATGGGAGTCTCTCAGCTGGTGTCTCACTTCCAGTCAGAGGGAATTGATCTGTAAAACATGTTTATTTAGTTGGTCTGTGGGTGGATAAAGTTTTGCAAAGTTGCTGACATCACTTAAATAAAATCTTATGCATCTGAAAGCGGTTTTGAGATTTTTCTAGGAGTTTCCCTAGAAAATTCCTTGATGTTATTAAAATAAATTAAGTTTAAAATAATGAGATTATTTGAGGTGATGAATTGCATGACAAACTTTGCCAAATGATGTACAATACTCAACTTTTCCAAGGTTGTTATTGTGTATGTAAGTTACTTTGATTTTATGGAAAGTATCTTACACTTGTCATAGATGTTTTCTGAATTTGCCATATATTTCAATATTAAGAGGTTTAATTACTGCTGAATCTCAAACTTCTAGAAAAACAAGAACAAGCTACACCAAAACCTGGCAGTTTAGAGATATAAAATAATAAAAATAAGGGCCCAAATCAATGAAATACAGACCAAAAAACCCACTCAAAGAATCAAAAAAATAAAAAACTGCTTCTTAGGAAGTAGATTGAAAAACCCCTGGGAAACTTGACTAGAATGAGGAGGGAAATGACCCAAATTAATCAAGTTAGACATGAAAAGGAGAGAGAACAACAAACACCAAGGAAATCCTGGGAATCATTAGGGACTACTTTCAAAAACCTATATTCAAATAAACTGGAAAATCTAGAAGAAACGGACAAATTTCTCAATACAAATGGCCATCCAAAATTGAATCAAGAGACAATAGTCACCTAAACAGATCTAGGTGACATGCAAAAAGATAGATGCAGAAACAGTCTGCAAAGAGAAAAGCCCAGGACCTGAAGAACACATCTTTGAATTCTACCAGACCTTTAAAAATGTACAAATACCAGCACTCCTCAAACTTTTCATGTAGCAGAATTGGGAAGGATCACCGCCAAATTTATTCTATGAAGCCAGTATTACACTTATCCCAAAATACGGACAGGGACACAACACAAAAAAAGAACTACAGGCCAATCTCTTTAATGAACACAGATGCAAAAATCCTCAGTAAAACATTGTGAAACTGAATTCAAGAACATATCAAAAAGATCATACACCACGATCGGGACACTTTCATGTGAGGGATGTAGGGATGGTCAACACATGCAAATCATTAAATGTAATCGAGCGTATTAATAGAAGCAAAGACAAAACCACAAGAGTTCTCAATAGATGCAGGAGAAACCTTCAACAAAATTTGGCATCCTCTCATGATAAAAGCAATGAAGAAACTAGCAATAGAACAGGTGTCAATATAGTTAGGGCTATATATGATAAGGTTATAGCCAACAGGATACTATGAGAAAAAGTGAAACCATTTCCTCTACAATCAGAAACCAGACAAGGGTGACCACTCTCTCTACTCTTATTTAACATAGTCCTAGAATTCCTAGCCAAAGCAATAATGCAGGAAGAAGAAAGAAAAGGCACACAAATTTAAAAGAAAATAGTCAACTAACCGTATTTGTAGATGACATGATTATATGCCTAAAAGATCCTACAACTCCACCAAAAAACTCAGAGATACCATAACAAGCTTCAGCAAAGTAGCTTGATACAAAAGCTTCAGCAAAGTAGCTTGACACAAAATCAACTTATAAAAATAAGTAGCATTTCTATACACCAACAATGAGCAGACTGAAAAAAATACAGAAAAACAGTTCCATTTACAAAAGCCTCCAAAAAAATAATAAAATACGTGGGAATAAACTTAACAAAGGATGTGAAAGACTCTAGACAGAAACCTATAAACTGATGAAGAAAGAAACCAAAGAAGAGAACAAAAGATGGAAACATCTCCCATGATGTTTCCATATTTTTAAAATGCTCACCATCTCTAGCAATAAAGGAAATGCAAATTAAAACCACACTAAGATTCCACCTCACCCCTGTTAGAATAGCCATCATCAGCAACACCACCAACAACAGGTGTTGGCGAGGATGCGGGGAAAAAGGAACCCTCTTACACTGTTGGTGGGAATGTAGACTAGTACAACCACTCTGGAAAAAAATTTGGAGGCTACTTAAAAAGATGGACATCGATCTACCATTTGATCCAGCAATACCACTCTTGGGGATATACCCAAAAGACTGTTACTCCAGAGGCACCTGCACATCCATGTTTATTGCGGCACTATTCACAATAGCCAAGTTATGGAAACAGCCAAGATGTCCCAGCACTGACGAATGGATTAAGAAAATGTGGTATCTATACACAATGGAATTTTATGCAGCCATGAAGAAGAACGAAATGTTATCATTCGCTGGTAAATGGATGGAATTGGAGAACATCATTCTGAGTGAGGTTAGCCTGGCTCAAAAGACCAAAAATCGTATGTTCTCCCTCATATGTGGACATTAGACCAAGGGCAAACACAACAAGGGGATTGGACTATGAGCACATGATAAAAGCGAGAGCACACAAGGGAGGGGTGCGGATAGGTAAGACACCTAAAAAACTAGCTAGCATTTGTTGCCCTTAACGCAGAGAAACTAAAGCAGATACCTTAAAGCAAATGAGGCCAATAGGAAAAGGGGACCAGGAACTAGAGAAAAGGTTAGATCAAAAAGAATTAACCTAGAAGGTAACACCCATGCACAGGAAATCAATGTGAGTCAATGCCCTGTATAGCTATCCTTATCTCAACCAGCAAAACCCCTTGTTCCTTCCTATTATTGCTTATACTCTCTCTACAACAAAATTAGAGATAAGGGCAAAATAGTTTCTGCTGGGTATTGAGGGGGGGAGCGGGAGGGGGCGGAGTGGGTGGTAAGGGAGGGGGTGGGGGCAGGGGGGAGAAATGAACCAACCCTTGTATGCACATATGAATAATAAAAGAAAAATGAAAAAAAAAATGAATTTCATAGCCTGGGCATTGGTGGCTCACGCCTGTAATCCTAGCTACTCAGGAGGCAGAGATCAGGAGGACTGAGGTTCGAAACCAGCCTGTGCAAATAGACACTATCTCAAAATAACCCTCCACAGAAAAGGACTGGTGGAGTGGCTCAAGGTGTAGGCCTTGAGTTAAAAACCCCAGTACCACAAAAAAAAAAAAAAAAAAAGTGCCAGCTCCATAAAATCTTGTACTTACTCCATACATCACCACCAGCATTGATTTATTTCTTATTTTCTTGCTGTGCTGGGGATGGAACCCAGAGCCTCGTTCGTGCCAGGCAAGTGCAAGGCCCTTGAGCTACACCCTTGGCCCTACATTTCGTGAGGATAGCTGTAAAAGGGAACTACATGCTGACGTGAAGTCACAAAAGAATAGGCTCAGTGCTGAAAAGCCTATGCAGTTATTATTAACTCCAACCACTTTGCACGGACACCTATATGTCTGACAGACATCATGGTGGTCACATCGCTGAGCAATCCATGCAGGCCATCGAAATGATAAAACTATCCATGAACAGTCTTACTGAGTTTGTCTTGCTGAGCAATTGATCCGCCATCTACAATGGCATTCTCAGAGCTGCTCAGAAAAGAACCTTTAAATAAGGAATCCCAGGATTTGGAGCTACAGTGTGCCTTCGAGAGCCTTCGGCAGCAACAACCTACCTGGTTGGTGGCCTTAAAAAAGGATACAATACTACCCACCACAGGAGCAGGTCTCCCACCGTGGTGCCATGAAGTTTGGACTGGAGTCCCTCCCTCAAACTCCAGGGCAGATGGCAGAAGAGAACCTAAAAAATCAAACTGATTTGTACCCTCCCTCCGCCCCTGACTAACATCTACTTACACTGTGTAGCTCAAGTTCCAGGTTGCTGGCCAGTGGTTGAGCTGTCCAGGCAGGATGTCTAAGCATTGTACAAATGAAGTAAAAAACACTTTGCAGAGTTGTGGCGTTTACTTTACTTCAGTCATAGGCCCTGTCTGGATCCCTCCCTCCCAAGAGAGGCCTGGGCTCAGGACCTTAGGCTTGGTGCTTTACTGAGGTCCAAGTTCACTCAGCGACTGACAATGTGCACTGGAGGGCTTCATACACTCTGCCTGTGTTCCCGCTGCTTGCTGGCCACCTGCTCAGTGTGGCTCACTTCCTATGAACTGACTGCCCTGCTTTCCTCCGCAGTGGTCCTCCTCCAAATAACCGTGGATTATTTGTTTCTGTTATGTTTCCTGTGACCTGGAAACACCATGGTACTAAATCTAGACATCATGAAGTCTGAACTAAGCACTTGCCTCATTGTTGGGAAACCCAAGAAGACCCTGATTCTGCTATGCTCAAGACCTCAGTTGTAGGACTTGGCTCAGTGAGGAAAGTTGGTGTTGCTGTTTTAAACATTTGAGCATATTTTCCTTTATCTCCACTGGCTTTGTGAGGTTTGAAAAACCCCTAATGTCTCCAAGCTTCCTTGTTCACATAAATTCAGTGGGAAGAAATAATAGTTGTATCTCCCAGGGGCTGGAGTGTACTCTGCAGTGGAGTGGAGGCTCAACTAGCACACATGTGACCCTGGTTTCGATCCCAGCACGGGGTGGGAATAAAGAAATATTTACTATTAAAAAAAAAAAAAAAAAAAAAAAGAAAGAAACCAAAGAAGAGAACAAAAGATGGAAACATCTCCCATGATAGGTAGAATCAATGCTGTGGATATGGCTATGTTAGCAAAAGCAATCTGCATGTTAAATGCAATTCCCATCAAAATACCAATAACAGTCATGACAGAGATTTAAAATCAACAATAAAGTGCATTTGGAAGCACAAAAGAATATGAATATTCATGGCAATACTGAGCAAGAAGAGCAACACTGGAGATGTCACAATACCTGACTTCAACAGCAGTAACAATAGCATGGAACTGGCACAAAAACAGAAATGAAGACCAGTGGAATGGAAGACTCAGGTATTAATCCACAGAGCCATGCCCATCTGGATTTTTAAAGGTGGCAAGAACATAAGATGGAGAAAAGACAGCCTCCTCAGCAAATGTTAGTGGGAAAACTGGGTATTTCCATGCAGAAAACGGAAAGTAGAACCATGTCTTTCACCCTGTACAAGTATCAATTCAAAATGGATTAAGGACCTTAATGTAAGACTGGAAATTCTGAACTAGTCCAGGAAAGAGCAAGGAATAACAGGCATTGGTAAGGACTTCCTCAATAGAAATTGAATGGGTCAACAACTAAGAGAAAGGATTGACAAGTGGGACTACATTAAATTAAAAAGCTCCTGCACAACAAAAGAAATGGTCCCTCAATTGAAGAGGTTGCCCACAGAATGGAAGAAAATCTTGGCTGGCTATATATCTGACAAGGGATTAATAACCAGAATATATAGGGAGCTCAAAAAACTGAACTCCCCGAAAATCAATGACCCAGTAAAGAAATGGGCAAGTGAACCGAACACAGCCTTTTTAGAGGAGATGTGCAAATGGCCAAAAACACTTAAGAAAAGTTCACCATCCCTGGCCATAAAGGAAATGCAAATGAAAACCATGTTAAGATTCTATTTTACTCCTGTTAGAGTGGCTACCATCAAGAGCACAAACAATAACAAATGTTGGAAAGGACATGGGAATCCCCATAAACTGCTGGTGTAAATGTAAATTGGTAGAACAACTATGGAAAATAGTGCAGAGGCTCCTCAAAAACCTAAAATTGGAACTGCCATGTGATCTAGAAACACCACTTCTAGGGATATACCCAAAGGAATGCAAGTCAGGTTAAATTAAAGGCACCTGAGCACCCATGTTTATGGCAGCACTATTCACAATAGCTAAGCTATGGAAACAGCCAACATGCTCCACTACTGATGAATGGATTAAGAATGTGTAGTATTTATGCACAATGGAATTTTACTCGGCCACAAACAAGAATGAAATTTTGTCATTTGCAGGTAAATGGATGGAACTAGAGAATATCATCTTGAGTGAAGCTAGCCAGGCTCAGAAGACCAAAAGGCACATGTTCTCCCTCATATGTGGAATACAGACCTTATGTAAATACAGCACCATTATGAAAAATAGGCCATGGTAAGGAGTGAAAATCACATATGAGAAGGGGAAGGTTAAAAAAAAGAAGTTAAGAAGATGAATACGGTCGATGATGTACTCTCTATACAAGAATGGATATAGAATGTAGAACCTGCCATAAGAAGGGGAATAAAGTAGAAAGAAGAAAAATAGGGGAGGTGATTCCATTTGGGCTATAATACATATGTGCATGGAAATGTCACGAGGAAACTCCATGTATAACTATCTTAAACAAAAAAAGTCATTTTTTTCTTTTACAAAATTAGAAACAAGAGGGTAGACCAGGTCGTACTTGGTATTGGTACCAGTGGGAGGGGGAAGAAATTGAGGAAGGGTGTGGGAGGGTGAATGTGGTGCAGGTGATGTGACCACACGTATGCAAATGGAAAACTAGTACTTTTTGAAACTGTTCCTGGAATGGGGGGAGGGGCATGTTGGGAAGGATGAAGGAGAATGGTGGATCAGGCGAATTCAAGTAGGATATATCATAAGAACTTTTGTAAATGTCAAAATGTACCTCCATCAAGCACCACCACAAAAAAAAGAACAAAAGGTTAAATTTCTTTTTTACAGGAAAGTAGTTTGGGAAGTTTTTTTTTCCCCACATAAGAGTACTGAATATAAGAAGATGACATAAGAAGCAGTCGTAAACATGAATTAAGTGATTTTTAAGTTGGAAATCTAACAAATTGTTTCATATTTCACACCGAAAACACAAACTGGGTAGTAACTGAGTGTCTGGGCACATATTGAAAGCTGACACGGTTGCAAAATGTTTTGTGGTCATCAAGTTCTATCAAGAGAGCCCTAACGCATCCAGGTGAATTCACACTAGTGGTACCACTTGATTCTAGGAGGCAGGAAGACATCCTAAAAACAGCATTGAAACATGAACTTAAATTTGCCTTGTACAGTGTCCAATTCATTAATGAAGGTAATATTTTGTCATTCTATTTCAGCTGTTTTATTTTCCAAGTCTTAAAAACTCACAAAAGTTAATTGGGCAACAAAGTAGGCAGACATCCCTTTACAGAAAGAGCAAAAGCCAAAAACATCCCTTTCTAACAAGAACAAACTCATAGTAGAAGAAACTCAGCCATACATTTGGAATCTGTACTCAAACTGGAAATGCCAATGTGATGGACTTTCTGGTACGTTTGTCCACGATTGTCTAATATTAATGACTGTGACGATACATTTTCTCATTCAGCAATTGCCTTTGGTATAGAAAGCCATATACAGAAGTCTAACATGAAAGGTGACCTTCGTTGATTTCTCTCTTGCAAAATGGTCTGTTACAGTGCCAGGTCTTTTGGTGCTGCCAAAGGATTAGGGAAGAGGGGAGGATGGGGCTGAGACAGAATAGCACTCTTGGCTGTTGAATTTTTTTTCAATTCCAGGGATGGAATAAAAGATCTTTTCAGCTGGTAGGCAAGGGTGCTGACTCCAGCCAATGAAACACAATGTTGAATTTCCAAACTGAAACTGAACACCAAAGAATTGGAATAATTCAAGATATGCTATCATCCTACCTTTTATACCTACGTATTTCTCAAAAAAAAAAAAAGTAAATATCCAAAGGAAATATTCCTTATACAAAAAGTCATAAAATCAAAACTTAAAACCATAGATTTGGTTGGTGAGTGTTTAAAAAGTTCTAAATGGAAAATCACATATTACCCATCACAAGTAAATTTGAAATACAAGCAAAATTCTGCATGTATGTGTATACATGTGTATGTTTATATGTTCAGCTATTGCTATAGTGTGGATGTGGTTTGTCTTCCCATAGGTTTGTATGCTACAGGTTTGCTCCCAGTGGGAATGTTCAGATTGTAGAACCTTTAACAGCTGAGATTTAGGTAGGCCACTGAAACACACACCTGTAATCCTTGCTACCCTGGAGACTGAGATTAGGATTGGCTTTCCAGGCCAGAGGGAGGTGGGGGTGGAGGGAGATGGACGTGAGCAAGACCCCATATCAACCAATACCTGGGCATGGTGGCATGTGCCTGCCACTCCTGAGTTGGTGCGAAGCATTAAATAGTTCAGTTACGTTCCTAGACAGCCTTGACAAAAGTAGGCACTGATCTCCAGTAATAACCAGGGCAAATGGAGCTGGCGGCCTGGCTCAAGCAGGAGAGTGCTGCCTAGCAAGTGTAAAGCAATGAGTTCAAACCACAGAACTGCCAAAAAAAAAGAGAGAGAGAGAGAGAAAGGAATGAAGAAAATAAAGAGGTGAGACCATGGGAAATGATTAGGTTATGGGGGGCACCACCAGTAGAAAAAATTAATGATTTAATCCCTGGAGTTCATGCTCACCCTCCTGGGAAGTCCCAGGAGAGCCGGTTGTAAGGGAATCTGGCATGTCCCCAAAATTTCTTGCTTCCTGACTTCTACACAGGCCCTCCTGTGCACAGCCAACTCTTTCTCAGGTTTCAGCCATATGCTTTTCACCAGGGATCCTACAGACAGGGCCATTTGTTCTTGGATTTGGGCTTCCAGCGCTGTGAGCTAAATGAACCCCTTTCCTGAACACGTATATACCTAGCCTTTATTTGTTCTGGTGGTGCTGCAAATCCAAGCAAACATACTAGATAAGCACTACCACTGAGCTACATCCCAGTCCTTTTGACTATTGACATTGTGTCCCATAATTGGTCATGCTGGCCACAAACTCACTATGTAGCTCGTCCAGGCCTAGAATTTGCAGTCTGCCTGTGTCAGCCTCGAGAGTAGCAAACTGCTCTGTAGTAGTACAGCTGCAGGCTTTTTTCACCAGGCACAGCTTGCCATCTTTCCAAGGTTGGTCTTTTGAAAACAGATACCTTTTCTTTGTTTAGATTATTAAACTGTATATGATCGATCATGTTTCTTCCTATGTTCAAAGCCTTTACCAAGTGCTGAGCTGAAAGAAAAATAGATCCATTTTAGATACTGACACTTCCGTTCATAATGGAAGGTTTTTAAAAAGGAAAATTAACATGAATTATAAGTCACAGTTAATTTTAAAAGTTCTTAGTGAGGACATCATTCTTAAGGTTATATACAGCTTGTGTACTCGTCTAATATCTAAGCCCCATTGCATGCTGTGACAATGTATAACTAGGCAGATATTTTTGGTTGTCCTTGTGTAGCATTTGAAACTAATTGGCAGACGTCTTTTTCTTTTTTTGGAGGGGAGGTAGTAATGGAGTTTGGGCTCAGGGCCTTGGACTTGCTGGGTAGGCACTGAAACTTGAGCTACACTCCCACCCCTTTTCTGCTTCAGTTATTTTTTGGAAAAGGACTCAGATTGTTGCTGAGCCTGTAGCTGGCCTACTCTGAATGAAGTCCTCCTACCTATGTCTTCCTGAGTAGCTGGGATTACTGGCATGTACCACCCACCTGGCCATGAATTTATTTTATGTAGTTCTGATTGAACACTTACTCATTTGTTTTAATATGCATAATATTGAATTGAATTGAATTGTTGGGTCCTGAAGGTCTAAATACTTTTATAAGGTTTACATTGTGTTTTAAATCTTCCCTTAGATTTTCTTGCAAAAATCAGGAGTCTCTCTGTCTCTCTTTCTCTCTCTCTATCTCTTTTCTCTCTCTCTCTCTCCCCATGTATGCATACACAATATATACACTTATGTAATGTAATATAAAATATAATAATATAATAAATACATATAATAATGCACATATAATATAATATATATATATATATACTGTTTTACACATTGGCATAAATAGTATTTGGAACAATCTTGATAGTTTATGCTGTCAGGCACATTTCTCTTCTATCCACACCACTGATTCTCCTTGTGTTCCAGGGCTCCCTCCTTGTCAGTAAAGTCATTTTTCAAGTTGAAGATCCTGTGAATCTCCTCAGGAGTTTTTCCTTCAATTATATTGGCAATAATTTTGCTTGTAATGATAACAAAGCAATTGATGTTTAAGTAGCCAGAAAAAGTTTCTAATTTTTCCTAGCGTTTCTAATACTTTCCTAAAGTGTTCTTTAGTCAACTTTCAGGAATCCTTGGTTCCCAAGAAGAATATTCTCTCTTTGCTTTCCTTTCTTCTTATCATCCTCAGGAAAACAGTCAATCCTGTGGTAGACATACTGCTGAATGGACTTTAAAAATTGTTGCATCATTAACATTTAAAGAGGAATTGGTTCCTCCCCCTCATCATTCACTCCTAAATCTTCCAACATGGTCTTGTTGCTCACAGATTATTTGGCAGTTCTACATCAATTTCAAACATCTTTCCATCAGAACTCTGAAACTTCATTGAACACATGGTGTTCAGTCTCAAGATGACAGTGGGTTGAGGCAGATGGAAGCAGGATGGGATCAGTATAAGGAGAATAGAGAGGCCACTATGAGCCAAATAATTATTAATATAATTACTTCAAAAATTTTCTGAAGTTTCTAGAGATTTATTATTGTTCTTACTAACTATATGTGCTGCTGGTGCTATGGCTCCTCTTAACAGTTTAATATGAATTAGTAACTATTTCATTCTTTAAAACTATGTTATAGAAACAGTATTTCCTTTATCAATTATACTACGTTTATGATAAACTTGTCATCTTTTTAATATTTCTTTGAAGACTTTTATCAATTAATTCTTCATTTTTGGCAGTACTGGGGTTTGAATTCAGAAGGGCCTCACATTTGCTAGGCAAGCACTCTAGCACTTGAGTCACTCCTTCAGTCCTTATCAGTTAATTACTGACATTTTGTACAGGTAAGAGCTTTTTTCTAATTAAAAGGAAACTTTTCAGAAATCCATATAAAGTGATATAAGAGGTAATTTGGAGAACAGGCTTTTGATGATATTTGTTAAATAACTTTGAAACCATAGTGTTGGACCTAGCATTCCCAGACTCTGGTTGAACTTGTGGATGTATTTAAACTGTCAACCCATTGGCAGTCAAGCACAATAAGAATTAGTTTCATAAGACTAAATGAATCGATCAATGAAGAGACAGCTTTTGTTTTTAATGTTGCTGGTGTTTTCATGTCCTATTTTCTTGCATTAGGAATCTCATAATTTCTACTTAAATCACCTGTAATTCATAATAATGTAGGAGAATATAATTTTGTGACCAGAAACAAAACATTAATCTTTTTTTTCTCCCCTCCATAATTCTGAGATTCAGACTCAAAATGAGTAGTCTCACCTTATTCACATGGGATTCAGTGGAATCTGTACTTGTAACAAGTCAACTTTGTTATTACAACATATTCCTGAGGTAACGTGACTTATAAGGAAAAAAGCTTTATTTTGGCTCAGTTTTAGAATTTTCACACCATGGTCAGTGCCTCTATTGCATTGGGGCTTCTTGTAAGGCAAATACCACAAGGGTTAAGTAAGACAAAAAAAAAAAAAAAAGAAAGAAATTCACCCTGTCTCTGGAAAGCCAAAAAAAAAAAAAAAAAAAAGGTCATGTTCACAATACCCTGAAAAGTAAAAACTTTCCATGTGGCCCCGTTCCTTAAAGGATCAACCTCAAAAAGGCTTGAGGCCAAACTTTTAACACATGGGCCTTTGGGTAAATACTTACCAAATTATAGCAAGGATATAACTCAACTATTTTGTTTTTTAATGCTAAAATGCAATGACTTTTTTCCTTCATTTTTACATTTACTTACATGTGTGTACATTGTTTGGGCCACATCCCCCGCACCCTCCCCACCAACTGCTTCTGGGAAGAACCTGTTCTGCCCTCTTGTTCTCTGATTTTTTGAAGAGAAAACATGCGATAATAAGAAAGACCTAGCGTTTTTGCTACTTTGAGGTAAAGATAGCTATACAGAGAGACTCCTAGCATTGCTTCCATGCACATGCGTATTGCAACCCACATTGGTTCATGTGTGCCAGACATCTTCACTACTTCTGGTCCCCTTCCCATAATGGCCCCTGCCAGTTCACTCCTCTACAGTGAGCACATCAGCCACATTCAAGTTTTAGGTTTTCTTCCCTTTCCCTAGTCCTCCCATGCACGTTCTCCCCTTAGCATGTGACCCATATCCAATGATATTACTGCAGGTGTTTTAGGTCTATATTCCGCATATGAGGGAGAACATGTGATTTTTGGCCTTCTGAGCCCCGCTAACTTAGCTTAAGATGATGATCGCCAGTTCCATCAATTTAATTGTGAATGACAAAATCTTTTTCTTTTTGTGATGGAGTAAAATTCCCTGGTGTATAAATACCACATTTGTCTTTGGCCATACTACCCTGAATGTGCCTGATCTCATCTAAAACCAAGCTTTTAATGGGCATTTCAAGAACATAAAGTTCACGTAAGTCATCAGACAAAATTACCGTAAGACCAGATGTATTTTGTGACCAAGGATAGTGTTGCTTTGTGCAATAGCTCATTGGCCTTAAAGCTTCATTACCTACTGTATATTGGATTAGATTCTACCATATTGCAAGTTTTGTTCATGTTTTATCAGATTCTCAATTCTGATATTCTTCAGAATACAGCTACAAACTCTCTAAATTAGCAGGGTTTTTTCTCCCAACTTTGTGACTTGGTGTCATTGAGAACTAAAACAAGTTGTTGTTCAGAGCAATTAACCCCCCGGGTTTACTTACAGCTGACCTTCACCACTGAGAAGTCAGTGAGATGAAAGATAACTGAATATAAACCTTAAGTAAGCATCATAATAATTTTCTGTAGTCAACTTTCCTGCCTGGACTGCCGGAGTTCACTGAACTCCTCAATCTTCCATGATATGTTCCAGGAAATAACTCTAACTGGAAGATCTTTCTGTAACTTCTCTGATGTATGTTCTATTATAAAATCAAAGTAGAACCCAGGAAAGCACAAGATCATGATTCATCACCTAAACACACACAAAACTTAACACAGAAGTCTCCATGTGATTTGATATCCTGTGCAGTGAGAGTCTGCACCAAGCATTGTGTGGTGTTTCTTTCTGTTTCATAGACATTTAGTTCATTAAATGTCTGGTTGCTTCCACCATCCAAAAATTTCGCTACTACCTCTGTCAAGTTGATGGTTCAGCAAGTGCTTAAGAAACAAAATATTACTGAAAGAGAAGTGGATTTAAATTGTTCAGAGGAAAGTGGGTGTGTGTTCCTCATAAACAAGGGGAGGAACTGATGAAAATCCTTTTCTGATTAAATTGTAATGTGAATCAGTTGAGCTCTTTCTCCACTTATGCTTCATCCTTGGCCTCTTGAATCTAATTTTTGTAAAATAATCTGTCAAACAAAGCTAACTAATAACCACTCATTAAATTTGACCTTCTTCCATTTTTGTTATCAAATCCTTCTTCTTACTCATTACTGCTACTTAACCAAGTTCCTCTTCATAATTTTTGGAACTTTATTTGTTAGAGAAATTTTAGGTACACAAAATATTAAGAGGAAATTTCAGTGATTTTGCATATACTGTCAGTTCTCACCTGTAAATATCCTCTCCCATTATTATTATCTGCCATCAGAGT
Source organism: Castor canadensis (assembly GCF_047511655.1). Classification (NCBI taxonomy): domain Eukaryota; kingdom Metazoa; phylum Chordata; class Mammalia; order Rodentia; family Castoridae; genus Castor; species Castor canadensis. Next base: position 140,331,454 of record NC_133405.1, read on the forward strand.
GGTAGATTTGTTGGAACTGGTTCTTGTACATGGAAAGATAATCTGTCAAAATCCAACATTTTCATTATAGTCCAACCTTGCTATTATGTCTTGTGGGCTTAATGATGCATTATGGCATGTATCTACCACTACAATGCCATACAGAACAGTTTCTTTGTTCTAAAAATTCTCTAGATTTCTTCCCATCTATTCATTCCTTCCCTCCCTTCAATCCTTAAAAAATACTGATTTTTTTCACTGGCCCAACAGTTTGTTTTCACAATATGTTTTTGTTAGCATGTAATATTTGTACATTGTCACATTTACATATGTGCTTACAACATACTTAATTAGATTCACCCCCTACATCATTCTCCCTTGTCCCCGCTCCACTCCCTAAGAACAATTTCAGCAGGTTTCATTACTGTATTTTCATACATGAATATACAATACATCCACCATGTTCAACTTCCCTCACCTTTTCCTTAAGCCCTTCCCCTTCCCTCTTGTAACCCACCTTGGAAAGGGCCTGTTTTACCTTCCTTTTTAAAAAGTGTAGCTAGATAGTTCAAGGGGGTTTCACTTTTGTATTTTAGACCTGTATATGTCAGATTTAATCAGATTATCCTCCCTGCTATGACTTGCTCTTTGTTTATCACCCTGGTCCCCTAAAATTCATCAGCTTACAGTATGTTGTGTCATCGTATCTTAATTCACAGATGCAGTGTTTCAACATTGCAATTTCAATCTCACACATTCTCTTTCCTTTTCCCACATCTCCATAGTCCCATCACACAGACCCACTAATATAATCATGTTCTCTCTCTCACACATATATGTGTGTGTGTGTGTGTGCATATGTATGTGTGTGTATGTGTGTGTGAATATAATATTGTGGATGTATTTATGCATACATTTATCTTATAGGTGCTACTTCCATGTATTATGGAAAATGTGATCTTTGAATTTTTGAGCCTGGCTTACTTCACTTAACATGATGTTCTCCAGTTCCACGCATTTACTGAAAAACTACATAATGTGATTCTTTATGGCCAAATAATACTCCATTTCCACAATTTTGATTCTGCTGACCCACGAGCATAGCTATCCTTCAATATCCTAATGTCTTCATTGATTTCTTTCTTTGGTGATTTATGATTTTTATTGTGTAGGTGTCTCACCTACTTTGTTAAATTTATCCTGAGGTGTTTTAATTTTTTTGAAGTTATTGTGAAGGGTTTGTTTTCCTGATTCTTTTCTCAAACTGTTCATTGTTTGTGTATAGAAAGGCTACTGATTGTTGAGTATTGATTTTGTATGCTACTTCATTGCTAAACATGCTTAGAATCTTCTAAGAGATTTTTTGGTCTTTCAAGTATTCTCTGCATGTAAAAATAATTAGAATTCTTGCTTCCCCATTTGAATCCCTTTTTTTCTCCTGTCTTAATGTTCTTGCTAGGAATTGCAGTACTATCTTGGATAACAGTGGGGAGAGTAGATACCCTGGCCTTGTTTCTGATCTTAGAGGAAATGGTTTCATTTTTTCCCCATTTAGTATAATGTTGGCTGTAGGTTTGGCATACATAGCCTTTATAACAGTAAGGAATATTCTTTCAATTTCTAGATTCTTCAGAGATTTTTTTCATGAAAGGATGTTCAATTGTGTCAAAGGTTTTTTCTGGGTCAGTTGATAAGATGACGTGGTTTTTGTCCTTGATTCTGTTTTTGTGCTCATTGATTTGCATATGTTGTACCGTACTTGCATCCCTGGAATGAAGCCTACTTGATCTTCATGTATGGGTATATGAACTTTTTAATGTGTTGTTGGATTCTGTTATAAAGTATTTTGTCGAGAATTTTTCATCTACATTCACTAGGGACATCGGCTTATAACTTTTCTCTTTTATGTGTCTTTACCTGTTGTTGGTATGAGGATAATATTGGGTTCATACGATGAGTTTTGTAGTGGTTCTTCCTTTTGATTTTTACGGAATATGTTGAGGAGACCTGGTGCTAGTTCTTTAACGGTCTAGTAGAATTCAGCAGTGAGTTCGTGAGGACCTGGGCATCTCTTTGTAGAAGGTTCTTTATAACAGTCTGAATCTCATTGCTTTTTATTGATCTGTTTAATTTTTTAATGACTTCTTGGTTCAATTTTGGTAGGTCCTAGGTGTCTAGAAATGTATCGATTTCTTCTTGATTTTCAAGTTTTCCCATGTGATCTTCTGAATTTCATGATGCCTGTTGTTATATCTCCCTTTTCATCTCTGATTTTATTAATTCAGATCTTTTCCTTTCTTCTTTTGGTTAGCTTCCTTAAAGGTTTGTCAATCTTGTTTTTATTTTTATTTTTTTGGAAGAACCAACTTTTTGTTTCCTTGATTCATTCTTTATTGTATTGTATCATTCTTTTGGTGTGGAGACCAGTTCATTGATTACTGGCCTGATTTTTACAATTTCTTTCCATCTATGATGTTTTGGATTGGTTTGTTCTTGTTTTTGTAAAAGTTTCAAAGACAACATCAGATTAATTTTCTGATGAGGGTGCTCATGGCTGTTGACTGCTCTCTGAAGACTGCCTTTGCTGTATCCTGAAGGTTCTGGTCAGTTGTGTTCACATTTTCATTTGAATCTTGGAATTTCTTAGTATCTTTCATGACCCATTGATCGTTCAATCTCCAAAAGTTTGAATATGTTTTAAGGCTTTCCTTGCTATTGGTTTCTGGATTTATTCCATTTATGGTCTGTTAGGATACAGGTGGTTATTTCAATTTTTTGTTGAGATTTGCTTTATTACCTAGGATGTGACCTTAGGGAAAGTTCCATGGGCTGCTGAGAAAACTGTAATCTGTAGGATGAAATACTCCATAAATGTCTATAAAGTCCACAGTATCCTTCAGTTCTTGGATAGCTTTGATAGTTTTTGTCTCTGTGTTCTGCTTCTTATTGAGAGTTGGGTATTGAGCTCCCCCTCATTTCTGAATTCAGCTCTATCTGTTCCTTTGAACCTTAGAAATGTTTGTTTTATGAACTAGAGACACTGATGTTTGGTGCATATGTAGTTAGCATTGTTATATCTTCTTGCTGGACTATTCCCTTTATTAGAATATAGTGATCTTCATATTTCTTCTGATTGATTTTCACCTAAAATCTGGCTTGTGTAATTTGACAATAACTACTCCTGTTTGCTTTTGATTTCTGCATGCCTGATAAATCTTTTTCCCATCCTTCCTCTTTTTAATTTGTGTTTTTGGTTGTGAGGTGTGAAATTTCTGTAGATAGCAGATGTTGAATCTTCCTTTTTGATCCAAACTGACAATCTGTATCCATTTACCTCTAGGGTTATATTTGAGTGGTATTTACTGATTCCTATATTTCTATTTTTTCCCCAGATTGAGTCTTGTGTTGATGCTTCTTTATCTTTGGCTTTGTTCATCTTTAGGTTTTGCTGTTTAATGAGGTAATTATGTTTGCTACTTTCCTTACTCTCTCATGTGTTCATCAGTTCCCCTTTTGAGTTTTATTCTTTCCTCATCTCTTGTCTTTGTGATTGTTTTCATCCTCTTCTGTGTGAATTACTCCCTTGGGTATCCTTTGTAATGCAAGCTTGGTGGACTTGATTACTTTAGCTTATCCTTGCTTTGAAGGCCCCTATGTCTACATTGAGATTTAAGGAGAGCTTTGCTGGATGTAGTACTTTTGTTTGGCAGTTATTTTCTCAAACAGCCTCAATTATACTGCTCCATGCTCCCCTGGCTTTTAAGGTTTGTACAGAGGGGTCTGGGGTGATATTTATGTGATTAGTTTTGTACGTAAGGTGCCATTTTTATCTCATGGCTTTCAGTGTCCTTTCTTTGGTTTCTAATTTGGGCATTTTTCATTATGACATGACATAGGGTTGTTATTTTGTGATCACGTCTATTTGGAGTTTGAAATGCCTGCTGTATAGGAGTGTCTAAATTGTTACAATAGATTTGGGAAATTTTCTGCTATGATTTCATTGGAACAGGTTTGTATGCCTTCAATTTGTATTTCAGCTACATCTTCCACCCCTGAATCCTTAGGCTCAGTCTTTTGATTGTGCCCCAGAGTTTGTATGGTATATTCATGTGTATTTGTTTTTTCTTTCTTTTGTTTTGTGACAACTCCTAGATCTTGTCCTCCATCTCTAATATTCTTTCCCTTGTTCAATCTTGTCTGCTGATAGTAGTATCTACTATGGTTTACATTTGTCTTATTGAGGTTTTCATTTGTAACATTTGTGCTTTGTTATTTTTCAAATGCCTATATCCTTGCTGAATTTCTCTTCCATGTTGCTGACTTTCCTGTCTAGTTTGTGGATTGATTTCCTAACTTCATATTTTTTTATTTGACTCCTCATTGAGGTCATTGATTATTTTTCACAAGAGGCTTCCGAATTCTCTCTCAGAAGTTTCAGCCAATTTATTATTTTTTGGATTCAGGCATTGAATTGTTGTGGTGGAAGTTTAGGGGTTTAGCCTAGTCATTTTGAAATATAGCAGAGGGTTTTCAAATTATAGCCAGTCCTACCTACGAACCAGAAGTAGTTCTTCCACTCTGTGCTCAGGTGTCCTTTCCTGAACTTTTTCCCATTCTACCTCACCTGTGCTGTCTCCAGTATTTAGTGACTGCTATTCTATTCTTCTACAAGAGAGATAGAAATAATTGACATTAACTTCTACAAATGAGTGAGACCAAGAAGTATTTGCCTTCCTGGATCAGGGTGATTTCATTCAACATGGTAATCTCCAGTTCTATCTGTGTTGCTGCAATGAGAGAATTCATTTCTTTTTGTGGCTGAATGATATTCCATTGTGTATATGCACCACATTTTTTATCCATTTATCTACTGAAGGACATGCATGTCAATTCTATAATTTTGCTATTGTGAATAATGCCACAATAAACATGGGATACAGATATGTTTTGACATAATGATTTCATTTCCTTTGAATATATATCTGGATCATAAAATATCTTTCTACATATAGTTGGATTTATTATTAGTTTTTTTGAGGATCTCCTTACTTTTTTTCATAATGGCTAGACTAATTTACATTCCTACCACAAAAGGATAGCTCCCTTTTCTCCACATCTTCACCAGAATTTCTTATTGTCAATAATAGCTTTTCTAAGTGAGATGAGGTATATCTCATTGCAGTTTTGATTTGTATTTCTTTGTTATTAGTGAGACTTGCCACTTTTTCTTTTATTTGTTGTTAAGTTTGTTTATGTTTTTGTTATGGTGGTTTTGACGAGGGTATTTCTCTGAAGTACAGGCTGCTCTGGAATGCCCAGGCTAGCCTCAAATTCCTGATCCTCTTGGCATAGCTTCCAGAGTGCTGAGATTGCAGGCTTGTGTACCCTGTCTGTTTGTATATTTTTTTAATGTCATCCCTTTGAGTTTCTTACATATTCTGGATCTCAATCATTGCCAAATGATTAGTTTGCAAAATTTTCTCCCTTCCTGCAAGTTATCTCTTAATACTGTTCATTTCTTAGGTTGCTGTGTAGAAGCTTTTAGTTTTGTCTAATCCCATTGATCTATTGATTGTGTGGGGTTTTTTGTAGTCCCACCTAATAATGATTGCCTACACCAATACTAATTTCATGCTTTACATTTAGCTTCTTAATTCATTTCTATGTAGAGTGAGAGGCATAGTTTCACTTCTCTGAATCTGCATCAATGATTGGATGACTATGTTTTGGCCCTTGTGTCAAAACTCTTTTGTCTGTTTGAATGCAGATCAATTTGTGGATGCTCTATTCTGTTTTGTTGGCCTATGTGTCTGTACATATGCCAGAACACTTTGTAGTGTTTTGAACTCAGGTATTCTGTTCCCTCCAGATTGTTTTTCTTCCTCAATCAATATTGTTTTGCTAAACTAGGTATTTTCTGATTCCATTTGAAATTTAAGACTTTTTTATATTTTAGTAGAAGATCACTGACATTTGGATGGTAATTCCATTGAGTCTGAATATACTGTTTGGTACTATTGACATTTCTCAAAATAATGAATCTCTTGGTCCATGGACAGAGATTATCTGTGTGTGTCCTCTACAGTTTCTCTCACTAATGTTTTATAATTTTCATTGTAGAAATCTTTTATTTTCTTGATGAATTTATTCCCAGTATTGTACATTTTATGTAGTTTGTATGAAGGGATTGCTTTCTTAATTTCTTTTACAGACAGGTCATTATTGTTGAATAAAAATGCTGTTAGGTTTGAATTTTGATTTTGTGTACTGCATCTTTACTAAACTCACTTATAAATTCTAACAGTTTCACAGGGTAGCACAGGCTGGCCTTGGACTTACAATATCAGCCCCAGAGCCTTGGGATTAGAGTTTTATGCTCATAGTTTTTGATGGAGCACTTAGAATTTTTCTTCTGCATATAACACATTAGGTAATTGCAAACATAAATAATTTCACTTCTTCCCTTCCAATTTGTTTGTCTTTTTAAACTTTCTCTTGTCCAACTGCTCTGACAGGATATAAAGTACTATATGAATTGAGTGGTACAATCGGACATCTTTTCCTTCTTTCTGATTGTTTGAGAAAAGCTAGAAGCGTCCATTGAGAAGGATATTGCCTATGGTTTTTCCACATACAGCCATTGATATTTAAGGTACATTTCTTGTACACCTCAGTTGAAAGATTTTCCATGAAGGAATGTTGCATGTTATTGAATGCTTTCCTTGTACCTATTAAGATGACCATACAGTTTTGTTTCTCACCCTTCAATGTGACATATTACATTTATTGATTTCTATATGTTGAGACAGTCTTGCATGACTGAAATGACTCCCAGTTGATCACATTGTATGATCTTTGCAGTGTGCTGCTGAATTCAGTTTGCTGGTAATTTGCCAAGAATTTTTGCTTCTGTATGCATTCGGAGTATGGGTCAGTAGTTTTCTTTCAACCTTTTTTTTTGTTTCTTTTCTTTTTGTTGTTCTTACCTTTGCCTGGGTATCACCGTAATCCTGGCATTGTAATAAGCGTTTTGCAGAGTGACTTGCCTTTTAGTGTGCTGGAATAGTTTAAGAACTAATTGGCATTACTTCTTTCTTAAATGTTTTGTATGATTTAACTCCAAAGTCCTGACAATTTTTTGATGGAAGAATTTAATTAAAGCATGAATTACTTAATGTTTTAATCTCATTACTCATTAGTGATCTGTTTAGTATCTCTACTTCTTGTGTGCATTCAGAAATTTATACATTTTGAATAGCTTTTTCCATGTTTTATCTGTAAATATTATAGTGTCCTATGATTGTTTCTATCAGTTGTGATGTCTGCATTCTCCATCTCTGATTTTGTTTGTAATGGCACCTTTTTTCCCTGATCTGCTTCACTAAGGCTTGTTCATTTTATCCTTTCGAAACTATTTTGTCATTGATCTTTTGTATTTCAGTGTTTTTGGATATTTATTACTTGTTTTCTCCCACTAATTTTCAATTTGGTTGGCCCTTAACTTTTATATGTTAGGTTATTTATTTGAGGTAATTCTACTTTTATGTATAAATTTTTGACCTTAAATTCCCTTTTGGTAAAACTTTGCCCAGTCCTACAGATTTTAATATTTTATGTCATCATTCTAATCTTTCTAGAAACTTTTCTACCTTTTAATTTCTTCAGTTGCTTTTTGGTTCATTTAGGAGTATGTTCATCAATTTCCAGTTGTTTGTATTTTTATGTTTTGATTATATTGCCCTAAGGAAATGTTACAATTTTGTTTGTTTTTAATATACTGAGCTTTTGAGACTTGATTTGTGGTGTAACATATGGTATATCTTGGAGAGTGCACTGATGAGAAGAATGCATATTGTGTTGCTGTTTGATGGAATGTTCCATAAATGTTAAGTCAGTTCGTCTCTAGTGTGATTCAAGTCAAAAGTTTCTTTGTTGTTCTTCCACCTGGACTCATTGAGCTAAATGGGGATGCTGAAGTTCTCGATCATTACCGTATCCGGGTCAGTCCCATCATTTGAATCTATTGCTCTTTGCTCTACATATTTGGGTAGTACCATGTTTTTGAGGGTATACTTTTTCCAGACTTTCCCTTTTAGGTTATGTGTATCTTTATCAATGAAGTTGGTTTCATACAGACAGCATGTATATGGGCCTTCTTTTTAAAAGCCATTCAGCCAGTTTAGGCCTTTTGATTGGTGAGTTTCACCAATTTACAGCCAATATTGTCATTGGTAGGTATCAAGTACTTCCTGTCATTTCAGTAATTTTATTCTCTTCATTTTTCGCTCCTTTCCATCTCTTTTGTGTGTGTGTGTGTGTGTGTGTGTGTGTGTGTGTGTGATTTGGTAGTTTTCTCTTATGCTATAGTTTGATGTCTTCTCTTTTTCTTTTGTGTTTTGGTTCTAGAGAGTTTTGCACATTCATGTGTTTTTACAATGGTAGTCATCATTATTTCATTTTCAGTGTAGACTACTTAGGTATGTCTTGTAGCGCCAGTCTGATTGTGACAGATTCCCTCAATTTCTGGTTATCTGGGAAAGACTTTATTTCTCCTCCAGCTTGGAGGATAATTTTGTGGGGAATACTATTCTTAGTTGGCATTCTTTTCCTTTCATTATTTTGACATGCTATCCTATTCTCTTTTGACTTGTAAAATTTCTGTTCAGAAATCTGCTGTAAGTCTAATAATCATACTGTTATAAGTGACTTGATGCTTTTAGTGTTTTTTTGAATTCTCTCTTTTTTCTTGTATTTTTGACATTTTGAATCCATGCCTTAGTCAAGGTCCATTTTTGGTTGAATCTTGAAGCTCCTTGTATCTGGATTCCTATATCAATCTAAAGACCTGGGAAGTTTTAGGCTAATATTTTATATGTATATGTTCAGTGGTTTTCCATCACTTTTCTTCACCTTCAGGGATTCCTATAAAATGAGTATTTGTATAATAGAATCCCTTTGTCTTATTGGCATTTTTATTCTCTTCAATTGTGGTGGTTTCTTATTTTGATATAGTTTCTGTTGTTCTTTCTTTTGTTTGCTTTTAGTTTTGTCTGACTGTTGATTAAAAACACTAGTCCTAAAGTTGAGAAGTTCTTCTGCTTGTTGTAATCTGTTATGGAAGTTCTTTGTGGTGTTTTTCATTTTATTTATTCATTTATTGGTGGTACTGGAGTTTGAACTCAGGGCCTCAACATTTGCTAAGCAGGTGCTCCACCACTTGAGCCATTCCACCAGTCTGTACTTTTCATTTTATTGATGTTTTTAGTTCCAAGATTTCTGGTTAGTTCTTTTTAACGATTTCTTTCTCTTTGTTCTTGGAGCTCTCATTCATATCCTAAATTGATTTTCTCATTTCCTCAAACTGCTTACCTGAATTTTCTTTCCCATCACTGAGTTTCCTTAGAATCATTATTTTTTGTTCTTTCCAACCATTTTACAAATTGTCTTTAAATCAAGCCTTATTTCTAGAGAATTGTTGCTAGCTCCTAAGTCAAAATAATGTGTAGAAGATTCTGTCATAGCTATTTGAATTCTATGCAGTTGTGGGAGGTCCAAAGTGAATACCTTCATTGGAGGTGTGGGGTCTCTGTAAGAGCAGCCAGCACTGAAAAGAATACATATAAATGAATATTTCTACCTAACATAGATGCAAAACATTCTGGAAATACTAATAAATCAAAGCTAACTATATATCAAAGATCATACATCATGAGAAAATTGAATTTGTTCCATGGTTACAAAGATGACTCAACACATGTAAATCAATAAATACAATGTATCACACAGCAAGAACAGAGGACAAAATATTATTTCAACAGATGAAGATAAATCATTTGAGAACACCAAGTGCTAATGATGTGACCACGAGGGAAGGATAAATCATTTGAAAAAATTCATCATTGCTTCATGGTAAAAACAAATTAGCTATAGGAGGAAATACCTCAAGACACTAAAGGCTACATAGAGCAAACCCACAAGCAATATAAGAGTAAATGAAGAAAATCTAAAAACTCTTCCTACAAGATTTGAAATAGGATAAGGTTATTTATATTCCCTTTTATTTAATGTACTACTCAAAGTCTCATCCAGAATAGATAGAAATGAGAAATGGAGTGATATAAATAGGAAAGCAAAATTTCAAATTAGTCCTGCTTGGACATTATGTTTTATACAGAAAGAATGTAAACACTACACCAAAGGACCATTAGAGTAAATTAATGAATTCAGTTAATTAAAAGCATAGAAAATCAACACATATCAAATTTAGTAGTATTTTTATACAGCAATAGTGGCATTTCTTTTTTTGGCGGAGGTGAACATTTGTATTTTTTTAATTTTTATTTTATTCATATGTGCATACATTGTTTGGGTCACTTCTCCCCCTTTCCCCCACCCCCTCCCTTACCACACCCACCACCCCTCACTACCCAGCAGAAACTATTCAGCCCTTATCTCTAATTTTGTTGAAGAGAGAGTATAAGCAATAATAGGAAGGAACAAGGGTTTTTGCTAGTTGAGATAAGGATAGCTATATAGGGAGTTCACATGCATTGATTTCCTGTGTGTGTGTGTTACCTTCTACGTTAATTCTTCTTGATCTAACCTTTTCTCTAGTTTCTGGTCCCCTTCTCCTATTGGCTTCAGTTGCTTTAAACTATCTGCTTTACTTTCTCTGCGTTGAGGGCAACAAATGCTATCTAGTTTTTTAAGTGTCTTACCTATGCTCATACCTTACTTGCGTGTGCTCGCTTTATCATGTGATCAAAGTCCAATCCCCTTGTTGTGTTTGCCCTTGATCTAATGTCCGCATAAGAGGGAGAACATACGATTTTTGGTCTTTTGGGCCAGGCTAACCTCACTCAGAATGATGTTCTCCAATTCCATCCATTTACCAGTGAATGATAACATTTCGTTCTTCTTCATGGCTGCATAAAATTCCATTGTGTATAGATACCACATTTTCTTGATCCATTCGTCAGTGGTGGAGCATCTTGGCTGTTTCCATAACTTGGCTATTGTGAATAGTGCCGCAATAAACATGGGTGTGCAGGTGCCTCTGGAGGAACCTGTGTCACAGTCTTTTGGGTATATCCCCAAGAGTGGTATTGCTGGATCATATGTTAGATCAATGTTTAGCTTTTTAAGTAGCCTCCAATTTTGTTCCAGAGTGGTTGTACTGGTTTACATTCCCACCAGCAGTGTAAGAGGGTTCCTTTTTCCCGCATCCTCGCCAACACCTGTTGTTCGTGGTGTTGCTGATGATGGCTATTCTAACAGGGGTGCGGTGAAATCTTAGTGTGATTTTAATTTGCATTTCCTTTATTGCTAGAGATGGTGAGCATTTTTTCATGTGTCTGTTGGCCATTTGTGTCTCTTCTTTTGTGAACTGTCTGTTCAGCTCATTTGTCTACTTATTCAGTGGGGCCATGAGTCTTTGAGAGGTTGGTGTCTTGAGCTCCTGTATATTCTGGTTCCTGATCCTTTGTCAGATGTGCAGCTGGCAAAGGTTTTCCCCCATTGTGCAGGCTGCCTCTTCACTCTGGTGACTGTTTCCTTTGTTGTGCTTTTAGTTTCATACAGCCCCATTTATCATTAGTCCCCTTAATTGCTGAGCTATTGGAGTTCTTTTCACAAAGTTGTGACCTATGCCTTTGTGGTCCAGTGTGTTCCCTCCTTTTTTCTGGATCAATGTCAGATCTTACTTGAAGATTTTTAACCCATTCTGAATTGACACGAGTGCAAGGTGAGAGACTGGGGTCTAGTTTCCGTCTTCCACAGGTGGAAACCCAGTTTTGGCAGCACCGTTTGTCAAAGAGGCTGTCTTTTCTCCAGCACATATTTTGGTCGGCCCTTATTTTTGCTATTTTTCTTCTGCTGCTACTTTGGGATTTAGCATTTTCTTATTTTTCTAGGAGTTCAAGACTCAGTGTTGGCTTGTTTGAGATCTTTCTGTGTTTTTAATATATGCATTTGTGGCTCTAAACTTTCCCCTTAGCAGGAAATACTCAAACATCTGGAAACTGAACATGTCACTCCAGAATCAGTAGAAGAAATAAGGGAGGAAATGAAAAACTTCCTGGAGTTTAACAAAAATGAAAGCACAAGTGGCCAGAACCTACAGGACACAGCAAAGGCAATGCCGCTCCTCTCATTGTTGAATTCTGTTTTATTCTGGTTGTTCAGAGCACGCAGGGGTTACAAATCCTTTTTCATAGACCAGCTCATTTTCACTTTGTAGCTCACGGTAACTCGTCCTACTCCACCTTTTCTAGGAAAGACTGAAAAAATTCATTTCAAAAGTGTTTTTATCAAAGTATACATTACAACTAATTCCATAGGGTGATATATTGAAATCTTGCTAATCAAGGGAGAATGGACAGCTGTTTAAACCTTTTAAAATTCCTGAAATTAGGGAAAGTTGGGGATTTCAGTGACTATTGAGAAGGTAGTATTCTACTGAGGAAATTAGAGCATCTTTACCTAAAATATATATTTACGAAAGTTGAACAAGCACCACACCTTAATTAGTTCACCCTAGTTAAGCACCCAAGTCCCAAAAGTAAATTAACATTATTTAGTGCCAGCAGGCAGTAACCATGTTTTAAAATCTAGCCTTATTCTTATCTCAGGGTCATTAATGCTTGGATGTTCTTTCCGGCCGTTGTCTTTCACTTTTTAAAAACTGATTCAACTTTGCCAAGTTTCACCTTCTATGTTGTGAGACCCACAAGTCATTCAACAAACATCACCAAGTGTGAGCCTTGTGTGCCAAAGTGACTTCTTAGGAAAATGTGGGGGGCAAATTTCTCACAGAAATACTTGTGCCCCTGGCCATGAGCTACTGTGTGGCTCTGAGAGTATTTCCTCACTCTGAAAACGACCATAGTTTACTTTATCAAAATCAAGACGTGAACCTTCATCATGTCCTCCTGAGGAGCTGCGTCCTCAGCAGTGCATCCTGCGACAGGAGCTCAAGAATGCACCTCGGGGGAACTAGGCCAAGCCCAGTGAATCTAGGAAATCCTACATTCCCACATTCCCAGAATCTAGGAAATCCTACATTCCCACATTCCCAGATTGTTGAATCCTGGGACTGAGTTCAAGCCAAGTGCATCCTGGGAAGGAGGTCAGTCTTAGTGCATCCTGAGAATTGAGGCCAATCCCAGTGTCTCCTGGGTATTTAGGTCCATCCCAGTGCGTAGTGGGAACACAGTCAAGTGCAATGCATTTTGGGAACAAGCTAGAGCACAGTGCTTGTTGGGAATGAGGTTGAACCTGGTGAATTCTGCAAACGAGGTCAAGTCCATGGCACTCGAAATCGAGGCCAATCTCAATGCATTCTGGGAACAAGGTCAAGGCCAGTGCATTTTGGGAACAAGCCTGAGGGCAGTCATCAAGGGAATTAAGTTGAGCCTGGCATTTCCTGGGAATGAGGTCAAGTCCAGTGCATCATGGGACCAAGGTCAAGACTGGTGCATCTTGGGAGTGATGAGGTCAATCCCAATGCATACTGGGAACAAGATCAAGGGCAGGGCATGTTGCGAATGAGGTCAAACCTGTTGAATCCTGTTTACAGGGGCAAGCCCAGTGTTTCCTGGGAATTGAGGTCCATACAGTGCTTCCTGAGAACAAGTTCAAGCCCAGTGTATCTTGAGAATGAGGTCAAGCCCAGTGCATCATGGGAACAAGGTTGTGTGCACTGCACCTTGTGAATGACCTGTAGCCTGATGCATCCTGGGAATGAGGTCAAACCCAGTGCATCCTGGGAACAAGATCATGACTAGTGCATTCTGGGAAAGAGGTCAATCCCAATGCATCCTGGGAACAAGGTCAAATCCAGTGCATCTTGGGAACAAGGCTGAATGCACTGCATCCTGGGAATGCAGACAAGCCCAGTGCATCCTGGGGACAAGGTCATGACAGATGCATTCTGGGAAAGAGGTCAATCTCAATACATCCTGGTAATCTGGTGAAGTCCAGTGCATTCTGGGAATGAGGTCATGACTTATACGTATAACTGGGCTGAGGTCAATCCAAGTGCACCCTGGACCAAGGTCAAGTCTGGTGTTTCCTGGTTATAAGTTTGTGTGCAGTTCATCTTGAGAATAAGGTCAACCCTGGTGAATGCTGGGTGTGAAGTCATGCCAGTACTTTCTGGGAATGAGGGCATGACTGGTGCATCCTGGAAACAAGGTGAATCCCAGTGAATCCTGGGAAGAAAGTTAAGGCCACTGCACCTAGGGAACAGGTGTCTGCAGTGCAACTTGGGATTGAAGTCAACCCCAGTCATCAAGGGAACAAAATCAAGTGCAGTGTATATTTGGAATGAGGCCAAGCCCAGTGCATCCTGGGAACAAGGTCATGAACAGTGCATTGTGGAATGGAGGTCAATCTCATGTTTCCTGGGAACAAGGTCAAGCCCAGTGCATTTTGGGAACAAAGCTGAGGGCAGTGCATCCTGGGAATGAGGTCTTGACATGTGCATTCTGGGAAAGAGGTCAATCCCAATACATCCTGGGAATCTGGTCAAGTCCAGTGCATCATTGGAACGAGGTCAAGACTGTTGTATCCTGGGAATGAGGTCAATCCCAAATGTAGCATGGGAACAAGGTCAATCCCAGTGCATCCTGGGAATGAGGTCATGAAAGGTGTATTCTGGGAAAGAGGACAATCACAAGGCATCCTGGGAATGAGGTTGTGCCTGTTGCATCCTGGGAATGAGGTCACACCCAGTGCATTCTGGGAATGAGGGCATGACTGGTGTATCCTGGGAACAAGGCCAATCCCAGCACATCTTGGGAACAAGTTTGCCTGCAGTGCATCTTGGGAATGAGATCAAACCTGTTAAATCCTGGTTTTGAGTCAAGCTTGGTGCATTCTGGGAATTGAGGTCTATACTAGTGCATCCTGAAATCAAAATCAGCCCAGTGCATCATGGTAAAATGGTTGAGTGCATTGTAGCCTTGCAGTGAGGACAAGCTTGGTGCATTCTGGGAACAAGGTCAGTGCATCTTGGGAATGACATAAATCCCAGTGCAACATGGGAACAAGGTCAGATGTAGTGTATCGTAGGAATGAGGTTGAACCTGGTTCATTCTGGGAATGAGGTGAAGCCCAATGTATCATGAGAAACAGGTCATGACTGGTGCATTCTGGGAAAAAGCTCAATCCCAATGCATCCTGGGAGCATGGTCAAGCCCAGTGCATCTTGGGAATGAGGTCAAGCCAATTGCATCCTGGGACCAAGGTCATACAGCTGCATTCTGGGAAGAGGTCAATCCCAATGCGTTTTGGGAATGAGGTTGAGCCTGGTGCATCCTGGGAACAAGATCATGACTGATACATACTGGGAACAAGGTCAAGTCCAGTGCATCATGGGAACAAGGTCATGATGGGTATATACTGGGAGTGAGGTTAATCCCATTGCATCCTAGGAATGAGGTTGAGCCCAATACATCTTTGGTACAAGGTTGTATATAGTGCATCTTTCAATTGTGGTTGAGCCTGGTGTATCCTGGGAATTAGGTTAAGCCCAATGGATTCTGGGAACAAGGTCATGACAGTTGCATTCTGGGAAAGAGGTCAATCCCAATGCATATTCAGAATGAGGTTGAGCCTGGAACACCCTGAATTGAGGTCAACTCCTGTGCATTTTGGGAACAATGCCATGACTGATGCATTTTGGGAGTGGTCAATTCCAGTGCATCCTGGGAACAAGGTCAAGCCTAGTTTATTTTGGGTACAAGGTTGTGTGTCGTGTATCTTGGGAATGAGGTCAAGCCTGGTGAATGCTGCAAATGAGGTCATTCCCAGTGCATTCTGGGAATGAGGGCCTGACTGGTGCATCCTGGGAACAAAGTCAATCTCAGTGCATCCTAGTAACAAACTCAAACCCAGAGCATCTTGGGAGCAAGGTTGCCTGCAGTGCATCTTGGGAATCAGGATGAGCCAGGTGCATCCTGGGGATTGAGGTCCATACCTGTGCATCATGGGAACAAGGTCACACTCAGCACATCTTGGAATGGGGGATTTGACACGTGGATGTTTCCTGATGTCTTTGTTGGAGGCGTGATGCTGTTTTAATACAAGTCACTAGACTAGTCCAATAGATGTTAATATAAAATGACACTCCATATGTCCTAGATGTATTCTGTTAGTTGTCAGTATACATTTTAATTACTTTGACATAAATAATATAATGGGTGAATCGATAAAGAAAATCAGGCCTACGTACACAATGGAATATTATTCTGCCTTTAAAAATAAGGACATTGTACCATTTGCAACTACGTGGATGAACTTGGAGAAGCTTTATATTAAGCAAAATAAGCCGAGCACAGAAAGACAAATACCACATGACCTCACTCAGATGCATAATGGAAATGTAAAAAATCAAAGTGACGGAAGTAGACAGTAGAACGGTCCTCACTAGTGTTGGCGGCAGCGATGAAATCTGCCATCGCAAGGCTTCTAAATTCTTTGTGTCCCACTTGAAAGATCCACAGCAGGACACATGGCTGAAAATGGAGTTGATTAAAAATCAGGGAAGGAAATCACAAAAGGGAGCACAGTGGGCACAGGTGGAATGTGAGGGAGAGAGAGTCTGCTTTTCTTCTCCAGGTGCTTTTTAAACTTATGCTGACCGGTGGGAAGGAAGAACCAGGTGATCCCCATCCAGTAATCAATGAGTGGAGAGGAATGGGCGGCCTGGCCATCCCTGGGTGAGGCGTGGGCAATCTGCACACACATGCAATATAAAGTCTTACTTTTGTATGACCTCTGAACTGTCCCTTACTCTACCTGCCTCGCTAGCAGGCAGGATGAAGACTGTGCTCCTCTGAAGACCATTCAAATATGCCAAGAAAAGTGAAAGTTTATGCTCGACTATCACGTGCAGCATTCTCAGCAGTAAATCAATACAAATATACAACCACTGTACTTTAAAATAAAAGTTTGTCAACAACGAATGTTGGCAGGAATATGGGAACTAGGAACCTGTATTTCCCCCTGGTAGTAATGTAAATCAGGACAGCCTCATGACCCAGCCATTTCACTTCTGGGCATATACCTGAAGGACTGTAAGTCAGAATATAATAGGGCCATCTGTGCACCCATGTTCACTGCAGCACCATTCACAAGAGCAAAGCGACAGCAACAGCCCAGATAGCCTGCAACTGGTGAATGGATCAAGAAAATGTGCAAAAATACACAGTAGAATATTAGTCACTCCTAAAGAAGAACGAAATGATCTCATCTGCAAGTAAATGGAGGGCAAAGGGGAGCTGGAGGGGACAAGTGCTCTGTGCACTTCCTGTTCTGTAGGAAACAGGTGGTGCAGCCTGCTGAAGTTGTTCTGAGAGGGGAAGTAAAGGTGGGATGGATGTGCACAAGGTTCATTGTGAGCGTGGAGGGAACTGTGACAAGAGCCTCCCCCATGCCACTAACACACGCTAACTAAAAGTTTTATGCAAGAAAGAAAAGAAAAGAAGAAAAGAACAGCGCAGCCAGAAACCACGTCAGAGGCCTGAGCAAAAAATAGCTCTTCCGGGCGAGTGCACCAGCATTTCAGCACTTATGCATTAGAGCAGTTTTAATGCAATTTCTATGACATTTGCACAATCATTTTTATTCTTCTTCTTCAGCCCCCGTTACCTGACCTTCTTTTCGTGCATTACCCCTTTCTTCACCTCTGTGACCTCTCCCTGCTTATCTCCACTAAGGCCACCAAGCTGTGACTTTCTCTCCTTAACAGACTTCCCCCCAGTGAGCTTCTCCAAGTAGTTGAAAATGGAAACGTGGTCCTCAATTCCTTCGTTAGTGCCATTTCCATTCACTCTCGAACATATGGCCCAATATTCATGCTGGGCCTCTGAATATAGGTGACAAGTGTCAGCAGAATGATGGATTACTTTTAACTGCTTGAAAATAAACATTTGGAGTTATTTTTTTCATCAAAAAATAAGTTTGTATGTCCTAGAGGATTTATTTCTACCATTATTTATAAATGTGTGAATGTGTATATACTCAATGTATTTACATTGTATTTATATATGTTTGCATAGTTTATATGATGTCATGGGTATTAGATACTCCAGGATATGTATTTACATATATTTGCATAGTTTATGTGATGTCATGGGTATTAGATACTCCAGGAAATGTATTTACATATATTTGCATAGTTTATGTGATGTCACGGGTATTAGATACTCCAGGAAATGTATTTACATATATTTGCATAGCTTATATGATGTCACGGGTATTAGATACTCCAGGAAATGTATTTACATATATTTGCATAGCTTATATGATGTCATGGGTATTAGATACTACAGGAAATGTATTTACATATATTTGCATAGCTTATATGATGTCACGGGTATTAGATACTCTAGGAAATGAGTGAGTGAGCATTGCAGATACATGAAATATATATATGCATAAAATGTCAAGTACAATACCAGGATACCAGGATATATTATATATGCATAGATCTGATATATACTAACATATGCAATATCTTATTTATATATAATATCTTACATATATATATACATATACACAGATATATATATCTCCTACAAGCCTGGTATTGCATATAAATAGACATACTTACTATTGTATTTGTGATCATGTGTACACATTTCTAGGGGAAGAGGAAAGAAGAAAGAATAGAGAAGTGAGTCCCCCCATCTCTCCACACTAATTTAGTAAAACCATCGTTCTCAGCAAGAAAAGCGTCTCCTCTCTCCACGCTATGACTCAGCCTTGGTGGTGGCTTGGAAATGGAGTGGGGCTGTGACCGTGGGGCTGAGCTAGCTTGTCTCCATGCAAACCTTCTCTTTCCTCATTTTTCTTTTTTTCATGGGACTAAGGTTTGAATTCACTGCTGTGTGCTTGCAGATCAGCTACTCTTTTGCTGGAGCCACACCTCCAGTCCATTTTGTTCTGGTTATTTTGGAGATGTGGTCTCTCGCACTGCTGGCCTTCAGTCACAATCCTCCCAATCTGAGCCTCCCAGGTACCAGGATTACAGGTGTGAGTCACCAGCACCTGACCCCCCGTTTCCTCATTAAAAGGAAAATGAACACCTGGCCTGGTGTGCACACCTGTAATCCCAGAACTCAGGAGGTAGAGGGAGGCAGGTGGGTCCCAAATTCTGACATACTCCACAGTCTGTTTCATCTTCTCCTGGAAATGGAGTTCAGAATTATTTCCTAAACTTTGTCACGTCCCCTCTTGACACACCGCTTTCAAACAACTACCTTCCTCCAAAGTGACGTAAACAAGAAGCTCTTGTGCTTACTCTGTACGTCCCTAAGACATAGCAAAGACACCAAGGGGGGCAGAGAGGAAATGGAAACATCAATTTATGCTGAGGAAAAATATCTTAAAATGGAAGCAAACAAAAAAGATGATGCCAGTTTGTCAAGCAGAGCTCCTGGAAGTCGCAAGGCAGAGCGAGGCCTCCTGAATTCCCAAAGGATAACCCAGTACCAAACTTGAAAGTAAATCAGATTACCCCAAAGCCCTTGGAGATTTTCACAAGTTGACAAAAACAAAACCAAAAAATCTGAAATGTGCAATGTTCTGGCATTTTTAACTGGACTCTGCAAAGAAAGCGGATTCAAACGTATTGATTAGGTGACAAAGCAGTAGAAATGAAGGTGACTTGGGTTCCATTGGCCAGTGAGGACAATATTAAGGGGTTTCTGATTCCTGACTGTCCTCTCATTTACGTGCATGGTTTACTGGTGAACACAGCAGACTGCATGAGGACAAGAGTACACTTCTTCCCTTCCCAGGTAGAGAGTGACTGCGTCCCCATTGTTGGTCAAAAGCAGGCAGTTCTGATTTCTCTAACTCTTGAGCCCCACATTAACCATAAAAGATGTCTGTCCTGCAGGCAGGGTGTGGAAGCAGCATGGCGTCCCACCTCCAGGAACTCCACCCTGGTGTATTTAACAGACCCTCTGGATCACAAGAGACTTCCACGGCCTCCTGCACCCCACAGGGAAATGGACTTGCGGGGTGAGGTCTGTAAGCATCCAGACCACCAGGCAGACACGCCAGCTCCCTGAGTTCTCTGCCAGCCTTGCAGAACTCAGGGCTCCGTATCAGCGGTCAGCCCGAGGCTTGCATGCTTGCTGCTGCTGGCTACGCAAATTTGGGGTGGGTTGGTAGGGAGCTTACAGAGCAAGTGGGGACCGGCCCTGCTCAGGGTGGTGAAATTTCCAAAAGTCAGCAGCAGCTCCCAAAATGCAAAGAACAGAAAGCTCCAGAGTGGAAGCAGCCCCAAAGCAGACAAGTAACACTCCTGCAAGAGACTCCTGCCACTTTACCTCATCTGAGCAGAGCTGGGGTCAGGCCCAGTGCCTCAGCCAGTGGGTGGACGCTGGTCCCGAACCACACACAGTCTGGTAGTGAGGGAAAAACACCTCCACCTGGCTGCTACACTGAGAACCTGAACATCGAGGGCATTGCAACTGAAAGACTGCAGGTGATTGAAACTTCCAACCAATGACTTGGCCTCAGATGTGGACATCCAATGCAGAAACACAGGAAATATAAAACGACAAGACAACGTGGCCCCTTCGAAAGTCAGTAATTCCACAGGAGCAAACACACACGACAGTGAAATGGTGGGACACAGAGAATTAAAAAAATAAAATTTTTTAATCAATGAAATTAAAAAGGACACAAATAAATGTCTGAATAAAGTACAAGAAAGCCCAAATAAACAAGTGCATTAAATGAAAAAGACAATGCAGGAAATGAAAGAAGAATGAGTATATAAAAATTCTGAAAACAGTCAAAGTGAAATTTTTAAAATGGAAAGCTCAAAGTCAAATAAAAATCGCAGTTGAAAGCCTCTCCAGTAGACTGGATCAAATTGAAATCAGATTATGAGTGCTTGAATACAAGGTGCAGGTTAGATCTTGCAAATGAGGATAGGAAAGCATATAAAGAAGTATTAATTAACTAATACTTCTTAATATTAATGGCCTCATGAACGCCATTGAAAGATCAAACCTCTGAATCATGGGCCTGGAAGAAGAGGTGAAAGCCAAAGGCGTATAAAATGCATTCAATAAAATAATTGCAGAAAACTTATTGTATCATGAGAAAGTGATGGTCTCCAGAAGGACAAGAAAAGCACAGAGACCATGTCATATTGTAGTTAAAATTCTAGGCATCCAGCACAGGGGAAGACTAAAGGTGCAAGAGAGAGAAACCGAGTCACCTAAAAGGCAAACCCATCAGAATAACAATAGATTTTCAACAGAAGGTTTGAAAACAAGGAGGCACGGAATGATGTACTTAAAGTCCTGAAAGAAAGTTGATGCCCACCTGGATTTCTCTGTCCAGCAGAGCTATCCTTCATAACTGAAGGACAAGTAAAAAACTTCTATGATAAACAGAAAGAAATACAATTCATGATCACTAAGCCAGCACTGCAGAAGACGCTTACAGGAATCCAACACACCGAAGAGGAAGATAAACGCAGCCAAAAATACATAGAAAATCACCAATCTGCCGAGACAAGCAGATAAGCAAATGGGTTGTCAAGAAGAATAAAATACAACAGAACTAGTGAAATTGCACTATTGACTACATATCATTCAATAAGAGAGCTGGAAGTTAGTGGTGTCAGCAAAATACACAGACTGGTGAATTGGGTTAAAAAATAAGCCCCGACCGTGATTTGCTTACAGAAACACACCTCGCTGGCTTAGAATCAAATTCCAAGTAAATGGGGCCTGAAAGAAAGCAGAAGCAGATATACTGTCATCTGACAGAGCAGATTTCACACCAAAATTAGTCAGAAGGGCAAAAAGATCACTTCACGCTGATAAAGGGAACTATTGTGCAGGAGGAAGTAAGTCTAAAAAACATACATGGCACTGAACCTCAGTGCATCCCATTTCCTACAAAATATGAAAATACAGACTCCCAAACAGTAACAATGGGTGATTTTGTTCCTTCTGTCTTGCCAAAGAGATGTGGGTCCGACAAAATCAGCGAGGAAAGTTCAGAATTCAATGAGATGTGATATCAAAGGGACTTCACAGACATCTACAGAATATTCCACCCAAACAGCTTCTGAACATTCATTCTTCTCAGCCCATGGAACTTTCTCCAAAACAAAAATTAATAACAAGATGGGGGCGGAATATATAAAACCATGGAGACTGGTCAACTGACACTTGAATGATCGGTGGGTCATTGAAGAAATAAGGGAGGAAGTGAAAAAACTGCTAGAAGCAAATGAAAACGGAATCACGACTTATCAGAGCCTTGCACACACAGCAAGGCCAGGGCTAAGAGGGAAGTGATAGCTTCATTTAAAAAATCAGAGAGACCTCAAACAAACGATGTAACAACGCACCCCAACTCTTCTGTGTCCCAGCCACGTAAAAGCCATCACTTTGGAGGTAAAAGGATCCCAGTGTCATTGCCACGAGTTCTCACCATCCAGCTAGAACCGAATCTATACCACTACCTTTTGCAAGCAAACTGAAAGGTAACCAGTTTTGCCAACTTGAGAAGTGAAATTTTCTGGCTGGGTTTTCCACAAGCACTGTGTTATAGGGCAAATCCATAGGGTGACACGCACACGTAAATTACATCTGTGTTCATTTATAAGCACAATTGAGCCAATGGCAGACAACGAATGTGCTGTAAAGGTTATAATAAAATATGATTCCATGGTAGGAACAGTTTTCTGCCTCAAGGAAATCAAAATGCAGCCACTGGCATGCACCATGTAGTGTGTGTACCCCATTTGCTGTCTTGGGACCTATGGGCACGTGTTAGAGTTGTATGAGGCCAGGGGCTCCATCGTCTCAGGTCTGCCTGTGGGTAGGAAGTGTTTCATGGATCCCTCTACCGCCCCAGTTGTCCCTCTTCCACTTTCACGACCTTGCCTTTTGCTTTGTGTGGCTTCGTCCACCTCCCACAAATGAGAAAAAAGCACGTTACACTTGTTTTTGTGGGCCTGGCTTAGAAGGAAAATACGCCACCGAGGACGGGGCATTTATGAGGATCCTCTTGAAAGGCTGTTCTGGACCACGGCTGGCCTCTGTCCTCTGTCCCTGGGAGGGAGGTTTTGTGGGGTCGGGGAGCCCGGCCAGGGTCAGCCTCATCTGCTTTTTAACTCCTACCTCTCACCAGCTGCCTCACTTTGGATAAGTGGCCTCTATTCTTAATCTGTTCCCTCACCATTTTAAGATCAAAATGTCAATGCGTTTACATTCACATGTCTGTAACATCACTGAGGCAGGACGGACAGATGAGAAGAGCAAGAAATTATATCATTTTAATAAATATTTAAAGGGCCAGGCTCTGACACTGGAACGAGGAAGTAAAAACTGAAAAGTCAGGTCCCCTCCCCTCTCCTTCTAGAAGCTAAGTGACAGGGACAGGGGGACCCAAAGGAGCTGCCTGCTTCTGCTTTGGTCTTTGAGATGTTAACAAGCTCCTAGGCCCTTGAATGGGTGGAAAATACCAAGCCTGGCAGAGGGAAGTCCTACTGTCCCTGCGTTTTGGGTGGGTTGGGATGAGCCCTTGCTGTGTTACAGCCATGTCAGCCACCCAGACCCTTGACTCTGACCACCTTCATTCCCCCAGTTCCCCAGCATAAGGCCAAGGATGGGGCCCCCATTACGATCTCTACTCCCATTTCCTGCATGGGGGCAGAGCATCTCTCTCTCTTTCTCTCTCTCTCTCTCTCTCTCTCTCTCTCTCTCTTTCCCCATTTCTCCCCACTGTTATCCTGTTGTACTAAATTTCCTTCCTAATGAATTTTACTACATCTTGCTTTTGTGTCTTGCTTGAATTCTTTTCCTGCCAGACACAAAAGCCAAGGTATTTATCAGTACTGCTCTTCTGGTAACAGCACCATATAAATGATATATTCGTAGATTTGGATTTTCCCTATTGTTTGGCACCACTAAAAACTTCTCTATGCATTAAAGTGTACTGAAACTTGGGCATCTTTCCAGAAGGATTCCATTTTGACGTGGAAGAGACTAACGGCCTCAAGTACCAAATGATTTGATCAAATAGCGCTGTTTTGGGCATTGGTGCAATCAAAGATGTTCATTTGAATGACTTCCGTGACTCTGATTCCCAGCAGAAGAATTTACAGTTCTTTAAGGAAGAAAGAGTCGGGAAGAGGGAAAGCGTGGCGGGTTGTGAAAGGCGACAGTTTGGCCGTGGGTTAAATTGGGCTGGGGCTGTGGTGTTGGAGAGGACGTGGTCCATGGCTGCAGTGGGATGCCAGAATCCGAGGGATGGGAAGAAGCCACGCGTGTGGGGAAGGAGGAAGCGTCCAGATGGAGGAGAGCCCGGTGGCAATGGAGGCCTCTTCAGAGCCCGGCCAGCAGGAGCGAGCGGGTTGGATTTTGCACAGGAACTGCTTGTGTGATCTTAGAACCCATCAGAGAGCAAAAGGAACCGGGACACTTGTCCTCCTATTGCTGTCTGCACACAATTTTACATCTCTTCCCAGGAAGAACTAAAAGTGAGTCAACATGCAGGATCCAAGGGAAGTGCTTGGAGGCCCATGTCCTCCTCCTGCAGGGACACACTCCTTCCTAACCCGGGTTCCTCCCTCCCTGCTCTCCCCTGCTCACACCTGTGTGTCCTGCACCGAGAGATGGGAACTGCTGTCTAAAACCCGCTCTCACTTGTGCACGACAGCAGTGATGCATCTGTTATCTGTAATTCGGGTGGCTCTGGATGGCAAGGGTAGCACTTCTGCCATGTGACATTGTCAGGACGCACCCCGATGCTACACAGACGCCGGGCGGCATTCGTGATTAGAACGGCCAGGGCCCCTGACACATGGGCACCGTCTCCCTTGCCATCCAATGGGCTAAACCGAGTCAAGCCTGCTCACTGTGGTGATGCAATTCTGTGATTCTCGTGTGGTTGGCTGCTTCAAGCTTGTCCTTGCAGAAAGGAGCAGGACACCGGGAACATCAAAGGAAGGGACAACGGTGGTTAATGTTTTATTTAGTGTTATAACAGATCTGAGTGTGCTTTGATTAGAGGAACGAAGAAGTTTCTATTTGCATGAGCGCATTGCAGAATTTATTTATAGCCCATCACGGGTGGGTCCCATGGGTGTTGGGAATATTTAACAAATGGTAATTCCATCAGATGAGGATGGTGAATTATTGATTTGTATCTGCATTTACACCAATAAACCCATTTCTACCTCATTCCCACCCTCCCACCGTTAAATGCACACCCCGTGTGCACTCAATTATTGTATTCCAACATCAAATTCCTCTGCTCCTCCTCCCACTTGACGAGATCAGCGAGCCAGGGAGGACCCTGCATGGCCTCCTTGCCCTCCAGAAAGCAGGAAGGCTGCATTTGGAGACGAGGGCACCTTGTCAGGAGTTACCTTTGGCAGCCAGTCAGGATGGTGAACCATTTCCGACCCAGGTGAAAGTGATAATTCAAGAGATTCAGATGAGTCCTATGGGGCCAAGCTCCCGCCCTAGAAACCTGTCTTCTGCTCATTAGTTACTGCGTGGTGTCTCAGGTGGCTGACTTTGTTTTTCCACAATCTTGCTGGCCATCTTCTCATCTGAATCCCAAGTTTCTACCTGTTCCCTGTGTGCGTGGGAGATGCTCTGTGTCACAGAGTGCCATGAAATTGTGACGTCTGGTGCCAGGCTCGTTATCTGTCAGTTCCGTGAGTTTGGAATCCAGGCCTGGCTCTATGGATTCTCTCAAGGACGCCTCACAGTGTTGGCCGTGGCCAGGCGAGCAGACTATGTCCACACCTGAGCTCATCCAAGTTCCTGGTAACTCCAACTGCAGGGCTGGGTCCTCCTACCAAAGTGGGGTTCCTTCCAAGGACTCCTCTTTTTGCTTCTAAGCCGGTTTTGGGGGACGCACAGTGCATTCCAGGAAGTACTGGGCAGAGGCTGTCCTGTGCGGCTGGTCTTTGGGCATTTGGGACAGCATCGCTTATTCCATCAAATCCCCAAAGAACAGGCTTCAGGAGGAGTGTTAGCAGATCAAAACCAGAATCTTTTGTCAAGTAGTCACGAAGGGGCCTCCCGCCTTCTTTGTCACTTTGGGTGAGGTCAAGACACCAGGGAACACCTCAGGACTCAGTCTGAGCAAAAGTCACAAACACCTGTGTCTGGGGACCACTGGCAGCCGTCTTGGACTCAGTACCCCATCCGTGTCTTCTTCCTGACCTGGGGATTGCCCAGGGGAGGGGGTGGCAGATAGGGCTTTGAACTCAGGGCCCTGTGCCATGGTCTCTGCTTTAGTTATTTTATGGACAAGGTCTCTGGCAGATTACCCAAGGCTGGCCTCAGGGCACAGTCCTTCTATCTATGCTGCCTGTGTAGCTGGGATTACAGAGATGAACCACCACACCTGGCTAAGATCTATTAAAATAGTCACCAATACATTCTTGTCACCTAATTATAAAAGAATGATCATTGCTTTTTTTGTTGTCACTTGTCTCACTCAGCTTAGATTTCTCAAGAATTCCCATAAAGTGAATTTTAAGATAAGGATATATAAAATTATGAGCTCTCCAGAATGCATTCTAACACTCTTTGATGTGAAAGTCACCGTCAGAACACCTATACTTGATGGTGTAGCAATGTGTGATTCAGTTCTGTGAGACTCAAATCGTATCCATCACAAACGGTCAGAACGGATTCGTTATTCAGGGGTCAATCTTCAATGTTACATTTGTCATCAACCAAAACTGTATGATGGGAGTT
The DNA here is from genome assembly GCF_047511655.1 of Castor canadensis. Classification (NCBI taxonomy): domain Eukaryota; kingdom Metazoa; phylum Chordata; class Mammalia; order Rodentia; family Castoridae; genus Castor; species Castor canadensis. Next base: position 140,358,198 of record NC_133405.1, read on the forward strand.
CTTTCAAAACATTTAATGCCTTGCAAAATTTACTATACTGATCATATCAATAAAACCAGACTTTTCTAGTTTACCAAAGCAAGTAGAAAACCAGAACTGAATGTACATAGAAATGTAGATATAAAAACACTCGTAAAGTGTGACAAGAAAATGAGAAATGACACACCAACTGACAACCCTTGAAGGAAATATTTGCTGTTCTTGATACGCAATTCTAGTGAAAAATTTCCTAGTTCTACCTTGCTTGTTACACAGTTCTGAGACAGTTCAAGCTAAAAGATCAGTGAAAAGGACAACTTTTCTAAGATCCTTGTTCTGGCATTATTTCATATCATATTTTTGGTGCATTTTATTAGAATGTCTATTTGCTGTTATAATTAATATAAATTGCATGTGTGTTGGAATCGTGTGAATTCCCCTCAGCTGCTTCCAAATTCCTGTGCGATTGATAGCAATGCAATTCCGTTGTGGCCGTGTATGGTTAGCTGGGGTCTAGCTAAATTGTCAAGTTTTTAAATTACTGCCTACAAAGGTGTATTTTTACTAAATCATATCATTAGATAATAATTAGACTGAATAAATACACTAAATCACATTTATGAGCTTGGGATCGTGGAAAGGTCTTGTTTTGATTTGTTTTTCAGCGCTGGGGTTTTAACTCCAAACCTCGCCCTTGCTAGGCAGGCACTCTACCACTTGAGCCCCTCCACCAGCCCCTTTTTGGGTTTTTTTGAAGTAGGAACTATTTCCCAGGGGCTGCAGCTTCAAACCCTGAACCTCCCGATCTCTGCCTCCTGAATGACAGGCGTGAGGCACAGGAGCTGCCCAGCGATTCTTCTGTACATCCGTGGAGAGAGGGTGCCTGTTGCGGACCAGGCATGGACCCTGGACTGGGATACAATGGAGCTTGCAAAGCCTCTCCACAGTAAGAGCTTGCAAAGCCTCTCCTACCATATTTCCCCAGCACCAGGAGTCTTGACCTTTGTTCTCACATCTCCTTGAAGAAAACAACCTGCTGTGTCTGCATACCAGCTCCCTGATGCAAAACGAGATAAAGCTCCAGAACTGTTAGGAGACTCCCTGATGTCAGATTCATCAGTACCGTAGGTAAGGTGTCCTGCGTGCCTTGATGGTTCCAGAACTGATGTGCTGTAATTAAGCTTCATTCCCCTTAGGAAAATGAGCCCACCAAACCTCACTCCTCTCACCTTGCATCAAGAGTTGTTGCAGCTTGATTTTTACCTGAGTCTGACCTGTAAAATAAACACTCTGGCCCAGGTAGGCGCTCACGTTTCCCATCAGGAACGTGCAGCCCTCCCGTCCCCAGCTTTCTGTTGTATGTCTGTATGTCTGTGTGTCTGTGTGTCTGTGGGTTCCATATTTCTCAGTCCCCACGCAGGTAGCAGGTGGGTGCCGTTGAGCTGCAAAGGACCTCCAAATAGTCAGGTTCAGTGGGATCGCCGTGTCATTTTCGCACAACTTCTGGGTTGACGTTTTTCTGACTGCATAACGATACAGCTCTTACATCTGCTAGCTTTCTGTTGCTGTGACAAAACACTTGAGAAAATAAATGTATTTCTTGGGGGGGGGACAAATACATTTCTTTGGTCTGGGCATCAGACTGGCCAAAAGTCTTGCTGTGGGTGCTAGCAGCCCAGACGGAGGCACCCCACCCCCTGATCTCCAAGACTAGCTTTTCAAGTGACCTTGGACTGACGCCTCGAAAGCTGCAAAGCAAATGAAGCCTTTTCTCCTTTAAATTTATTTATTTTCTCCTCCCTTTTCCATGGCGTTGCTCACACCCACGCCCACCACACCACTGGCTGCCTTTACAGCCTACCTTGGGCCCCCAAAACGTCCCTTTCCTAACCCAAGTAGGTCTGGTCTTTCTCTGGAAGTCCACCAAGAGAAGAGGAGCTGACCATCCAAGAAAACTCAGGACCAATGCACCCGCTGGTCTGGGGACAGGATCCCTGCTGCTCCCTCCCTCAGTCCAGCAAACACCGGGCATCACCTCAGGGCACCTGCTCAGCCTGGCCTGCTCCCCAAGCCCACAATCACTTTCTATCACCTCCTCCAGCATTCAGTAGGAGAAACTGAGGCACTCTGGTTCCAGGGAGAATGACCTGAGTCACGATAGCCAAGAGGGCAGCAGGGAAGAGCCTCATGTCTGAACAGTGGCTTAGAAGACACACACTTAACGCCTGGTTGGAGACCTGAGGATGACGACGGGCTGAAGGAAGTGGACATGGCCGGATGGCACCTCAGCCTTTCCCTGTGAGCAGTGGGGACGGCACTGCTGTTAGGAGGAAGCTGTGTCCACTACAGGGTGTCCTCGGAAATCCTGCCCCATGCTGCTAACCTCTCACCCCATATCCTCATGAGAGTGCCCTCTGTCCCTGTGTCTCACTCACTCTCATTGATACACACACAAACCCCAGGAACAAATGGCCCCAGAGTCCTCCTGGATCCCAGTCAGTGTCTCTTAGCTCTCTGCCCCATGCGTTTCCTTTGCTGAGAAAGTCACCGGCCGCCTCCTGTAAGCTATGATAAGACAGAGCCTCATGGCAGGAGTGTGTGGCAGAGAAAAACCAACCACCTCATGGTGGCCAATACCCCATTAAGCTATGAGTTGATCAATGGGTCAATCAACCCACTGGTGAGTCACAGCCCTCCAGATGTCATCACCTCCCAAAGGCCCCACCGCTGAGCACTGCTGCACTGGGGACAAAGCCTTCCACACATGAACCTTGTGGGGACATTTCAGATCCAAACCATGACATATAACGACACTGCATGTGAAATGGAACGACAGCATGGGGAACGGGGCATTTTCCTCCAACGTGTTGAGGGGGGACAAGTGTCATCACCACCTGTTTATGGTTTTCAGCAGAGGGAAACAGCCTCAAGGGGTAACAGAGAGCAAGCGTGTCCTCCAAAATCTTTGACTTCTTCCTTATGTTAAAAAAGGTGCATAAGATAAAGCAAAATATTCCCCTTTTGATTCTACGTTTCCATCAGAGCAAAGTGGGGCATCATTAATGAAGACAGTTTCATTTTCTCAGGCATAAAGGATTTCTAATAAGACTCCACTACAAACCTCTAACTTTACTATGAAAAAACCATATTAAAAGGACCATTTGAAATATCTGCCGTTTGTCAGTTCCTCAATGACAGATGTACTGTAGTAGGGGATGCTAATAATTTTAGGGGTACAGGGTATACGGTGACTCTTTGTACCTTGTTTCCAGTCTTCCTCTGAGCCTCAACCCTCTCCAAAAACAAAGTCTTACGTAGCTGCAATTTTTCCTTCTTGCTTTAAATGATATGTGTTGCGTCTGTAATTTTTCTGTGAAAAGAAGTAGCCATTCTCTGTAATTTCAGCAGCGTTTTGTCTTATGCAAGTGTTCCTGGGCACGCCGATCGGGATCAGCATTGTGGAAAACAGTGAAAGTTCTGAAGGAAAGTAAACGTGGACCTTCCCTGTGACCGAGCAACCTCTCTTCTGCTATACCCTTCAAGGAAGGGAAATCACCGCCTCGTGAAGATATTTGTGTTCCCATATTCACAATGGGCAAGACATGGGAACCACTGAGTTGTCTGTGGACGGGGAAATGCGTAGACCAACAGTGCTGTATATGCACAATGGAAGGCAGTTTAGGGCCCAGAAGGAAATCCTGACATTTCTGACAATGGGATGACCCATTAGATGATTTAGAAGAGGGAGTACGGGGTGGAGGAACCCCCTTACCTCATGGCAGTCACGGGGCAAAGAGAGTAGCAGGGTGGGCAGAGGTCCCACTGTCACCTCAATGGCACACCCCCAATGACCTAACTTCCTCCCCAAAGGCCCCACCTCTGAAAAGCTTCAGCACCTCCCAGTAACTCCTTTCCGAGCACCTTTGCAAACCCTGGCAGCGGGTTATTTGTAGAACCACGATGTGATCAATTACATTTGAAGCCTAAGAGCCTCAACCAGCCCTGGGGGATTAGGCCGAGGCATCTTGCGTTTGCTAAGCTTAGCTGTCACCACCAGCTGTAATCATTGTGCTTCATTGGGAACTTAAAAGTGTTCGTTCACCTGTAGGTTGATTTTACTTGAATTGATTCTGCCATAACAGGACGTGCAGTAAGCAAGAGGCAAGACACGAGGGGAGTCGGTGTGCAATGAGTTCTTGGAGAAGCGTCCGTGGACTGGGGTGTAGCTCGGTTGTTGAGTGCTTGCTTATCGCATGCAAGGCCAAGGGTTTGATTCTCAGAACCCCCTCCCCACCGTGCAAAGGGAACATCTTTGTTCCTGAGGAGACGGGGATGGGTTGGTGGAAGGGGGACAGAGACAGCAGCACAACCGATGGGAAAGGCCTGCAGGGTCCCAGCCCCATTCTAGTCCTCTGGAAATTCTGACATGCAATTCAGAGTCTCCTTATTGTGAATAAAAACCATGGGCTTTCTTTTGTGCACCTGTGGCTTTCCCTAGACAATGTCAACCCTACAGAAGAGTGTCCAAGCTTTTCCTGGGTCTCTCTGCACTTTCAAATCTTCAGGCTATGCACAATTTACATGGGAGAGTTGTAAAAGTGGGGTGCCAAACTGAAAAACAAGTCAAACAAGTACACACAGATATGCACACACACACACCTGCACATGCGCCCTTACACACTAAGAGAACCTGAGCTGTGCTTTTAGGAATAGTTGAAAGGTAAAAGTGATGCAAAGGGTTGGTGCGTCTCCCTGTGGCACGCGCTCTAACGCGATCGGTAATACATTTCCCCCGAAAGCAGCGTGCCTGGGATGGTGCAAGTGGGAAATCTCCATCCTCACTGACCTGTGTTTTCCCAATTTCCCTGCCAGGCACCAGGGCTCGCGCCTGTAATCCCAGCTATGCAGGAGGTGAAGATCAAGGGAACCGTGGTTCAAAGCCAGCACACAGAAAAAGTCCATGAAACGCCATCTCAGCCAGCAGCTGGGTGTGGTGACGAGCTCCTGCCATTCCAGCTGTGTGAGAGGCTGACATTGGGAGGATTGCAACTCCAAGCCAGAAAAAGTCACAAGACCCCATCACAACAGAAAAACCTGAGTGGGTGGTTTGTGCTTGATTGGGGAAAGAAAGAGAGAGAGTAGCAGGGAGGGAGGGAGGGAGGAAGGAAGGAAGGATGGAAGGAAAGAAGGAAGGAAGGAAGGATGGAAGGAAAGAAGGAAGGAAGGAAGAAATGAAAGAAGGAAGGAAGGATGGAAGGAAGGAAGGAAGGAAGGAAGAAATGAAAGAAGGAAGGAAGGAAAGAAGGAAAGAAGGAAAGAAGGATGGAAGGAAGGAAGGAAGGACGGAAGGAAAGAAGGAAGGAAGGAAAGAAGGGAGGAAGGAAGGAAGGAAGGATGGAAGGAAAGAAGGAAGGAAGGAAGAAATGAAAGAAGGAAGGAAGGATGGAAGGAAGGAAGGAAGGAAGGAAGGAAGGAAGGAAGGAAGGAAAGAAGGAAAGAAGGAAAGAAGGATGGAAGGAAGGAAGGAAGGACGGAAGGAAAGAAGGAAGGAAGGAAAGAAGGGAGGAAGGAAGGAAGGAAGGATGGAAGGAAAGAAGGAAGGAAGGAAGAAATGAAAGAAGGAAGGAAGGATGGAAGGAAGGAAGGAAGGACGGAAGGAAAGAAGGAAGGAAGGAAAGAAGGGAGGAAGGAAGGAAGGAAGGATGGAAGGAAGGAAGGAGGGAGGGAGGAAGGAAGGAAAGAAGGAAAGAAGGAAGGAAGGAAGGAAAGAAGGTAGGAAGGAAGAAAAGAGGAAAGAAGGAAGGAAGGAAGGAAAGAAGGAAAGAAGGAAAGAAGGAAAGAAGGAGGAAGAAAGGAAGGAAGGAAAGAAGGAAGGAAGGAAGGAAGGAAGGAAATGACAAGACCTTATATCAAACATAACCAAAACAAAAAGCATTAGAGGTATGGTTCAAGCAGCAGAGTGTATGCCTAGCAAGTGTAAAGTCCTGAGTTCAAATCCCAGGACCACCAAAAAAAATCCTGTCACAAGTTAATGTTAGGCTTAATATTGGGGAAATGATCATTTTCTGTTTCTTTTTTTCCCCATATATGTGTATCTTATCTCAAAAGCTGTCATCTTGTAAGAAACAACATTTTCAAAAGACAGGCATCCTTCCAAAGACACTACTGCGTTGTAGAGACAGCTTTATATATATATTTTTTCATTTTTCTTTTATTATTCATATGTGCATACAAGGCTTGGTTCATTTCTCCCCCCTGCCCCCACCCCCTCCTTTACCACCCACTCCACCCTCTCCCGCTCCCCCCCCTCAATACCCAGCAGAAACTATTTTGCCCTTATCTCTAATTTTGTTGTAGAGAGAGTATAAGCAATAATAGGAAGGAACAAGGGTTTTTGCTGGTTGAGATAAGGATAGCTGTACAGGGAGTTGACTCACATTGATTTCCTGTGCGTGGGTGTTACCTTCTAGGTTAATTCTTTTTGATCTAACCTTTTCTCTAGTTCCTGGTCCCCTTTTCCTATTGGCCTCAGTTGCTTTAAGGTATCTGCTTTAGTTTCTCTGCATTAAGGGCAACAAATGCTAGCTAGTTTTTTAGGTGAGACAGCTTTATATTAAAGACGAAAATGCGGCCACTGGATAACTAGCTGTTCTGCAAGAAAACACTGCTTCGGCTTTCTTTCTCTCGTCCGTGGTTCCTCAGACATAGAGACTTGTTTTTTTTTTTTCTTTTATTATTCATATGTGCATACAAGACTTGGTTCATTTCTCCCCCCTGCCCCCACCCCCTCCCTTACCACCCACTCCACCCCCTCCCTCTCCCCCCACCCCCTCAATACCCAGCAGAAACTATTTTGCTCTTATTTCTAATTTTGTTGTAGACAGAGTATAAGCAATAACAGGGACAAGGGTTTTTGCTGGTTGAGATAAGGATAGCTATACAGGGTATTGACTCACATTGATTTATTGTGCGTGGGTGTTACCTTCTAGGTTAATTCTTTTTGATCTAACCTTTTCTCTAGTACCTGTTCCCCTTTTCCTATTGGCCTCAGTTGCATTTAAGGTATCTGCTTTCGTTTCTCTGCACTAAGGGAAACAAATTCTAGCTAATTTTTTAGGTGTCTTACCTATCCTCACCCCTCCCTTGTGTGCTCTCGCTTTTATCATGTGCTCATAGTCTAATCTCATTGTTGTGTTTGCCCTTGATCTAATGTCCACATATGAGGGAGAACATACGATTTTTGGTCTTTTGGGCCAGTCTAACCTCACTTAGAATGATGTTCTCCAATTCCATCCACTTACCAGCGAATGATAACATTTTGTTCTTCTTCATGGCTGCATAAAATTCCATTGTGTATAGGTACCACATTTTCTTAATCCATTCGTCAGTGGTGGGGCATCTTGGCTGTTTCCATAACTTGGCTATTGTGAATAGTGCCGCAATAAACATGGATGTGCAGGTGCCTCTGGAGTAACAGTCTTTTGGGTATATCCCCAAGAGTGGTATTGCTGGATCAAATGGTAGATCGATGTCTAGCTTTTTAAGTAGCCTCCAAATTTTTTTCCAGAGTGGTTGTACTAGTCTACATCCCCACCAACAGTGTAAGAAGGTTCCTTTTTCCCCACATCCTTGCCAACACCTGTTGTTGGTGGTGTTGCTGATGATGGCTATTCTAACAGGGGTGAGGTGGAATCTTAGCATGGTTTTAATTTGCATTTCCTTTATTGCTAGAGATGGTGAGCATTTTTTCATGTGTTTTTTGGCCATTTGAATTTCTTCTTTTGAGAAAGTTCTGTTTAGTTCACTTGCCCATTTCTTTATTGGTTCATTAGTTTTGGGAGAATTTAGTTTTTTAAGTTCCCTATATATACTGGTTATCAGTCCTTTGTCTGATGTATAGCTGATAAATATTTTCTCCCACTCTGTGGGTGTTCTCTTCAGTTTAGAGACCATTTCTTTTGATGAACAGAAGCTTTTTAGTTTTATGAGGTCCCATTTATCTATGCTATCTCTTAGTTGCTGTGCTGCTGGGGTTTCGTTGAGAAAGTTCTTACCTATACCTACTAACTCCAGAGTATTTCCTACTCTTTCCTGTATCAACTTTAGAGTTTGGGGTCTGATATTAAGATCCTTGATCCATTTTGAGTTAATAATGGTATAGGGTGATATACATGGATCTAGTTTCAGTTTTTTGTAGACTGCTAACCAGTTTTCCCAACAGTTTTTGTTGAAGAGGCTGCTATTTCTCCATCGTATATTTTTAGCGCCTTTGTCAAAGACAAGTTGGTTATAGTTGTGTGGCTTCATATCTGGGTCCTCTATTCTGTTCCACTGGTCTTCATGTCTGTTTTTGTGCCAGTACCATGCTGTTTTTATTGTTACTGCTTTGTAATATAGTTTGAAGTCAGGTATCGTAGCATTGTTCTCTTGACTGAGTATTGCCCTGGCTATTCATGGCCTCTTGTGTTTCCATATAAATTTCATGGTAGATTTTTCAATTTCTTTAATGAATGTCATTGGAATTTTGATGGGAATTGCATTAAAAATGTAGATTACTTTTGGGAGTATAGACATTTTTACTATGTTGATTCTACCAATCCATGAGCATGGGAGATCTATCCACTTTCTAAAGTCTTTCCCAATCTCTTTCTTCAGAAGTGTATAGTCTCCCTTGTAGAGGTCTTTCACAGCTTTCGTTAAGTTTACACTTAGGTATTTGATTTTTTTTGAGGCTATTGTAAGTGGAATTGTTTTCATACATTCTTTTTCAGTTTGCTCATTGTTAGTGTATAGAAATGCTAACGATTTTTCTATGTTGATTTTATATCCTGCTACCTTGCTATAGCTATTGATGGTGTCTAGGAGCTTCTGAGTAGAGTTTTTTGGGTCTTTAAGGTATAGGATCTTGTCGTCTGCAAGTAGGGATATTTTGACAATTTCTTTACCTATTCGTATTCCTTTTATTCCTTCTTCTTGCCTAATTGCTCTGGCTAGGAATTCCAGTACTATGTTGAATAGGAGTGGAGATAGTGGGCATCCTTGTCTGGTTCCTGATTTTAGAGGGAATGGTTTCAGTTTTTCTCTGTTAAGTATAATGCTGGCTGTAGGTTTGTCATATATAGCTTTTATAATGTTGAGGAACTTTCCTTCTATTCCTAGTTTTCTTAGAGCTTTTATCATGAAATGGTGTTGGGTCTTATCAAAGGCTTTTTCTGCATCTATTGAGATGATCAAGTGGTTTTTGTCTTTGCTTCTGTTAATGTGGCTTATTACATTTATTGATTTTCATATGTTGAACCACCCCTACATTCCTGGGATGAAGCCTACTTGGTCGTGGTGAATAATCTTTTTGATGTGTTGTTGAATTCGGTTTGCCATTATTTTATTGAGGATTTTTGCATCAATGTTCATTAAGGAGATTGGCCTATACTTCTCCTTTTTGGAGGTGTCTTTGCCTGATTTTGAGATAAGTGTAATACTGGCTTCATAAAATGTATTAGGCAGTTTCCTTCCCTTTCTATTTCATGGAACAGTTTAAGGAGGGTTGGTATCAGTTCTTCTTTTAAGGTCTGATAGAATTCAGCAGAGAATCCATCTGGTCCTGGACTTTTCTTTCTGGGGAGACTCTTGACTGCTGCTTCAATTTCATTTTGTGTTATAGATCTATTCAGGATCCTCTAACCAATTTCCTCTTGGTTCAGTTTTGGATTATCATATTATCTAGAAATCTGTCCATTTCTTTAAGATTTTCAAATTTATTTGAATATAGGTTCTCAAAGTAGTCTCTGATGATTTCCTGGACTTCCATGGTGTTTGTTGTTATCTCCCCTTTGCATTCCTGAATCAATACTTTGGGTTTTTCCTCTCCTCATTTTAGTCAGGTTTGCCAGTGGTCTATCAATGTTATTTATTTTTTCAAAGAACCAACTTTTTGTTTCATTAATTCTTTGTATGGTTCTTTTGGTTTCTATTTCGTTGATTTCAGCTCTTATTTTTATTATTTCTCTCCTTCTATTTGTTTTGGGATTTGCTCGTTCTTGTTTTTCTAGGAATTTGAGATGTATCATTAGGTCATTGATTTGGGATCTTTCAGTCTTTTTAATATATGCGCTGATGGCTATAAACTTTCCTCTCAGGACCACCTCAGCTGTGTCCCATAGGTACCGGTAGGTTGTGTTTTCATTTTCATTGACTTCCAGAAACTTTTTAATTTCCTCTTTTATTTCATCAATGATCCATTGTTCATTAAGTAATGAGTGATTTAGTTTCCAGCTGTTTGCATGTTTTTTGTCTTTATTTTTGTTGTTGAGTTCTAGTTTTACTGCATTGTGATCATATCTATGTACATCAGAGAAAGTATTCTATAATTTTCCATTTTGTTGTGTCTTCTTCAAGTTTTGGCATTGTAGTACTGGTTTCAAAGACTAAGTTGAGGAGAAAAAAGATGGTGAATTGCTGATAGAGCCCCAAACACCAAGTTCCTACAAACCACAAGTGCTTGGAGAGTCACAGATTGTCTATAAATGGAACAAGAAATGCTACTGCAGAACTGACAATTATTGCCAGCAGCCCTAGCCTGCTGCACTTTGACCTTTGATACCAGAGAGTGCCTTTCAATCCACTTAGATGAGCTTGATACTTTCAGTCCGGTAGAGAGGGGGTAATTCAGTCCACACTTCTCTACACAAAGAAAGACAGCACAGGTGCAGGCTAGCCTAGCCTGAGAACAGCTTGTGAGAAACTATAACTTTGTTGACCATCTCTGAGAATCTTAGTTGTAAGTGGAAACTGACTGCCCTCCCAGGGAAGAGGTTTGGCTAGCCTGAGCTATGTAGGGCTCCCAGGCTTGCCCTACAGGTGGGAGGAGCTGGTCACTGCTCTCAGATCAGCTCTGATGGGACCACCTTGGAGAACCCACCTACCACAGTTGGCTGAAGCTAACTGCCCTCCTAAGAGGAACCTATGGGTAATCAGCTTACGTGGAGCATCCTGTAGAGAGGGGCACTACTGATTTCCACTTAGTAATTATACCTATCTTAGAGAGGGGCAGGGACCCAGAGAAAAGTCCCCATGTAAATGGACTTAGGCCTACGTGGTAGAGGAGAGATAGTACTTGGAGGGAACACATGACAGCTGCAGTCTAAAACCTGATGACCACATGCTAAGAGGAGAACACATACAGGAGGAATAAAGAAAGGGAAGGAAACCTGAAACTTGAAAGTGGTTGATGTGCCCACTGTAGAGGAGTGAATAAAGTAATAAAGTGACAGACGCCACTATGGGAAGGTGACCGGGAAGTAGTGAAGAGGTCAGGTAGAGATGAACCAATGTGGGTTGTAATACACGTGTGCATGGAAACGATGCTAGGAATTTCCCTGTATAGCTATCCTTATCTCAAAGTAGCAAAAATGCTTTGTCTTTCTCATTATCACTTATCTCTTCTCTTCAACAAAATTGGAGAAGAGAACACAACAGGTTCGGCCTGAAAGTGAGGGGGCTGGGGAGGAAGGGAAAGGGCAGCAGGGGTAGGGTGTGGGGGAGATTGCTCAAACAATGTATGCACAGATGACTAAGTGAATAAGCAATTAAAAGTAATAATAATAAATCTCGATGACCAGAAATACAGAGGAAATATGGAATACAGAAGAAACAGTCTCCTCTCCACAAGAATGAAATTTAGACTTTAAATTTCATCTTGGACTTATCTTTTTTACTTTTCTATTTGGCTGGCTCCATTTTATCTATCTTTTTTAAATTCCATTTTTTCCCCTTTTTAAATTTTTTCTTTCTTTTTCCTTCTCTTCCCCCATTTTTCCATTCTTTCCCTATCTCTTCCTTAAAAAATCACTCAATGTGTGGTTTGACACCTTTCTACATTACTTCCCTCTGCAATCCCTGACAATAACACTCTCCTCCACAATAACTAAACTATACCATTACACACATTATGGTCTTACTACCCTGGATCCCCCATAGGTCATGTTGCTTCTCTCCCTTTCCCAATCTCGTTTTAACCTATGCAAACAACTTTTAATTCTCCAACATCACTCTATTTATACATACTACTGCCAAGGGTTTTATATGTCATGTAAATAATTGGTTTGGAATTGAATTTGTAAATTTGTTATTTCTAAGTTATACTTTCAGATCAGTGAACAGAAACTTTACAACAATCTGGCTAACAACTGAGCTAGCCAGAGCATAGAAGTTAAGTCAAGGGAAAGATAACAGGCAATTAAAACCCCAACCAACTAATCAGCAGCACATCAACCAAATAGCATGGGAAATAGAAGACAGGAAAGTGACTCTTCAAAAGGTCAACAACAATCACACAACAGAGGATTTGGTCAAATATTCAACCAAACCTTCCTGAGATTTGGTTAACCTCAGCTCTGAGTTCAAAAAATGATGATATAAATGACTAAGAAGCTCTTTAGTTTCATGCAGGTCCATTTGTCAATATTTTCTCTTAATCATTGAGCTATTGGAGTTCCTTTCATGAAATTATTACCTGTGCCTATGTGGTCAATGTGTTCACATTTTTTCTTGGATTAATTTCAATGTTTCAGATATTACTTTAAGATCTTTAATTCATTTTGAGTTCATGCAAGTACAAGGAGAGGGACGTGGTCTAGCTTCAGTTTTCTGCAGGTGGAAATCCAGTTTTCCCAACATCATTTGTTGAAGAGACTGTCTTTCTTAAACACATATTTTGGGTACTTTTGTTGAAAATCAGATAAATGTAGTTGGGTTTGTGTCTATTCTACTCCATTGGTCTTCAGGTCTGTGTTTTGAGCAATCACCAAGCTGTTTTTATTACTATGGTTCTGCAGTATAGTTTGATGTCAGGTATTGTGACACCTCCAGCCTTGTTCTTTTGGCTCAGGATGGCTGAGGCTATTTGAGGTTTATTGTGCTTCCATGGGAACCTGAAGATTCTTTGCTTTGTTTGCTCTAATTTCTCTAATTTGTCCTCAATTCCTGATACTTCATTTCAACTTCTTCCATTCTAATAGTGAGAATTTTCCCAGGGTTCCTCCCACTCCCCTTGATGGTGCTAGGTTTAACGTCAGGACGTCATGCTTGCTTGCTAACTGGTACTCTACCATTTGAGCCCTCTACTGTTCCCTTTAATGAGGCTTATTTTTGGTGGGGGGGAGTTATTAACCTTTTTATTTCCAGGATTTCAATTTTATGTGTTTTAGGATTTCCATATCATTTTTGAATTTCTCTTTCATATGTTACATTGTCTTGCTTAATGAATTTAGCTATTTATTCAAATTCTTTTTTGAGTCCATTCACTATTTACTTTCATCTTATTTGGATTCATTCTGGTGTTTAGACATTAAAACCATTGGTCATTCTAATCCTTGTTTGTGTATATTGTTTGAGATTCCATTTGCTTCACTGTCATTAAAGTCCCTTGTTATGGAATTGTTGCCTTTCAGAGGAGACTTGTTGCCTTGTTTCCTCCTATTGTGAGTCTACTTTTGTTCAAGTGTCCAAACCTCCTATGTCCTTTCGGTTGAAGAACTCATAATGATTAGGCAGACTGTCCTAGTTCCGTTTTGGCATATTTTCTCAAAATACATTGTATGGTTCCAATGGTCAAATATTCAACCATAGTCATAAAACACTGGTTCTGATAGAAACCCTCCATGAGAATACAGCAGTCCATAATAAAGAATAGTCTTTGGCACTGCTCCTGTATCTTTAGAAGATAAAGGGACAAAGATAATACTTCAAGAAAAAAATGATCTCAAAACTGGTTCTAGTAAGAGAAGACAGGAATGATAATGTTAATGAGTGGTACATGATGTATGGTGTTGTAAGGCCAGAAGAGGAGACAGGTGAGCTTATCAGAAGGAGATAATGAGAAAGAAGAATGATAGTTGGAAAAATATCTAAAGGTATGTTATGAACAAAGGGAAAGAGAAAAAAGAAGAAAAACAAATAAGCCAAAAGATCAATCTGACATTCTAAGTACATGCTAAAAATAAATGCCAAAAAGAAAGAGAATAAAAATGCAAATAAAAAATATCAAGATGAAGATAAGAAATAGTACTTTCAGTGGAGCTGCTTTGTCTTCTTTTTAAATGTGAGAACTGGTTGATCCAGTATGGACTTCCTAGTTTACAGGCCTACTTCAGCAGGAGTGTGCCTCTCAAAGCCTTCAGCTGGTTCCCCAGTAAAAAAAGTAGACTTAATCTTTTGTTTAAAAGCCCCCAGGATGATTTCTGGGGTCCAGGCTCTTAACCCCCCCACCCCAGTCCCCAAACACTCCCTACTTAAGGTGCATCATCCTCCATCTCCCAGGTCCTAACGTGGTCTATTTTCTAGACCAGAACTCTCAGGTTTCTTGGTCAGAGATACTGTGCTCTGTTCTGGGATTGCTGACTCTCTGCCCAGTTCCAGGAAGTTTGCAGTGGTCCTCAGGACTCTGTCTCTTGCCTTTTGGCCGTTTCTCTGATGGAACTGATTTAGCCTTATGAGTCTCATGCCACAGGGTCCACCTGAGTGGGTCAGATTTCTCTATTTGCCTGCAGATTCCTTCACCCATCTCTCTCCCTATTGCCTTTGCTTTCTTTGGCCAATCCACACCATGTCCATGCATCCACACCTACCAGCAGCTGCTGTTGAGCTTGTGGGATTCTGTAGTGATCAAATCTATGGTGCCATTAGGGCTGACTTCCTTAGCAGTGCTACAGGGAGTTTGGCATGGAGTGCCTTTTCAGTAAGGTGTGTCCATGAGGAAAGGTTCCAGGTGAATGTCAATAAGCCACCTTCTTCATCATTGTTGATTTTTTTCTCTGAATGATGTAACTGTTGGTGAGTGTTGGACATTAAAGTCATCCATTATTATTGTGTTGGAGTCTATCTGTGATTTTGTGTCCAGTAGGGTTTGTTCATAAAAATGGGTGTGTTAAGATATAGAGCATATATGCTTATGAACATTACATGTTCTTGATTCATTGTTCCTTTTGTCACAATGAAGTGATATTACTTGTCTCCTCTGATTAGTTTTAAAGTCTAGTTGTTATATGAATAGAGCAACTGCTGCTTGCTTGTGGACTCCCAGTCTTGGAGCACATTTTTCTAAGCTTTCATTTTAAGCCTGTGTTTGTATTTGCCAGTAAGCTCCATCTTATGTAGGCAAGAAATAGCTATGTTTTGTTTTTATTGAATTTGATGGTCTGCATCTTTTATTGAATTTGATGGAGATCGTTGACATTCAGAGTTATTATTGAAAGGTTTGTAATAATTCCTGTCATTGTGTTGTTTTTATGGTGTTTCATTCTACCCAAATCCTCACTTGCTCCTGTACTCATTCAGTGAGATTTGTTCATTCTTATATTTTCATGTTTGACTTTATGTTAGGGTTAAGTGAACAGGCTCCTTTAACTATTTTTCCCAGAGCTGACTCAATGTTCGTGAGTTACTTTTTTTGTAGAAGCATTTTATTTTTCCTAACTAAGAATTATTATCTTGCTGGATATAGCAATCTAGGTTGCAGTTATTTTCTTTCGTGGTTTTGAATACATCATTCTGTACTGTGCTGGATTTCACAGTTTCTGTTAGTAGATCTGCAGTTACACTCACAGGTTTTACTTTGTAGGGCACTTGGTGCTTCACTCTCACAGCTTTATTGTTTTTCCCTTCTTGGTATGCTTAATAGTTTAACTATATTAGGACACTGGGAGAATTGTTTTATTTTTTGGTTTGGTATCCTAAACGCCTGTACTACTTGGATGACTATCTCTTTCTCAAGAATTAAAAAATTTCTGCTACATTTTATGAAATGTGTTTTTATGCCTTTACCTTCACCTCTTCTTCTATGCCCATGATTTATGTTTGGCTTCTTAATGGTATCCCAGAAGTCTTGCATATTCCATTCATTTTTTCTTCATATTTTTCTTTATCATTATCTGACTAATTTAACTCACCTACTTATCTTGTTCAGGATTTTTATAATTTTTTGAATTCTCTGTTCATGTACTTCATTGTATTCTTTATTTTATTCAGCTATTTATTTATAGTCTCTTTCAATCCATTCTGGTGTTTATCCATGTCCTCTCTAATTTATTGATCATTCTTACTACCATTCTTTTGAATTCATATTTGATGTTTCATTCTCTTCACTGTCATTCAAGTCCTTAAATATGGAATTGTTGACTTTTGCAGAATTCATATTGTTTGTCTTCCTTACCAATTTCTTGCATTACTGTGTTGGGATTTGCATATTTGAGATCAAGTCATTGGTTGGAGGTCTTAATTACCTGCAGTATTTTAGTAAAAACTGTCTTGATTTTCTGGTAGGACTTGTTGGTATCATGATCATTATGCAGTTTCTCCTAGCAGTCTGGTGTTATTGGACCGCAATAACAAAATCAGCATTTAAAATATAAATCTTTCCAAGAAAGATATATATTAAAGATACTAAGCTTTTTATAAGGTATGCTAGGATTTTAAAAATATTGATGTTAGAGGAATTAATTATTAAATAGTAAAATAAATGTGGGTTGAGGGAATGTAAAAGGAAAAAGGAAGATTTGGAGTAAGAGGTGAAGCATTTGGGATGAGTGACATGAACTAATAATATGCAAGGATACCGTACAATTATCTCAGAGAAAGACAACAGAAGAAAGGACTGTAACAGGATGGAAAAAATTAAAATAAAAAGAAAGCACAATAAGTCAAAAAGGTTAAAAATTAAAAATAAAATGGGTAGTTCTTTCTTGTAGAGAGTATTGTAGACTAGTTGTTTTATGTCAGTGCAGCAGGTGTTCTGTAATCTCTGGCCCTCAGTTTTTGGTCTGAAGTTCTTCTGAAGTGTTCACTCCTGATTGTCCTCCAGGCCTGGGGTGTCTGTGATTCTTCTCTGTGTTGACCTGGGTACAGTAATCAGTGTTCTGCTATGTCTGGGTCTGGGTCGGGGGCAGTTGCTAGAGGAGGCATGACCTGAGCATTGGGCTGCTATGACCCAATTCAGTCCTTCTACTGCATTGTGCCTGCCTCTAGGCACAGTATTAGCAACTGAAGGGGGAGAGGGGAGGGGTGACCTGCATGAACAGCTGGTTGGTCAGGTGTGGTTCACTAAGTATGCCCAATCCTATGGTCCTCCTTGGGCCTACTTCATGTTCTGTGTTGGTGACAAGGTGCACTGGGTAGCACCTGTTCACGGGCAGTGAACTTTGTCATCTTTGCAGGCTTCTGTTGCTCTCACTCTCCCATGTGCTCTGCCCTGTGTGGTGGATTCAGGATCTGTAGAGCTAGCCAGCTCTCACTCCATGGGGGCTGCCCCATGCTAGCACTTTACCCTGGGTTGGGGCTCAGACTCTGGTTATTCCCTGTCCTCTGCAGTGAGGTTTGATGTCTTCCCTTTAGCTTACTAGTTCACACTTGGCAAATTGCCAATCAGTGCACAATTACTTCTCACTACACAAATACACAGTGGGTCCAGGGATTGAATATGTTAGATCCCACACTGTGGAATTTTCCCACTTTCATAGCTAGAACTGGGTACGGTTGGAGACTCAGGCTCTGGGGTGACTCTGGCTTCCACTTGAGTGATGTTTACCTTTTGTTGTGTAGATCAAAAGTATGAAGATTCTTGATTGCCCTGGTTTCTGTCTATATGTCTGTTTTTTACTATCAAGTTCTGCCTTTCTAAATTGCCCACATTTTCTTGTGTTCGTGAACCTAAGATTTTATTTCAAGTATGCAGAAACACTGATACATGGTAGGTACTTATAATTCACTGTTTGTTCTCTTACATAATTTCTTTCTGCTACTTGCGGATTCTATTTTTTGAATTTTGAAACAATTTTATGAAATTTTAAATTTAGACGAAAGCATTTCTTTTCCCTATTAAAAAAACCCCCAAGTCTTTGTAGTCTAATGTTTTAATAAACACACAGGAAAAACAAAACATCTTAAACTCTTTTGCAATTTTGCAACAATTTTCAAGAATACATTTGTTAACAGAGCCTAATACATTATGAAAGAAGTTGAATACAAGTTGTATTTTTGATAGAATGAAACTGAAAAATATCACCTGTCTACATGGCTAAACTTTGATATTTTTTGCAAGCCTCTAAGCAGGCAATTTTACAAAGCAGTGACTTTTTAAATCTTCTCTTGAACTTTTTGAAAGGATTTATTTTTGTATGACAGGATAAAGTATAGGCAGGGTGGAGTGGGTAGAAAAAGAGAGAAATATTTCCTGTTCCCCAAGTGGGAAATGGCAACAAAGACTCCCAGCAATAATATTTAAAATGACTTTTTTTCCCCTTTATCTCTAGCTTAAGCATTAACTCTAGAATGCCTATATATTTAATTAGGCCTGGGTGAAGTAAGAACGTTAAATAACTGGTTTTCTTATGAAAGGCAGCAGAAGAAAAGGTAGGAAAAAATAGAAAAGACAGAAGCAATAGCTCCTCTATACTATTTTTATAACTTCAGTCAATAAACTATCTTGCAGATTTTCATACGCGCACACACACACACACGCAGAGATGTTTTAAATTTGGAATGCCAGGAATGTCAACTGAAGCATGCCTACGATGAGCTCAAAAATATATAAAAATGTAGTGGCCACAGGTATGCTAGTTAACTAAAATTCTCCCTATGGGGCACCAGGATAGAGTTAGTACTTGTCATTTTTATGCAAATAAAAACAGAGATCTCCAGTTTTTTAAAAAATGTGTCACAAGGACAGTGTTTCCTGTAATGTTTACAGTATTTCCTAAATAATCACATTACAATCTCTACCTGTAAGAAAAGAAACATGAAGAACATGGTAGCTAAGAATCTTGATTTCTCAATTTTAGTTGCAGTTTCTCTTTGGGTGGACAATGCTGGCCCATCCAACTATTTAGGACAGATAGCACTGGAATATCCAAGACATCACTGTTCTAATACTGTACTAAATATCCTAATAAGGGAACATCCCCATATTACACAAGATGAATTCTCTTTAGGAAGCTTGCTAGAAACATATACAAGATTCTCTTCCCTTTTTGTAGATAGGAAACAAAAGCAGTTAGAGAGAGACAGGGTAGATGAGCTTTTATTGACAGTACAAGTTTTGCCTTTGTCGCAACTCATAATGGTTTTCTTGACTACAGTGGAGAGAGTTAGATAAATGTGTAAGCTTTTAGGAGACAACTTTAAAAATGTGATGTGTGTGTGTGTCCTGACATATAAAATTGAATGCAATTACTTTCTTGTTAAAGGGGGATAAAGCCCACTCCCCTGCCTTATATATTTCATAAGAAAGGATGGGGATTAGGCTTCTTAATGTAATCAAGGGATTAGGTGTGTTATTCCAGTAAGGCCGATCCTGAAGAGGAGCAGACTGCCTGTTTCCTTTATGAAAAGAGAATGAGGATGGAGGATATTTTTTAAAAATTCTAAGCATATGTGGTATTGTCCCTTTGGGCTATATCTATGGGTGATGTGAAAGGACCTGGGTTAATGTTCTAATATTCCATCAGAAAGCAAGCTTTAAAAAAAAAAAAGTAACTATGGCTGCTTTGCTCGCTGGGAAGTGTAGTTCAGCCAGGCTACTGCAATAAGGCATGTAAACTGGCAGCACTTGAATTCCAGGTCCCCCAAGCATCCAGCTGGAATTATAAACTGGATGAGGAAAGTTCTGGAGGCACCTCCTCTCTAATCTTTTCCAGATTGAAAAGAGGCACTGTTTGAGCAAGTGTCAAGCCATACTTTTGTCAGTTTTCCAATTAATGGCTTACATTTCTGCATAGGCATTTCTCTGTTATAATTTCTTGCTACTTACTGAAGAGAATAGACAGCAGGCTCTGGCCCATAAATAATAACTCTGAGTTATTATCAGAACAACCTCAGAGCACAAGCACAAGCACCTCATTGCTGCCAAGCCTTCATATTTGGGCAGCAATGCCCAAAATCTCCTGAGGGAGCCTTCTAAACCAGTGGGCCATGGACTCATGTTTAAACAACAGAAGCTCAATAATTCATTTCATGGTGACCAAGGACCTCATCATTCCCACCATTTTCAGCTCAGCACGCTAGAGCAGGCACAGGGAATACCGAAGAGGCAAGAAAAGATGTCCATAGCCTGCTCAAGACACAACCGATCAAGACAAATGACTCTTTAGAATTCTCCACCTTTGGCAAAAAAGTCATCCAAATATCTCTAACCAATAGCTATTAGGATGTACACTATGTCAAGGTCATCCTCAGGCTTTACATATGATCAAATCAACACCTGTTAATAACACAAATCATGAATATTTGACCAAAGCAGAGAGTTCCCAGAAGACAACAGCTTATTCCTCTAGACAGCCTCCCAGAGATTCTGAAATAGAGGCCAAGACAGCCAAACCCTCTAACTGGGAGTGAGCATTTCTGGCATTCATTATGACTCAGTGGGTGTGATGCCCAGAACAGAAGGAAGACTCCAAAAGAAATTTTGGCCTCACTCCACAAAAACAGTAAACTGTCAAAAGGGAATATGCATACAGAATGTAGATTGTTTTGGGGTGAATATAGGCTCTGCTGAGGAGCTCCTTGCAGTGTTTAAGATTCTGACCAGCAGAAATTATGAACCTGCCATGAAGACATGGGACTTACACATGACAGACTACTGCCATGTCCTGATGAAAGCAGTCAAGCACCTCCTCCCCAGTCACCCTGCAGCCCTTGTAAGGGATCAATGGCAGCAGTGGGGGAGGGACCAGATCAGCCTGCCCTCAGGTCTATCCCCAGCCTTTGTCAAAGGGGAGATGCATAGGTTTTTCCTCCCAGGCTGGCTTCAAGGTAGACATATGACGATTGAACAGATTAATTCCATGATCTGTGATGTGGAACTTCTCTCAATAATCTAATTGCAAGTGGGCATGACCTTCTTCAAGTTAAGCTGGACCCTCTGCCCAAGACTGTTACCCTGGCATTTGCTTCTCAGTTGGGGAAGATGTCTCTCCAACAAGATCTTCAAGATGTCCTTGAAGCTGACCTTTCTGGAGTAGATGCCAAGCTTGTGTTCAATCCAAAGCCCTTCCAGTGAGCTGGAATTAATTTTGCCATAGTGAAAAGAAGCTGCCTGTTACCTACTGATAGCAAGGGCCTGAGGAAGATGACCCATGCCATGAGTATAGTGGCCTTTTATCCAAAGGAGTATCTGCTCCTGGTGGTGGTGCTGTCCTCCATGTGCTTCACCTGGGAAGAGGCCTTCCTTCTGTGCCTGCTATCTCTGAGCCCAGAGGATATCACCATAGTGGTGACTGGGAAGGGCCACCTGTGAGCTGACTTAGTCAGTGTAATCAATTTTGACCTTCTTAGCAAGTGGGAAAAACAGCTAAATGCCTCTTTCAATGCTGTCAGCATTGACAAACCTCACTTCCTCAAAACCAACAAGATCCCTTACTGTTGATCAGTTGTGCCCATCCTAGAGTTTGCCAACAGTATGATATTGGCACACCAGCCTTGTTCTGGCCTCTGAGTTTTACACATAGATCATCATTGCAGTCAAGACAACATTCTTACTTCAGTTTCATGACTTTGGATTTTGCTACTGTGACACCAAAAGGCTACCCTGGGATTACTTAGGCTCCTCCAACCTGGGAGAGATGAAGCTCCTGCTGGTGGAAGCCATCATGCTGCTACACCTCAAATATGGTGTCCTTTCCTAGCTGCCCACCAAACAGTGCAAGATGGTGATGGTTGCCCCAAGACAGATAAATACCAGGCCCAGGGCTTTCCTGGATGCAGCAGACAAGGAAATTACCAAGGACAAAACTAAATAGCAGCAGAAAGCAGCCCTCTTTCTTGTCTTCAACAGAGCTGCTGAAGCCAAAATCCCATATGTTGTAGAAAATATTCTGGACCTTTGGACAGTGGAAGAGACACACTTCTAGTGTTAGTACACCATCACACTGGATCTGGATGCAATCACCAAGCAACTTGACAGAAAGCATGTTCAGTACATCTGCATTGATGGTTGCAACCTGTAAATAGATCGAGAGGCACTGTGCAGTTCCAGCTGCCTCAGGGACACTCATTGACACTGCTGACCCTCACTGCTACCCCACTTGCTCCCAGCTCACCTGGTGGTGTTCAGTAAACTCTTTTGGAACCCAGGGGTGCTGATCCAGGACAATGACCAAGAGCAAAGGATTATACAAACTCTGTGGCAGTAGAAGAAGGGAGTGTAAAAGGAGACGGTGATTGACTTACTTTACATTCACGTATGCAAATAAACTGCAAGTCAATTGTTGAGATTGCTGACAAAGTGAGAAGGGATAAGAAAGGATAATGTAGGAGATGAATTTTATTTTTATTCATTGATTCACATGGGCATATATTGTTAGGGCCGTTTCTCCCCCACGCTCCCTCCCCATCCCCCCACTGCTCTGGCTTCCAGGCAGAACTTGTTCTGCCCTTCTCTCTAATTTTGTTGACAAGTAGACATAAGAAATAATAAGAAAGACATAGCGTTCCTGCTAGTTGAGATAAGGGTAACTATCCAGAGAGATTGCTTCCATGCACAAGTGTGTTACAACCCAAATTGATTCAGCTCTACAGACCTCTTCACTACTTCTCAGTCACCTTCTCTTTTTGACCTCTGTTGTTTTAAGGTTACTGCATTAGCTGCTCTACTGTGGGAACATCAAACACTTCCATGTTTTGGGTTTCCTATCTTTCCCTATTCCTCCTGTATGTGCTCTCCCCTTAGCCTGTCACCCAAGTCCAACAACACTGCTGCATTTGCCCTAGATCTAAAGTCCACATATGAGGGAGAGCATACAATTTTTGGTCTTCTGAGCCTGGCCAACCTCACTCAGAATGATGTTCTCCAGTTCCATCCACTTACTTGTGAATGATAAGATTTCATTCTTCTTCATGGCTGAGTAGTACACTATTGTGTATAAATACCACATTTTCTTGATCCATTCGTCACTAGTGGGGCATCTTGGCTGTTTCCATAACTTGGCTATTGCAAATAGCGCTGCAATAAACATGGGTGTGCAGGTGCCTCTGGAGGAACCTGAGTGTCATTCCTTTGGGTGCCTCTGGAGGAACCTGAGTGTCATTCCTTTGGGTGTATCCCCAGGAGTGGGATTGCTGGATCATATGGCAGATCTATGTTTAGATTTTTAAGAAGCCTTCTTATTGTTTTCCAGAGTGGTTGCACCAGCTTGCATTCCCACCAGCAGTGTAAGAGGGTTCCTCTTTCCCCACATCCTCACCAACACCTGTTGTTGCTAGTGTTGCTGATGATGGCTATTCTAACAGGGGTGAGGTAGAATCTTAGTGTGGTTTTGATTTGCATTTCCTTTATGGCCAGAGATGGTGAGCATTTTTTCATGTGTTTTTTGGCCATTTGAATTTCTTCCTTTGAGAAAGTTCTGTTTAATTCAGTTGCCCATTTCTTTATTAGTTCATTGATTTGGGGGGAGTTTAGTTTTTTGAGCTCCCTGTATGTTCTGGTTATCAGTCCTTTGTCTGATGTGTAGCTGGCAAATATTTCTCCCACTCTGTGGGTGGTCTCTTCAGTTTAGAGACCATTTCTTTTGTCGTGCAGAAGCTTGTAAATTTCATGGAGTCCCATTTGTCCATCCTTTCTGATAGTTGCTGAGTTGCTGGGGTTGTATTGAGGAAGTCCTTGCCTATACCTATTAGTTCCAGAGTGTTTCCTGCTCCTTCCTGTACTAACTTCAGAGTTTCAGGTCTCATATTTAGGTCCTTAATCCATCTTTAGTTGATTCTAGTACAGGGTTTGATAAACATGGATCTGGTTTCAGTTTTCTGCAGGCAGATAACCACTTTTCCCAGCAACATTTGTTGAAGACACTGTCTTTTCTCCATCGTGTGGTTTTGGCACCCTTGTCAAAAATAAGGTGGGCATAGCTGTGTGGATTCATATCTGGCTCCTCTATTCTGCTCCACTGGTCTTCATGTCTGTTTTTGTGCCAGTACCATGCTGTTTTTATTGTCGTGTCTCTGTTATATGGTTTGAAGTCGGGTATTGTGATACCTCCAATGATGCTCTTTTTGCTGAGTATTGCCTCGGCTATTCACGGTCTCTTGTGTTTCCAAATGAACTTTAGAGTAGATTTTTCAATCTCTGTGATGAATGTCATTGGGATTTTGATGGGAATTGCATTGGACATATAGATTGCTGTTGGGAGTATTGACATTTTTACTATGCTGATTCTACCGATCCATGAGCATGGGAGATCTCTCCATCTTCTGAAGTCTTCCTCGATCTCTTTCTTTAGGGGTTTTTACTTTTCCTTGTAGAGCTTGTTCACATCCTTTGTTAAGTTTACTCCTAGGTATTTGATTTTTTTTTTGAAGCTGTTCTAAATGGAATTGTTTCCATATGTTTTTTCTCAATTTGTTCATTGTTGGTGTATAGAAAAGCAAATGATTTTTGCAAGTTGATTTTGTATCCTGCCACCTTGCCGAGGCTGTTTATGGTGTCGAGGAATTTTTTGGGTCTTTAAGATACAGGATCATTTCATCTGCAAATAGGGATATTCTGACAGTTTCTTTACCTATTTGTATTCCTATTATTCTTTCTTCTTGCCTAATTTCTCTGGCTAGGAATTCCAGTACTATGTTGAATAGGATTGGGGATAGTGGGCACCCTTGTCTCATTCCTGATTTTAGGGGAAATGGTTTCAGTTTTCACCATTAAGTATAATGCTGGCTGTAGGTTTGTCACATACAGCCTTTACAATGTTGAAGTACATTCTTTCTATTCCTAATTTTCTTAGAGCTTTTATCATGAAGTGGTGTTGGATCTTATCAAAGGCTTTTTCTGCATTTATTGAGATGATGAAGTGGTTTTTGTCTTTGCTTCTGTTAATGTGGTTTATTACGTTTATTGATTTTCATATATTGAACCACCTCTGCATCCCTGGGATGAAGCCAACTTGGTTATGGTGAATGATCTTTTTGATGTGCTGTCAAATTCGGTTTGCCATTACAGTTTTGAGGATTTTTACATTGATGTTCATGAAGGAGATTGGCCTGTAGTTCTCCTTTTTGGAGGTATCTTTGCCTGGCTTTGGAATAAGTGTAATACTGGCTTCAGAGAATGACTTAGTCAGTGTTCCTTCCCTTTCTATTTCATGGTACACTTTAAGGAGGGTTGGTATCAGTCCTTTTTAAAGGTCTGATAGAATTCAGCAGAGAATCCATCAGGTCCTGGACTTTTCTTTTTTGAGAGATTCTTGATTGCTGCTTCAAGTTCATTTCATTTTATAGATCTATTTCAGTCGCTAATATCCTCGGTTCAATTTTGGATGGTCATAAGTATCTGGAAATTTGTCCATTTCTTCAAGATTTTCAAATTTATTGGAATATAGGTTCTCAAATTATTGTCCTCATGATTCCTTGGGTTTCCATGGTGTTTGTTGTTTCTGCCCTTTTGCATTTCTGATTCTACCGATTTGGGTTTTTTGTCTCCTCATTTCAGTCAGTTTTGCCACGGGACTGTCATCTTATTTATTTTTTCAAAGGAACAGCTTTTTGTTTCATTGATTCTTTGTATGTTTTTTGTTTGTTTTTATTTCATTAACTTCAGCTATTATGTTTATTATTTCTCTCTTTCTGCTTGTTTTTGGATTTGTTTGTTCTTGTTTTTCTAGGAGTTTGAGATGTAGCACTAGGTCCTTGATTTGAGATCTTTCTGTCCTGTTAATACATGCACTCATGGGTATAAACTTTCCTCTTAGGACTGCCTTTGCTGTGTCCCATAGGTTCTGATAGGTCATGTTTTTGTTTTCATTAGCTTCCAGGAAGCTTTTCATTCCCTCTTTTATTTCATCACGGACCCACTGATCATTGAGCAATATGGTGTTCAGCTTCCAATTGTTTGCATATTTTCTGCTGTTGTTTCTGTTGTTGAGTTCTAGTTTTACTGCATTGTGATCAGATAGAATGCATGGTATATTTTCTATTTTCTTATATTTGCTGAGGCTTGGTTTGTGCCCTACAACATGATCAATTTTGGAGAAGGTTCCATGGGCTGCTGAGAAGAATGTATATTGTGCAGAAGTTGGATGAAATATTCTGTAGACACCAGCTAGGTCAATTTGATCTATGGAGTGATTTAGTTCTAGAAATTCTTTATTGATTTTTTTGTTTGGATGACATATCTCTGGGTGATAGGGAAGTATTGAAGTCTCCCACTACCACTGTGTTGGAATCTATAGGTGTTTTTAGGTCCTTCAGAATACGTTTGGTGAAATTGGGTGCACTGACAGGTTGATAATTGTTCTTTCCTTTTGATGTATTTCTCTTTTGTTAGTATGGAGTGTCCTTCTTTATCTCACTTGGTCAATGTAAGTTTGAAGTCTACTTTGTCTGAGATAAGACAAGAGTAGCAACTCTTGTCTGTTTTGGGGGGGGCGGTGTGCATTGGCTTGGTAAATCTTCTTCCAACATTTTACCCTAAGCCAGTGCTTGTTCCTATCAGTGAGATGGCTCTCCTGTAAACAACAGATTGTTGGATCTTCCTTCTTAATCCAGTTTGCCAAAAGGTGTCTTTTGATGGGGGAGTTAAGTCTGTTAACATTCTGTGTTAATATTGATAGGTATGTGGTGATTCCTGTCATTTAGTTGTCTTGTTGTTTAAGGGTTTGATTGTGTGCAGCTGAATCAATGTTACTTTGATTCCTTGCCTTTTCTTCTCCTGTGGTTTGGTATTGCCTGTCTTCTCATGGTTTTGTTTGCTTTCATTTTCTGTGTACAGAATTCCTTGGAGAATCTTTTGCAGTGGTGGCTCTGTGGTCATATCTTGTTTTAGTTGCTGCTTATCATGGAAGGCTTTTATTGCTCCATCTATTTTGAGTTATATTTTTCTGGGTAGAGTACCCTAGAATTGAAGTTTTTTTCATCCAGTGCCCAGAATACCTCACTCCATGCCCTTCTTCCTTTAAAGATTTCCAATGAGAAATCTGTTGTGATTCTGGTGGGTTTACCTTTGTATGTTATTTGTTTTTTCTCTCTTACAGCCTTCAATATTCTTCCTCTATTCTCTGTGCTTGTTATTTTAATGATAGTATGTCATAGGGAGGTTCTATTTGGTCAAGTCTGTCTGGTTTCCTGGAGGCTTTCTGTACCACAATGAGCATAGCTTTCTCCGGGTTTGAGAAATTTTCTATTATTTTGTTGAATATATTATGAATTCCTTTTGCTTGCACCTCTTCTCCTTCTCAATGTCTATGATTCTCAGGTTTGGTGTTTTGATGGAGTTGGAGAGTTCTTGCATATTCCTTTCACAGGTCTTGAGTTGTTTGACTAATAGCTCTTCAGTTTTTCCTCTAATTTCCATTTATCTTCAAGTTCTGAGATTTTGTCTTCTGCTTGTTCTAGTGTGCTGGCATGGCCTTCCACTCTGTTTTGTACTTCTGTTTCATTCTTTTTTTCTGAGGTTTTTCCATATCATGGGTCACTTCCTCTTTAATATTGTCTATTTTCATCTTTAATGCATTTATCTATTTATAGTGTTCTCTATTTTACTTTGGTATTTATTTAGGGCTCCTATGAGTTCATTTATTTGTTTCTGTGTCTTTATTTTTGGTGTCTTGGAATTTCTTGAGTGCATCTTTTATGTTTTGGTTGACCATGTCTAGTAACATCTCCATGAAATTCTCAGTGATTACTTGCAGGATTTCTGCTTTGAGGTTGTTCTTGTGGACATAGTTGGGTTCCTTGGTGTCATTTGTCTTTGTTTTGTTGGATTTCAGAACTGGGTATCCATTTTCTTCATTTCCCTCTGAATCCTGTATTAAATTATTTTTTGGGGGGAGAATGGTTTCCATTCCTTTTTCTTCTTCCCATTGCTCCACTTGGTACTGTGCAACTATGTTCTTGATAGGCAAGTTTTTGGTTTCGGTCATCTGTTTTCTTTCCCTTGATTTAATTTTTGTTTTGTTTCTGTCTTGGGTTTTTAGCTAAGTTGGTATGCTATTTCTGACCCTGCTCTGGGTGTAATTTAGTATTAACTAGTTCACAGGTTTAACACCCTCATACAGAAGATCCCCTGGCGGTAATATCTATAAGCAGTGGGATTTGGCAGGGTTAATGTTTGTAATGCTAACTATAGAAATTTGGGGGTTGGATTGGGTGGCACTAAAGGTGGAGATGGGAAGTGGCATGGGTGTGTGGGGAAAGCAGTGTGGAGGCTGCTGTTTTTGTGGTCCTTGTGTGTGTTTGGGTATATTTCTGTTGTTGTAGAAGAAGGTATTTGTGATAGGGATTGCAGGGGTTTGAGTTGTGTATAGTTGGTATAGTAGGTTGTTCAGTGGGTGAAGGAGGGAGGGGTAGTCAGGTGATATGTTAGGGG
Source organism: Castor canadensis (assembly GCF_047511655.1). Taxonomy (NCBI): domain Eukaryota; kingdom Metazoa; phylum Chordata; class Mammalia; order Rodentia; family Castoridae; genus Castor; species Castor canadensis. The sequence continues at coordinate 140,386,516 of NC_133405.1, forward strand.
AGAAAGTAAGGGGAAGGTGAGGGCTAGGGGAAGAGAGTGGGTGAGTGGGGAGCAATGGGTTTTAGCACAAGAGAAGGATGGAAAGTAAAGAGGGTGAGCGTAGGGATGAGAGGATGATGATGGTTAAGTTGATAGTATAGAAAGAGAAAAGAAAAAAAAGATAATAGGAGTAAAAGTTAAACTAGAAAACCCACAATAATAAAACTAATAACATCAAAGAAATCAATGGGGAGAGATGAACAAACAGACAAGAAGGAAACAAACAAACAAAATAAACTCCAGGTTCAAGAACAATAGAATGTCAGTCTTAGTTTGAGTTCTGGTGTTACTCCTCCAGCATCCAGTCCTGGTGTTGGTATGTAAGCAAAAGCTCATGGTAATCTTTCCAGGTCTTTGGCTTATGAGTAGTGTGTTTTTCCTTCTGTCTTTGAGCAGCAGCTGCTTGGTCAGCTCCTCCCTCAGTGGGGTGTGGCAGTTTAAGTTTGTGTGTTGTCCTCAGGTTCAGGAGATCAGCTCTATAGCCCACCAGCTGTCCTGCTTTGGAATTGGATTTTTGCTTGTTGGTTTATAGGGGGCTTGTTTCTTTGCCTTGCCCTCTTTCTCTGCGGCAAGGTCAGTGATCCGTCAGCTGGCTCCCTGCTGTCTGCGTGTTGTGATGGTTTGCTGTTTGTTTTTAATTTTGTGGAGCTGTTTGACTTTGGGTGTTGCTCACTGGCTCAGGAGATGACCTTTGTGGTCCACTACCTGCCCTACTTCAGGCAGTGGCTTATCACCCACCCGGTCTCTGTCCTTCTGCCTTTCCATGCTTTGTTCACTACTATTTCACACAGCTATCAGCTCCTTGCCCCTGTCCCCTTCTCTGGTGTGCTTTCAGCAACCCTGCCCCCTCCACTGTGTGCTAGTTTTCAGTTCCTTGTTTATTGTACTTTTTTTTTTTTTGCATGGGGTTCAGCACAGCCAGTGGCTATGCTAGTTTATCCCAGGGGTGGCTGGGGGAATACCATGTGATACTTGGCGCTTACCTGTTTGGTCTACTGAATGTCTCACAGGCAGGTTTGGAGGTGGCGTCTGGCAGTGCGGCAGCCATCTGTTTTCTCAGTGTAATGTGGTGTGGAGAAGTTTTCTACAGGCTAGGGGTTTGGAGTGTTGAAGTTTTGATTCTCTTTGGTGCTTTATTTCTGCCAAGTGTGGCTCCAGTGTTCCAGCAAGATTTTGTAGTCACAGAGCTCACACTGTCTGGTTCTGCACCCTAGTCACTACCTTGGACCCTAGGAGATGAATTTAACCAACTTATACCTGGTGTATAATGGACACAGATATACCAAATAAGGATGCATAGCAACTCAAGCATATTCAGTTTAGATGAGAGGTGGGGGAGATAAAAGGGGGAGACAGGGAAGGAGTGAGAGAGGAGGGAGGGAAAGAAGAGAGAGAGAAGGTAAGAGACAGAAATTCATAGCTCACATACACATTCTCATCACAGAGTTTCTTTTCCTACCCGGACAGGAAAAATAGTGAACATTCATGTCGAGGGAAGTAAAACCTGTTCGTTTTGATTTTACTATTGTATTCCAGCTTTGACTGTTTACCAATCTTATATCTATGTTCCTTGCTCTTCCTCCAGGCTATCCAATGCAGAAGGATAGAAGGCCTCTAGCATGCCATAATATTCAGCTGTATCTTCTTTCTCTATTATGAAACAGTCACCATCTATTTCAGGTAGCAACCACTTTTAGGAAGACATTCAGTGGGCTTATAAATGGCATTTATAATTAGTCTGAAGTACCTATGTGAGTATTGACAAGTACAGTCAATTTAGGTGGTCATCAAATATTTGAAAATATGCATAAGTGCATTCTAAATGCAGATATAACATGAATTCTAATAAGTTTGCAAATAAGTCACATCTATGACATATTATCAGAATTCCAAACATCACTAATTTTATTTGATCTTTCTTTTCCATGCACCAAGCTTAAAATAGGCAAAGGAAATAACAGATTTTTTTCAAAGTACTGATTGAATATAAGTAGTCTATAACTTTAGGAGTAGCATAATTTTTAACCATTTAATTATAATTTTTTTGTTGTAACTAATGATCCTAATGATTTAGAATGCCTCTAAATCTTTACAAGTCATCTATCACAGACAAATCTGATGAGAGAAGATGTATTTATAAATAAGTAGACCATTCTCAAATATGCTAGTTATAAGGCTTTCTGTCTTGAACAATAAGATCTTCTTATAATGTTTCTTATAAATATCATATTTATAATTTCCTATTAATCTTATTGACCTCAGTAAGATTTATTAAAGAATAATGGAGAGAGTGATGGAGTGGATACATTATATGCATGTACAAAAAAGAGGAAAAAACTTATTAAAATTGTTTAAAAGGAGGGGAGAATACCAAAGCATAAAAGAGACTGTAAAGTATATTATGTACACATGTGGAAAATCACCTTTAAATGTGCCTATAAAAAAATGAAAGATTTTTCCATAACAAGACAGATAGTTTTTTTTTTGTCTTCTATGGTTAGGTTTGTGATTGCTTAGGAAATTAAAATTTTACCAAAGTTGAATTTTATATAAATATGTTTCTTTTAAGGTCTTTTGAATGAAGTTTGATTTATAACTGGTTAAAGGAGTTACTATTATTATAACATGGGGTACATTTTAGTGAATCAAATTTTATAAACTTTTGAAAGCATGATGGCCCCAAAATAATGTTTCTATTATGATTGTTGTCTAAGCATGTATAAAAAACACTAAAATTTGGTGAGTTACTAAAGTCTATGTATTGTTGTTGTCTTTTCAGATAAAAACGAGTGATGTCTATGTAACTCAATAAGGGACAATCTTGTTTTATTCATCCTCACTTCAAAGCAAATTTAAGATTAAGATTTTAATGTAAAATATGCATAAGACTTCCTTTTGAAAAGAAGCTTTCTCAATTGTACTAGTGATAAACACATCAACATTAAGCTGAATAGCAAACTCCATTTAATAGGTGATAACATTTTGAAAGTAACATGGAAGACTTGAAGAATCCTCCATGTGATGCTATAAATGAACAGAGTCAGGGCACATAGGATAGACTATATTCCAGAGGAAAAAGGAAGAAAGAGCATCAAGAATAAAGAAAGAGGTGAAAGAAAAGTAAAAAGAGCAAAGAAAAAGAGAGGTGATTCAGAGAAAATTAGGAAACAGTATCCAACTTCAAGGTCAGCTCTCTGAGAGTAGGGTAACCTGAAGTCACAACCACAAGGTAAACATGGAGAGTACAGAGATCCCTGGCAAAAAGAGACTGTCAGCCCTAGCCATAGGAAAACCTATAGTCCCGAAAACCTGTAAACACAGTGGGTAGATTTGGTCTGATAGTAACTCCTCCTGAGTTACTGCATTGGAGAATAAATTCATAATTAATTCATAATAAATTAATAGCTTTGCAACTCTTTGTGACTTGGGGTGCTATAACATCTGGAGAAAATGCCTGTTGCTGGAGACTGAGTTGTTCTGGGGACCTGGACCAAGAGACAATAAAAGTCAGAGAGCTTAGTAACACCCTGACAGACCCTTCATTGTAAGGTACATTCATAGAGGGGGGATTCCAATGCAGACCCATTGAGACATTTAAGCAGCTGAAAACTCTAATTATGAAAGGCATGGCAATACAAATCTCTGTAGCAGACACTATGCTCTGCAGAGTTTGAGAGCTCTGAGCTTCTGGTTTTCAGGATCTTTGGTCTCCAGAGCTGCTCCTCTCCACAAGTAGTTTGCTGCTGAGAGTTCTGATACCAAGTTTGGTGCACCACTTGATTTTCTGAAGCTTTCTCCCACCCTCAGCATTGTTCATTGTTTAGAATGATCTGAAAACACTGAGACCAGCAGACAGTTTGTTGAGTGTCCCAGCACCCCACAGCATGGAGCTCAGTGCCTTATTTATTTCAGCAACTCCGAGGCATTATGGAACACCCCTGGGCTTGGATTTTTGTTATCCCTGGGTGTATAAAATGGGCTCCTGTGGAACGCTCAGGAAGCTGCTCCGCCCACAGGCCATGAAGCTCACCAGGGCCAGCAAAGCTCCTGGTACTCAAAGAAGTGAAGCTTCTTAAATTAATGCTGCTCAGGTAAGTAATAATACCCCCTTGGCCAAACCACTAAGCCCACATACAATAACAAGAAATACTGTGGGAACAGAGAAAAACTAAACTACTCCTGGTACATAACAAGCTATCCCCCCAGACCTGGAGGATTCTAGTATTAGAGGACCTAAAAGAAGCTTTTCTAATTCTTTGTCTTCTTCTTTTATCTTTCCTTCATTTTTAACTTTTTCAGTGTTTTTACTATTATGTTGGTGACCTACCAAGATTGAAACAAAAGGATATCAATCATTTATGCAGATATATAACATGTATGAGGCTAAAGCAATCATAAATATTCATCCAATGAAGAAGACTGGATGGCTGAACTCTACTAGACCTTTAAAGAAGAACTAACACCAGTACTCTCCAATCTGTTGCATAAAGTGGAAAGGGAAGGAGCATAACCAAACTCATCCTTCGCCAACTGTTACACTCATTCTAAAAGCAGACAAGGACACACAGAAGAAAAAATTATAGAATAAATTTTTTGATGAACATAGAATCAAAAATTCCTAGCAATATACTTGTAAAGCAAATTCAGCAACACATTAAAAAGATCATACAATGTGATCAAATTGGTTTCATTCCTGGCATGCAAGGATGGTTCAACATACCCAGATCAATAAATGCAATCCAGAATGCAAATGGAATCAAGGACAAAAATCACATGATCATCTCAACAAATGCAGCAAAAGCTTCTGACAAAATCCAGCATCCTTTCTTGATTAAAAACTCTGATGGAACTAGGAATAAATGATACATATGACAAACCTATATGCAGTATCACGGTAAATGGGGAAAAATTGAAACCATTTCTTCTTAAGTCAGGAACTAGACAAGGGTTTCCACGCTCTCCACTCTTACTCAATAAGGTATTCTAATTCCTAGGCAGAGCAATAGACCAAAAGAAAGGAATAAAAGGGACTCAGATAAGGAAGGAAAAAGCCAAAGTATCACAATTTGCAGAGGTTATGATCCTATACTCAAAAGACCCTAAAGATCTCACCAAGAAACTTTTAGATTTGATAAACACTTTTGGCAATGTAGCAGGGTATAAAACTACATACAAAAATCAGTTCATTTTCTATATACTAACAATGAAGAGGCCAAGAAAGAGATATGAAAACAATACCTCAAAATAAAAATATCTAGGAATAAACTTACTAAACAGATGAAAGACCTCTACGATGAAAGTTACAAAACACTCAAGGAAGGTATCGAAGAAGACACCAGAAGATGGGAAAATAAAAGTCCTGTGTTCACACATTGGCTGAACTGAATGTTGTGCCAAAGGCTATACTACCAAAAGCAATCTACAAACTCAATGCAATTCCCATCAAAATTCCAAGGTCATTTTTCACAGTAATAGAAAAATAAATCCTAAAATTTGGAAGCCCTGAGGTCTTCCAAACGAATGGAGACACATATCTGAGCAAAAAAGATTAATGCTGAAGGTATCAAAATTCTGTACTTGAAATTATACTACAGACCCATAGTACTAAAACCAGCATGGTACTGGCACAAATACAGTCATGAAGGCCAATGGACTAGAAGAAAAGACCCAGAAAAGAGCCTACATAGCAGCAGTCATCTGATTTTTAACAAAGGAGCCAAAAAGTGGGGAAAAGTCAGCCTCTTCAATGGGAAAACTGCTTGTCTAGTCTACATGTAGGAGAATGAAACTAGACCATGTGATCTCAACCTATAAAAAATTCAAAATGTATCAAAGATCTTAATGTAAGCTCTGAAACTACTACAGGAAAACAGGGAAATACTGGAAGATGTAGACATAAGCAATTATTTTTCTGAAAAGGACTCCAATTGCTCAAGAAATAAGAACAAGAATTGACAAATGGAATTGCATCAAATTAAAAAGATCCTGCACATTAAAGAAAACAATTATCAGAATCAAGAGATATCCCACAGCACTAGAGAAAAGCTTTGCCAGTTTATCAGCATATACAGGATTAATATCCAGATTATATAAAGAGCTGAAAAAAATTGAAGTGCAAAAGAACAACTAATCCAATTAATAAATGGACAAATGAATTGAAAGGTCACTTCTCAGAAGAAGAAATACAAATAGCTAACAAACACAAATGGAAATGTTCAACATACTAAGCTATAAAAGAAATGCAAATCAAAACTATCCCAAAACCAGGTGCAGGTGGCTTGCGCCTGTAACCCTAGCTTCTCAGCAGGCAGAGATCAGGGGGATTGCGGTTCAATCAGGCCCAGAACAAACAGTTCCATGAGTCCCTTTCTCAAAAGAACACTTCACAAAAAAGTGCTGGTATAACGGCTCAAGGTGTAGGCCCTGAGTTCAATCTCCAGTACTGAGAAAGAAAAAAAAAAAACTACACCAAAATTTCACCTCCGTTTAACAACCATCAAGAAAACAAACAATAACATATTCTGACAAGGATGCAAGGGGAAAAGGAATTCTCATACACTGTTGGTAGGAATGTAAATTAGTGCAACCCCTATCAGTATGAACGTTTCACAAGAAACCAAAGACAGAACTGTCTTATGACCCCACCATACCAGTCTTGGGCATATATTTAGAGGTGTATAAAACAATACACAACAGAGACACTGGCATAGCCATGTTTACAGTAGTACTATTTATAATACCAATCTGTGGGTCTGCCTAGGTGATCAACACCAATGAATGGGTAAAGAAAATGTGGCATATGTCCATCATCGACTATTATTATGCTGTAAAGAAGAATGAAATTATGTCATTTTCAGGCAAAGAGGTTGAACTGGAGATAACCATGTGGAGTAAGACAAGCCAAGCTCAAAGTCAAGTAACACATTTCTCTCAAATGTGGATTCTAGACCTAAGATGATGATGATTGTAATAATGGGACTTGAATGTAAAAGGGAAACTATCTTCAGTGGGAGAGAGGATGGGAAATAGTATAATGAAACCCACCAAACACTGTTCGAAAAGAAGAGGGGAAGATGGAGGAGAGCTAAGGGGATATAACGGAAGGGGTGAATGTGTAAAAGTATACTGTATGCATCTGTGACATTATCACAATGAAACCCTTTATCCTATTAGTTATGATCATAAAAAATAGTAAAAACCAAACCAAAACAAAGGAGAGTCCTTAGTTTTTAAGAGGGATGTTCTGAAATGTTTATACTTATCTGTCTTTGCTTGAGAGTGATCCAATGAGTGGTGGTTATTGAGTCTGGATATAAATTAAATACTATTGGTTATGCTGTGAAAGTTGTAATGAGAACATGGGTGCATGGGTGGTTCATCATATTGTTCTACTATATTCTCTATTCCTGTAGGCATGTTTGAAATTTAAATGACAGTAAAAATGAATGAGTAATTTAAAATGAAAAAAAAAAGTTTCAATCTATCCTCTGTTCCTGCTGACTTTTATCTAATTTATTGATTATTTTTCTTCTTTTGTAGTCAGATATTTTAATCCTTCCTCTATTTTCTCTGTCATAATCTTTCTTTATTTACACTTGTAACTTCTCTCTCTTTTCACTTTCATTACCCTCTCTTATTCCATTATTTTACTAATATTATTTTTACTTTTATTAATTTTATCTTCATGGTTAGTTCTCTGTTACTTTTGCCACTTTTGTCTTTATGATTATTTGTGATATAGTAGTTGTCTTTTGTTGAATCTCATTATATTGTTTTGGTTGTGTTAATTTATGGGTACATATTTTCTCCCCTATAAGCAGTACTGAAGACTGAATCCTCAAAAGAAGTTTGCTCACTAAGAAGCTATCTTTGTAATACCGAAATCAATATCCACCCCATACGTGCATAAATCACAAAATAAAAACATGAGAAATATGAAATATGAAGTTGTAAAGCTCTTCTAAAAGTTCAAAATTCTTCAGTTACTGAACCAAATAAATTGAAATGCTTGAAATGGCAGAAAGTTCAAAAGTCTTGCCTTAAAAATGATTCATGGCTTCAAAAAGTATTCAAAGGAGAATAAAATAGTGAATTCAAGACTTGGATGAGATATTCAGTTCACTTCAGAAAGAAAGTCAACAAAGGGAGATTCTGAAAGATTCGAATGACTGCAAATTCCAAGAGAGACTCTGACGACTGTAAATGAAAACATAGAAATCTGCTAAGTGAAAAGCTGGAAATATGAAAAAGAAACCCAAATGAAAAAAGCACAAAATGTCAGGTCCAGGCCAGCAGAAAGAATATCTTGAATTGAAGAGAAGTTTGAAGAATACTACAGAAATAAAGACAAAACTTATGAGAACAATATTCAGGGCTTCTGGGACATGATTAAGAAACAAATCCAATAGTCGGTATCTCCCAAATTTAGGAAAGAAAATGGACATCCAGGCACAGGAGGCACTTGGAAACCAAAATAAACATGAACAGAAATGAACCTTTCTGTATCATAATACAGCTAAAATGCCAACAATACAGAGGACGGAAAGAATATTGAAAACTGAAAAAGAAAGGTTCAAGTTACTTACCAAGGCAAACATTTGACATTAACAGCAGACTTCCCAGGAAAATCCTTGTTCCAGAAGAGCACAGAACAATGTATTTCAAGCCTTGAAAGAAAATCACTGCCAACTAAGACTACTGTATCCAACAAAGTCATCCATAAATCTAAAGGAGAAACAGAAAGACCTTCTTTAAGGATAAACTAAAGCCATTTTTGAGTGATAAGCCAGCACTGTAGAAGACAATTAAAAACAGACATAAAAGGAACAAATTTGTACCTAATGAGGACAGTTCAGACATGAATAAATAACAGTACAGTAGAGAACTGAGAAATCAGGAAAAGGAACACCATGATCTCCCAGAAACTCTATAAAACAAATAAAGGAGAAATGAATACACACTTTTCAATAATAACTGCAAATAAAAATGGTCTTAATTCTCCAATTAAAATGTGCAGGAAGCAATGATCAAGTTTTTGGATCATCCTATTCTCTTTACCTTCTACATCTACTTATTTTACATTAGAAATTGTCCCAGTTTAGTCTTGAGTATTTTATACTTACTTTGCTTAAGTAATATAATTTATACAAAGAACAATGAGCTTTTTTTATAATTTGGCAACCCCTTTTATTGCCTGTACATAGGCCTTTTCTAAGCTCAGAATTTCTTATGCCATTATTTTAAACTATATTCCTACTCAATTATTCTGATATCTACCTTAAAATGAGTAGTGAATATTACATTGCATTTTGATTTTCAGCTTAAAGAAAAGATGCAAACTAGTAAAGGGAGTTACAAACAAGATCCAACTGTTTGCTATTTGCAAAAGAGAAACCAACTAAAACTCACTTTCAAAGACATACAAAGTCTGAAAATAAATGGATATAAAATGATATACCAAGCAGATGGATCTGAAGGATTCAGGGGACTCTATACTTATACCTGTCAAACCAGAATTAGTGAAGAAAGGATATAAATGGTCACTACATATTAATAATATGAAAACTCCATCCACAACAATAGAAGATACAACAATTCTAATTGTATAGGCACTGAAAGTTGATGCAATTTATAAAAGAAGTACTCTTGTGCATAATGAGGCAGATTGGTTCAGATACAATTATGGTAGGTCTTTTCTCTTTTTGGTTTCAATACTCTAATCTCATCATCCAAACTCAACAACAAAAGGATAACTTCAGAGTTTAACTGCACCATAGATCAAATGGACACAATGGATGCCTGCAAAATATTCCAACCAGAAAATGCTGAGTAAAACACTGTTCTCAGTGGTCTGTGGACCTTTCTATAAGACAGGACACATTTGAGGCCATGAATTGTGACAAAACACAAAAAGGATATAATTTTCTGTATCACGTTAAACCACAATAGAATTTAACTGAATTCAATAGCAAAAGAAACTATACATATACTACACAACTATGGAGATCAAACAATATCCTTTTGAGTAAACAGTTCACAGTTGAAGATACCAGTGGTAAATTTCAAAGAAGGCAACAATCACAGGAAAATAAAAATATAACTTATCAGGACCTTTGAGATACAACAAAAGCAGTTGTATATATATCCTAAGAAGGGGATATATAGCTGTGTGCCTCCATGAACACACACTAAAACAATGAAACACAGGAATGTCAAAATGGTCATGTTAAAGGGAGGCCACTAATAGGAGGTGAATGGTAAATGAAGAGGATAAAGGAATATGGTTGAGGAACTTTCTATGCATGAGTCAAAATGGAATGTTGAAACCTGTGGAAGCCATTTTTTAAAAAGGGAGGGGGGAGGTTGAAGAGGGAGAATAATGGAGGGGGGTGGGGGGGAACCAAAATAGGAAACAATATATATGTATATATGAAATGTCACAACAAAACCCCCTCTGTCACTATTATCTGTCACTATTATATACTAATAAAAAGTAAAAAATCAAAAACCCACCAGCAGATGTTTTAAGTAAATAGCCTAAAGAAGCAAATCAAGGAAGGTTCTTAGGAAACAGAATAACCCAAACTCAACACTAAAAATTAGACATAATAAAAATCATGAAGTAAATGAATGAAATTGAGACTAAATGAACAATTTAAAGGATCAATGAAATATTTGGTTCTCTGAAACATAAGAAGATTGAAAAACCCTTAACCAAACCAACTAAAGTAAAGAGAATATCCAAATTAATAAAATTAGAGTAACAACAGTGGAAACTAGGAATAAAAATATAGAAGATACTGTGGAATAGTTTGAAAACATACTCCATTAACTTTGAAAATCTAGAAAAATAATGGGCAGAATTCTAGACTCATATAACCTACCAAGATTGAACTGGGAGAACAGAAATAAAACCTAAGCAGATCAATAACAAGCAACAGTAATCAGTCTGTCAAGAAATAAAATTCCAGAGGCTGGATGTAGTGGCTGCTGAATTCTACCAGGACTCAAAAAAAAACTAATAAAATCCTCCCCAAGTTATTCCATAAAATAGAAATGAAAGGAAAAAGTCCAAGCTCATGCTATAGAGCCAGTATTACTCTGATACTAAAACTAGAAAAGTACTATTTACAAAAGAGAAAACTGTATAGTAGTTTTTGAAGAACTGACACAAGACTTCTGTAATATGAATAAGCTTATAAACTGAATTCAGCAGCACATTAGAAAGATCACATAACATGATCAAATTGGTTCCACATTGACAAATGGTACAATATTTGCAACCAATAAACATAATAAAGATCATAGGTAGAATTAAGAACTTAAATCACACTATTATCCTTAATAGGTACAAAATTCTTTGAGGAAATCAAAATACATTTATTATAAAAATAACACTGAAGAAACTAGGACTACATGGAACATATTTCAGTGAATAAAGGCTGACAAATTTATAACCAATATTGAACTGTTAGAGAAATTACTGAAAACACTTACTTTAAAATGAGGAATGAAAGGAGTCCACTCTCTCTGCTATTGGTCAATATAGCGCTCAAACTCATAGGAGGAACAATATGGCTATCCTTAATCTACTTTAAATAAAATTTATCTTCTAGTCAAATTGAATTCAATTTCTTGGGGAATTTTAACATGTATACATACCATATAACATTTACTCAGATGCAGTAATAGAACCATATATGCAAAACCAAAAATCATTATCATTTTTTTACCTCAAAAATTTAGTTATACACCATAGGAATATAGCAAACCAACTTTGATTATTAAAAGATAAATGCAAATTATTTTTCATGACAAAATGAAAGAAGTTCATCTGAACTTTGAGATTCTGAGATTGGATATGGTGGCACATGTCTGTAGTCCCAGCTACTTATGAAGTGGAGATAAAGAGGATCTATGTTGGAGGCCAGCTCCAGGAAAAAGTTAGTGAGACCCCCATCTCAACCAATAATGTGGTTGAGGAATTACATGCCTGCAATCCTTGCACTGCAGGAGGCACAGGTAGGATAATGGCCCAAGGCCAGCCCGAGGCACAGAGGTAAGAGCCTATCTGAAACACAGTTAAAGCCAAAAAGTGCTGGAGTTTTGTTCAAAGTGGTAGAGCACCTGCTTAGTGAGTGTGAAATTCTGAATTCAAAATCCCAGTAGTCCCCCCAAAAAAAGATTTCCTTTGCCAGTCTTATGTAAACCTTAGAACCAGCTTTTCTAGGAGAAGCTGTTTGGTTTCAAGACAGTTTTCATCCATTTTTCTTCATTACTGAGTGAGTTGGAAAATTAACTCTTGTTGGTAACTAGGACAGACTGAGATATCAACTCTCTAATCAACCTGGTATGTACAGTTTTCCTAAAATAAAAAAGAGACAGTAGAAAAGATAACCAAAGGTTTTTAAATACTAGATCTTAATTGCAGTGTGAGAATTAACTTACATGTGCTCCTAAGATATGTACCAATTTGTATATGCAAAATGAGAATATCAACATAAGTACACAGAACTAGAAAGAAAGATGCAAGGGAAATTCCTGACAAAAATGAAGTGGCTACAGGTAACCTAGTAAACTTAAATCTAGGAGTTCTATGGACAGTTAACGTTCATGAATTTTGAATCAAGTTCTTCCCAGGGCTGTCTTCAGAATTCATTTGGTTAGAAGCTGGCCTGTGGATTGGAAACAAAAACAGTGCTAAATCTGCTAGATCAGTAAGGTTGTGCTGGGATTCCTTCCTAGAGAATCACTAATGCTATAGACACCCGCTCTCTGTCTCTCAAAAAGCCTTGATACTCATGGAGTGTCTCCAGTGTTTATGTGGCCACTATCTTATGTGCACCTTCCAAATATAAGTTGTTAGAAATCCTTCCAAAGCAGAGACTACATATAGGTGCTTCTCATGCAATTCCTTATGAGACCACATCTCATTGTGAGTCAAACACTTCATTAAAATTCTAACTTTGGGCACACAACGTGAGCCAAAAGAAACAGCTGTATCTTTTCTTTAGTGTCCTGTGACACTCAGGTAAATACATTTCTAATTGTACTGTTCTTGTTTTATTTTGCTTTTTTTTTTCCTTTTGATGATACTGGTATACAAACTCAGAGCTTTTCGCTTGATAGTCCTGTGCTAAGCTGCTTGAATCCTCAGCTCTTTCTGCACTGGTTGTTTTGGAGATACGGTTTCACTTTTTTGCCCTGACTGAACTAGGACATATTCTTCCTATTTGTGCTTCCACAGGAACTGGGTTAATTGGTGCCCACAAGATGCCTAGCTGTTTTCCATTGAGATGAGGTCCCACAGATATTTTGCCTGGGCTGGCCTCCTGATGTCAGCATCCTGAGTCGATAGGAGTACAGGTGTGAGCCACCAGTGCCTATAGCAATAGCAGCTCCAAGTCCCATGTGCAATATCAAAATTATCATGATTTTAGAGACAACTGGACATTTTGTTTCAAAAATCAAAGTGAAGATAACTATACCAAGGTATACCATGATTAATTGGCCAAATCCACAAGAAATATTAGATATCTGGTTGAATAAATTTCATTGGAAATAGTGAACATGTATTTATACATATATTTTTCTCTTACTTTCAAACTCTGTAAAAGTACTTGCACATGGAAGTAAGATAAGAACAATGCATGTGGGGCTTATAATATGTGCAGTCCAAATGTATATAAAGCGTGAATCTGGATCTGGAAAGATATAAATGGAAGTGTACTAAAACAAAGGTCTTACATTATGCATAAAGTGGTATAACACTGCTAGAAGGTAGAGTGTAAATACTACGACCCATGAAATGGTCATGAACTGTGACAAAGAATAATCTGGCAAAGAAGCTCATTGGCAATATTTGAAGAGGGGAAGGACAGTTATCCTTGCAGTCTATAATTTCCAGTTCTGAGAACTGTTGTTAAAGTAAGAAGAATTGACTCGTGTAGGAAAATAAACATATTTACATATCTGATGCAATAGTCCATGGTAGATGCAATTTAGGTCAGATGATGATAGGGCTAATAATTGGAAGTGACATAACATAATTTGAATGACTGAAAGGTAACATGGATCATATAGTAATGACAGTGTTTGACCAGATATACCATTGAAGGGCAAAACAATGAAATAGAAAGAAAATTCATTGCAGGTACTTTCTGAGGAACTGGAAAATAGGGAAGCAAGTCAGAGGCAGTTTTGAGGGAATACTTTAAGGACCAAATGCTTTGCAAGATTGTTCACCTCGTCAGGATACATTCTCCAGTTTGCATGTACCTCTCAGAAGTAAAAGCTACTGCCTCACTGATTCAGGATATTAGAGGGAAAGGTTCTGGTCTGATGAGATATTGTAAGACAAGAGGATAGTCCCACAAACAGAGAAAGCCAAAAATATGTGTCCCCAAATTTCCATATAAACCCAAAAAGGTTACATCTTGAATATTAAACCTTACTTATAATCAGAGCTTGGAGGAATTAGTATCAAAAGGAAGCAAAAAATGCTGAAAGAATTGGAAAATCAACTAGTGGCAATGCCAAGAAAGAGTCAGGAATTTCCTTTGTTAGAACTAAATCTGCTCTTCCTAGGAATATAACTACCCAATACCTACAACATAGTATTTACAAGGTTCAAAAATAAAATTCAAACTCTTTACATATGCAATTAAAGAGTTCTACCTCATAAAATGTATGATAATTGCACAAAAGTATTTTTTCTGTAATTTTAAGTGACTAGCTGAAATAACAAAATTAAATACAATCTGGGAGTATCAAAATATGTAGATCATTTTGTGGTAACACATAATTTTATATTAGAAAACACTGTAGTTGCAATCGCTGATATTAGATGTATATGAATAAGAAAGTATGCATATCATGAAAATACATGCTCTGGTTTAAATTCTGTACTGAATGGTTTAAACACTTTCAAATATGTCCCTCTGTCTCCTAAATGTTGTACTTCACTGAGTCC
This sequence comes from Castor canadensis, assembly GCF_047511655.1. NCBI lineage: Eukaryota > Metazoa > Chordata > Mammalia > Rodentia > Castoridae > Castor > Castor canadensis. Next base: position 140,401,526 of record NC_133405.1, read on the forward strand.
TAAATCTATCATTACACATGCTGGCTACTTCACAAACCTCTTCACCGATAACAATAAACTCCTCACGCTGGGGTGTCATCTCCAAAGGAAAAAAAAATGTTACTGTGCTTGTTTTCTCAGAAGCACTACATGTTTGCATTAGAATAAACCCTGAGAGATGAAGAAAGATGGTAACAAGGGTTGGACACGAGATGATATTAGATCTGAGAGGTAGGCAGCAAAGCCCAGGTAAAAATCACCTTTTGGTGTTTAGATCAAGGCTGTTTGCTAGAAGAGAAAACTGAAAGGTGTGGTTTTCATTTTGGATGAAATGAAAATCTTCAGGTACATTTTTGGAGACCTACAAAGGAGATTAACCTACGGTTTAAAGGACTACATTGTTGGGAAGAGATACAAGCAAGAGAGAAGTAACTCCATTAAGATGCAAAGTCTAAATCACACTGTGAGAATGCACACTTGGATAAGTGAAGAACAGGATAAAACACTTGGATAAGCTATATTAAAGAGAGAAAGAGTAATTCAGGAAAAAAGAAAGGCCGCAATCAACAAGATCATTTCATAAAATCAAACAGAAGAATTTGCAGGAGACTATCACCGAGAATAATTTCAAATAAGGCAAATACTACAGAATAGCCTTTTAAGTTGCCTATAATTTAAATTCCTGTTGAACTATAGACAAATTGAACTAATAGGTTAACATGAAAATAGGCAGCTGAACTACTACTCAGAAAATGTGACTTTGGACAGCCTGTATTATAAGATACATAATTAGATAATATGTAAGGACCGGGTTGAGGGCCTAAACCAAGTTCCATTCACGCATCAAGTATGGACATAACTTATACCACATGGTTTTACTAAGTATAGGGGAAAAAAACCTTTTACATCAATTTGTGTTTTAGCAATAGTATCTAATACCACTGCAGGATATTTATTTCTTCATTGGTAATGAAACACTTTGTACTACATCTATATGAACAACAAAGACTGTTTTAGGCTTCATATGCTAGGAATATTTATCATGTTTTCTTCTGAGTGTCAAGTCAAGCAAGGTAACAAACAGATCCATTTCCATTGTATCAGAAATATCAGTCACCAATTTAAATGGCTTTTAAGTTCTCATAAATTGCTCTTATCACATACAAACTTTATCTAGCTTGTATATGTCTATGACTCATACTTTATTTTTACTTTCCCATTTTAACTAATTAACTCATAAATGTGATGAAATATGCAGAAAATTACATAAGCCATTGAATAGAGATGTACCCATTTTCTTTACTTTTGGAGACACATAGGTTCTTAGAAACAACAACGCAATGACTCTTTTTTTTTCTATTTTAAGTTATTGGTCTTTTTATTTTTATTGTTTTGTTTTATTCATGTGTGCATACAAGGCTTGGATCATTTCTCCCCGCTGCCCCACCCCCTCCCTTACCACCCACTCCACCCCCTCCCTCCCCCCCTACACCCTCAATACCCAGCAGAAACTATTTTGCCCTTATTTCTAATTTTGTTGTAGAGAGAGTATAAGCAATAATAGGAAGGAACAAGGGTTTTTGCTGGTTGAGATAAGGATAGCTATACAAGGAGTTGACTCACATTAATTTCCTGTGCGTGTGTGTTACCTTCTTTAATTAATTAATTAATTAATTAATTAATTCTTTTTGATCTCACCTTTTCTCTAGTTCCTGGTCCCCTTTTCCTATTGGCCTCAGTTGCTTTTAAGGTCTCTGCTTTTATTTTCTCTGCATTGAGGGCTACAAATGGTAGCTAATTTTTTAGGTGAACACAATGACTCTTACCCATAAAAATGTTTAAAAAAATAATCCACATGGCACTAATTGGTAAAGAGCAGCATAAAGTTATATTTAGGAGAATTAAACTACTTTTTGCTGTAGATTTATTAAGAATGTTACATGCAGAAATAATTCAACATCTTAAGGGTGGTGGTTTAATGAAACCACAGAATAGCAAAGGGAGAAATATTGTGTAGTAAATAAATTTTAAATTATAGAAAATACTTTGCAGTATTACCTATTATGGTAGGGATGCTAATGTACAGCATAGGAGTCCTTACTCCTTACCTTTAGATCTCCTGTACCTGTTTCATTGAAGGTACTTATTTTACAATGTAATATTTTGGCCCATGATTTTTCAGATAAATTGTACATAATATATATATTTATGGTAGTACAGTTTTCACCAGTGCTTCACACAAACGTGTCTCCCAGTATTCATAGTGTTGCATAATTTCATACCACGATGTCCTTGATCTTTCCTATCTGACTTGTGCTAACCAACAGGGCAAAAACGTGATAACATGGTTTAAAATAACTTTGCCCACTAGAATTTGCTCTCTTGGAATACTGACATCTTGTGACAAAGCCTGGGGATAATGAGTTGAATATATTTCCTTATCCGAACATAGCAGAACCACTAGATGTGAATAAAGTTATACTCAACAAGCAGCCTGCAAGGCACAAGATGGCAGAAACCTCAGTTGTGACCCAGACAACAAACATCATTGATATTTTCCATATATTTGAGTGTAAAACACTAATAAAAAAGCACTACTACTGAAATGGTTGTTTTATAAAACCCACATTTGTATTGATTCCTTATGTATCACACACTGACACATTAGTTCCACATTATTAAACATTTTGACATATTGTTGACTAGGGAAGAAACAAATGAGTGACAAACTAAACACATCAACATACATTCGCAACCATGCACACAAATTTTCATTATCATGATAAATGTATGTCAGATGAATGGTAAAACGTTTGTGGAAGCTAAAAGAGGCTCTGAGTTTATATGGGCAAACTGAATGTCATGTGCATTAGTCAAAGATCCTTCAGTGACAGAGTTGGAAAGGGAACACACGTTATTCACCTACTGAACTGAAGCTCTCCACAGACCCCAGATATACCAGTTGCCCTTTTGCATTCAGCTACACCATTTCTGGAGATTCTAGAACCAAGTTTTGTGCACATGGAAGCACACACTCAAACTTCTAGCTACACTGATTTCTGATAAAAAGGTCATTCCTAATAGCAGTTTTCATTTCTCCACTTGTGGAGAATGAAAGGATGCCACAGAAATGCTCCTCAATCTGATGACAGAGGTCCATAGACTGCAGGTCAGTTTCTTTGTCTCCTTGATATGTGTAAACATTTCTGCTCCCACCATATCCATAGTACAAAGCTCAGGAATTTCTGGGCTGGTGATGATGAAGTGAGCAGAGCTGCACATGTGCAGAGGGAACAGCTGTTCTCTTGGTTCTGGGTCCATGATGTCATTGGACGGACAGCTACATTTCCCATAATACTGTGAAACTCCATTAGGAAATAACACAGGATGCTCTACCTGTTTTCCCACCTGCAGGTAAAAGACAAGATCCTGAGGCATAAAGAATGGTCATGTGAGTGATGTGGAATTCTTGTTCTTTAAATCGTGCTTTAAAAACCTTGAACCTTGGAATAATAGATAAGAAATAAGTGGGCCACTTATTAACACTAATAAGCATCTTGTTTTAGTTTTAATATGTTTTACTGTAATGGAAAGTACATCTACAATTACAGATGTAATGCAATGTAAAAACAATGCCCTGCTACGCTTTACAGCTATTTCAACCTATACCTCTAAAAAACTAATCTTAACAATGTCCCAATAAAATAATAGTAAAAAGGGGGTCTAACCCAAATAATGGAGTAAAACATCACAGAGATGAAATGGTGTAATCCATTAGCCTTCTGCAATATTAAACTTCCAGTTGCTCAGTTATTTTCCCAGATACCCTTGAGTTTGCATCCTCTATTGATTAAGTATTTAATTATATATTTGTGTGGCAGACATGGTCATGGACTTTCCCTTTCTTTCCCTGGCTTCTGTTTATCAATAGGCAGCTCTTTAATAGGCATGGGGTTTCACTGAGCTCCACAGATAACTGAAGTTTCTCTTTACGCAAGGAAATGTCCAGGTTGAGTAACACGACTGAGGTGGGCATGACTATTGTAATGAGGTGAGGAAAAATGGGAGTGAGATTTTATGTATGGGGTTTGGGGGTTGGGCATCTAGAATCTTGGCAAAGATTGTCTCTTTTCCTAATGCTAGCACTACATCCTTCACATTCTTGTACCTTCTTTATCCTACACTTAATCCATAGTGGCTCTATTCTGCAGAGTCAGGAATGTGAGCCTGGTTCTTGTCAGAACTTTGAAATACCTGGCATCATTTCCTTACAACCCTGAATCACAGGTCTCTCACAATCACCTTTGGTATGATATCTGTGCACATTTTAAATATAGGCTAATTGACAAAATTGTGTGAGGGGAATCAGTGCTTGGCATACCTATTCTACTATAGGGATTATCATTTAAACTATTTGTGTCTTAGTCTTCCATCCACAAGAATGGTGAGAAACACATTTGAATATGAAAACTCCTCTTGAGCAAAACTGTAATACAAAAGATAAGTACGAAATCCGTTTCATCCCTCCAGAAGGTTAAGTCCTGAGTGAATAAGAGGAGGCACAAGGATGACATAGACATTCCCTGAAGAATCCGTTTATTCAAGTTTTCACTGTTCAAGTTTTCAGAGATTTAAAAGCTATTCCAGGATTTTTTTCATTCTATCATTAGAATTATTTCCTTAATTTCATTTTTGGACTAGTGCATATAGAACAAAATTGATTTTGTATATTTATCTTGTATCTGTTACCTTGCCAAAGTAATTTATTAGTTCTAATACTTTCTAGTGCATTTAAAATTTTTTTTCTGAATACAAAATATCTCCTCTACTTGATTGTAAATAATGGCAGTTCTCTTGTAATCTATATGCCCTTTAGTTATTTCTATTCCCAATTGGCTTGGCTAGCCACTCCAATACAATGGTAAATAATAAATGTAGCCAGGTGAACATATTTGTCACCTTTCTAATTTTAGGAAATATAAATATCGATTTAATTTTTAAGGGATGATACTAATTTCATTTTGTTTTTCATGTATCCTTTATCAGTTGATATCCCTATTGGGCTAAGTATTTTCATTCCTGAAAGGATGTTGTATGTTTTCAACATTGATTGAGATGTTTGGGTAGATTTTTAAAGTTTTGTATTTATATGGTATTATGCATGAAAAGATATTTGACTATAAAATCACTGTGTATTCTTTGGACAAATCAAGCCTGGTGATGTTTATGTGTTTGTATAGGTGCTGGGTTCTTTTTCCTTGGTTTTGGAGCATTATACAACTGTTTGTTTGTTTTTTTAAGTATATGGGTCTGAAGTTTTATTTTCTTCTGAAATCCTTGTAGTTCTAGCATCATATTTGGTATCTGCTCCACAGAATGAGATGGGAAAAAATCCATAATTTTTGCTGTCTGGAAAGTTTGGGAAGAAATGATACTAATTTTTCTCAAATGTTTCAGAGAATTTACCAGTAGTGCTCAGGAGGTGTCGTTTTCTTTGTGTAGTTGTTTTTTTTTTAATTATAAAAATTCTATAATATAATCTGACTCTCCTATTACTATCATTAGTATAATTTTTCATCTTTATTTCATGTCACCTGTAATCTTTATTGTTTCCATGCTTCTGCATATTTTAGATTCTTAACACAGTGTGTTAACACAGGCATGTAAGTTATTGGGTTAAGGACATTCTTCTTTCTTAATATGAATGCCTATAGTTGTCAATTTCCTAGTAAGTTCAGCTTTATTAACCTTCTAAAATGCTGATATACTTTATTTTCATTTCAAATCTTCTCAGTGCATTCTTTTATGATGATTTTATAATTTTGAACTTAGTTGTTAAGGCTCACCTAATTTTCCCAAATCTTCAAGTTATTATTTCCTATATTTATTCAATGGTGCTTGGTACATAATGCATTATATTTATGCTGCTACATGGATTCTACTTTGTTTACTGACTTTTCATGGAGCCTGACCTAGATAGTAAGCATATGCAATTAAAATGTATATTTGCTATTCTAGGGTGAATGCATTTTAAGTCAAGAAAGAATAAAAAGTTGTGTATATATTCTAGAACACTTATGCATTAATGGTGGGAATGAAAATTAGCACAATCATTATGGAAAGCAGTATGGAGACTCCTTAACAAACTAAAAATAGACTTTCTGCGTGATCCAGTGATACCACTTCTAGGCATATACCTGAAGAAATGTGAGTCAGGATACAATAGAGATATTTGTACTCTGATGTTTATTGTAGCACTGTTCACAATATCAAACTGTGGAAACAAGCCAGATGCCCTACAACTGATGAATGGATTAAGAAAATGTGATAGATATGTGTGCATGTGCTTGTGTTGGTTTCTTTTTGCTTTACATGACAAGCCTTATGATACATCTCATACCATTGCTTTCCTCTTTGTGAGCCAAAGAGGAAAGAGCCTAAATAAATATTTGTAAATATTTATTTAGACATTTTGTTAGCTTTACTAACAAAATCAGTCAAGTTGGTAATAAATAGTACTCATCATTCTCCTCATCTAATTTCATTTTGGATTCATGTTTTAACCCATTACAGCTGTGCTTCTTCTACCTAATTTGTGCTTATGTTTGCAAATCTAACCTTCTATTACATTGCAAGAAGAATAGAATACATTCTATTTTATGCAAATAATTTTATACCTTTGCCCTCTGCAACAGTTAAAAAAACAATACCAATGTGCATTTCTATGTGTTTTTACACTATTCTATTTTCCCTTATGGGTGACTTATTGTTTCTTGCTCTATAATCTTGTGGACATTTCCAGTGGCTGTAAATGGTAGACATTTTTCATGTCTTAGCTCTGTTTTGTTTTGTTTATTTTAGCAATTTTCCTGAGGAGCAGTTCCATAATGCTTTCCACACTGACATCCAGGTACAAAATGTATTAGCTCTTTCCCCTTCTCACTTTCTTCTAATTCCTTGCTTTTTGGATTTACTCTGATAAAACTCTCCTTCTACAAATTTTGATCTTGTGTCTTGTTGGAATAAACAAAGACACCCAGAGACAAGAAAGTCATGGCAGCCCTAGCTTGAGCAAGTCAAACACTGTGGGGGGAACCTCAGCATATCCCTCCCTACAAGCTAGGAAAGGACAGGATCCTGATTTAGCAGAACCACAGTACTCCAGCACAAGAATAGATATAAACAGCAGTCAGCAAATGTCCAGGTCTGAACCTAGTAGAAGAGAGGAGTTACAAATTTCAACCAGTTGAGAGAGGGGGTTGGGGAGGGAGAGGGAGAGAGAGAGGGAGAGAGTGTGTGTTACCATTCTGTTCTGTATCTTAGGGTTTATAATTCTGAATAATAAAATATAGCCCAGTTAGCTTAAGAAGGAAAGATTTGTTACAACCTAAGTTGTCAGATGTAGTTTAAAGCAGAAAGGATATGTATGTCTAGTTTGAAGAAATGGCTGCTTCTCAAGGCAGACTTCTAGTTAACTTTCAAAGAAAGCTGCTATTAAAGACAGCTTACACTGTCTATTAAAGAATTGTAATGTATTAACACTGCAGTGAGAACATAAATTTGCTTTATCAAGTGGTGGATACAGAGCTGACAGAACATGGCCCTCTAATCACGTTTTCCAGAAGTTTTTTTCACTGTTTACATAGATACCACTTAATGTTGCCTGCATTTGTCTGGTGTAAACTTGGTTACATAGAAAATTTAAATCGAAAGAAAGTCTGGTTTACTGTTGCTGCTTAAAAATATTATCATAAACTACATGACTGAAAATAATAGGAAATTATCCTCTCACAATTATGTGTTAAGAACAAGGTCTTAAGTTTGTGTGTGTGAGTATATGTGTGTTAGTGTGTGTGAGTGTGTATGTGTGTGTGAGTGTGAGAGAGAGAAAGAGAGAGAGAGAGAATTAACATAAACGTTTTGGCAGGTCTAAACACTTCTCATCTGTATATGTTGATGGAGTACAAAAAGTAAGGCAAACAAACTCCCGTCATGTTAGAAGAAAGTGGTACCCTCACAGAGTCTGTGTCACATATCACAGGAGATGGCAGATCCTCTGATGTGTTTGTCTTCTAAGCATTGAAAAATGGCAGCAGCTCCATGCATGGGATAATGAGAGAAGAAATGGGGCTCCTGACCCTGCGCAAGTGGTAGAATAGACAAGAGAGTGAGATGGAAAGAAATCATAGCAGGATATTGCCTCTGAGAACATGAACAGATAAAAGTAGCAAGCCTAAATGAGCTCATCTGAGACTCATATCCAGGTGGAGGGCAGAGAAAACAATCATGTCCAGATGAAGGTCCTCACTGTAATAGGTACTTAGTAGGATTAAAAACTTGGCATTGCTGCCTACTTTTTAGATCAGTCTCCTTGACTCTGAGTCTCTCTCTTGTGCAATCACCAGGGAAGACAGGACTTACTGATAATATCTGTATGATAAAGGACTAAAACTAACTAATAAAGGAATATCAGAGGCTCACAGGACAGAACTCCTCCCAAATGATGATAATTAACTACAATTATGAAGCTGAACCCTAGAGCTGGTGTAATCACTGCAGGGGAAGCAAATTGGTCCCTTCAAGTAATGATAGTGATAACAGTTTCTCAGGAAACCCTGGTAGAGCCAGAACTGAGATAATATTCAATCAAATCACACTTTAGCTGGACTATTTAATTATGCATAACTTACTCCCAGTGCCCCAGTTCTTCCTCTAAAGCTCATGTCTGTACCCCAAACATGACTGACATGTTTGTTGTTGTTCTTCCCACAATAAGTCACATATTAAGTCTTTTTGCTCTTTACCAGCATTCATTTCTTTAATGGGTGTGTTGGGGTGGGTGAGCAGAACTACATGTAGGAGCTCCCAGAGTTGGGCTTCTGGCCTAGGACTCCACTCACATTATCTCTGCTTTTCATCAGATCCCTGGAAATGTTCCCAGTTCTAGAGAGCCCTGAGTCATCACAATTACTAGTCTCTTCATCCTTTGCATGTTCAGTAGGCCCTTAATATCCATGGGTTTGAAGCAAGCTAAATAGGGAAAGAAAATTAAATAATTGGGACTCTAGTACAATGTAAACTTTCCTGGTGCCAGAGCTATTTTCAACTGCAAATCCTTTGCTTAAAACATGAATATTGATCACGTCCCATGCATGTAATTAAAATACTTAGGACCTAGCTTAAGTGACTGTGCATGAATAATTGTCAATCACCCTATCCCAATCCACCAGAATCACCCAAGTTTTTCCCCCAATCGCAGGTTATTGGTGATCAAAGATTGCCCAGATCTTTCGCCACCTGGAGGTTATTGACAAAAACCTTGTCTCTTGAAACAAAGAGCCAACCACGTTTTTTTTTAACTTTCCTCCCCCCACCTCTCTCTCTCTTTGTCTCTCTTACCCTGTCATTCTCCATTCTCTGCCCTGTCAGGAACCATGTAGCAATTCTCACCTACAATGAACACTATACTCTCCCTTAATACACTCATGTGTCCTGCTGAATCCTTCCATGTGCTCATCAGGAATTGATACTCTCTTCAACATTTGGCAAACCTAGCTAGCCACAAGATAATTAAGATAAAACTCCACATTGCAAAATCCCATCTCTACTATCCGTTTTCCTCTTTTATGGCTACCATCAGGAGGTAGCATCCCCAACCCTGAAGAGTGCATAATGATTCCCACATCGCATGGTCTGTGTGGGAATGGTGTCTTGCACTGCACTGGAGTACCAGCCCCCTCTGAGGCCTGAGGTCATGTTGCAGGGATACAATCTGCACATGCATGTGCACACAGGCAGCCCACCAGGAAGCTGGATTATGCATGCCAAGCTCCTGGGAGCCCCTGCTTCTCAGTGGAGCTGAGAGACTAATTAACAGCAAAAGTTTTAATTTGCAAGATGACGCAAAGGCTACAGGCTCTCTCAAAGGCAGTCATAGCCTTGCTTTCCCCCCTGCCAGGACATTTGCCCCTGCCCCTCTCTCCCAATCTTACAAAATGACCTTGGGTTGGATGCTTTGGAGATAAATTTTGGATTCCATTCAAGATGACAAGATTAGATCCTAAAAGTAATTTCTAAGCCTCCTTCCTTGAGGAAAGTTGATAGAGGTCTAACTCTACCTTAGTTTGCTTGTGTCATTTGGCATATTTCTCAGATGTTTTTCTTCACCAGGATAATAGTTGGGTTAGTGCTTCACTCCAGAGCCCCTCCGGCAGGGGTAAGACATGGTCCTCTGGAGGACCTCAGACAGAAAGAAAGGTGCTTATGTCTGAGCTACAGGCAGAGATGTCTGACCCAGTTGAATGAAATTGGAAGAGGCGATTTGCACTCCATTACTTCCATTGACCTAAACAGGATGCTCCAAGGATCTCTGAAAGTTCACACCTCCAGAGGGAGCTCCCTCCTCCCCTGGTCCCCTCTGTCATATTGGGATAATCTACCCAAAAGAAATATGTCTGGTCCCCACATCAACTGGGGAATCAAAAAAGAGCCAGCTCTGGCATACGTCCAAGCCTATGTGGACAATTTATAACAGATTGCCAGATTTAGAAGTCTGACACTCTCATTTGATCTGTCAGGAATTTATCTCTCTCCTCATTTTCTTTTCTCTGGAGACTTCACCCTTTGCCTGAATAGGGCCAGATGGGTGGCAAGAGGCTCTCCCACTGTGATGGAGCCTTCTTCAAGTGACCTGACCCCATGGAAGCCATCTTTACAATTATGTTAGGATGACAGACATGTGGTCAGCGCCATCTTGCTATCCCTTTGGGAAAATCATACTTAACCTTTGGTGAAAAGGTTCAAGAGTACTCTTATTCAATTTGTCTTTTATCTGTGTTGGTTAAATGAATTAGTGTCTCAACGATTGGACATGAACATCCATGTTTGTGTTAGAAACTACTAAGAAAAAGCACTAAGTCTATAATGCCTCTGGAAAAACATAGTCAACTAACCTACTGCTAACAATAATGGCAAAAGGATGATTTGCTTAAAACTGAACTCTGAAGTAATCTCATTATTTTTATGTGTCATTGTGCGCATTTTGTGTATGCCTATTAGTCTAGGAAACCTAAAAACAACTGACCAACATACTTGTGGCCACTAAAATTTTTTACATGTTTTTGAGCTCGTCTATGCTCACCTAAATTGACATTTTGAGCATACCTAAGTTCAAACATATCTTTGCGTATGTAATCCTCTCTGCCAAATTATTATAAAGTTAATATACCAAACTGTTGTCTCTTCAAAATACTAACTAATGTTCTAACTAAATGAAGGTCTAGCTTAAATGCAGACATTAAAATTTTATATTCTACCTTCAGACTAAAGAAACAGATTTTATGGACAGTAACCTTAATCTGTTTCGTTCTGTTGTAAGGGTAATTTACATTCACCTCTTTTTTGTAATTGGCTGTATTAGCAAATGTGTTTTTGTAGATTACTGTTTTATATAAACACGTTTTAAGATTGCTTTTCTTCCTGAGTCTTCTTTAAATGTGTAAGGTTACTGAGTATTTAAAACAATTTTATTACAAGCAATGTTACTTAAATTTTGAATTTTGTAAAGCTTATTTGAAGATGTAAATTAAGAAGTTTTTAGTTAATGCGCATGATTAAATTGGCTGTAATTGAAAATTTGCCTAAAGAATTTTCTAAAGCCAAAATCTAAAGTCAACATTTTAAAAAGGGTTTTGTTTTATCTAGGTAACTGACTGAGATAAAGTGAATTTAATTACATTAAAACAAACAGAGGCAAAGGAAGGGTACATACATCCATTAGGAGGGTGGGCATACTTGAACATGGGAGTTGCACTGGGATTACTCAGGCATCAAGCTTTGGTTGGAGTCTGTAGAAAAGGAGATGGGTAGTCCTAAAAGATTGAGTTGCTTGTCATTAACTCCCAATGATTGAGCCTGTTATTCTTTTGGGCTGTGGGGTCTGCATGGAGGTCAGCAAGACCCTACCTACTGTGTTACTGTGTGTCCCTAGCCATTCTGTTAACATCAGCAATCTAGGATGTGACTTCTTATCAACATCCAATCCATAACTCTCAGCTATCAGGTTTCTTCACACCATGCTTAACCCTCATCTATACTGCTTGTGTTGTATATTTTTGAGAAAACTGAGTTTAAACTGAATGAAAATTCTTTTGAGCATCCTGTTATAAGAAAAACAAAAATGATCCCTTCATAACTGTGGTTTAAGAAAACTATTCTTTATGGGTGACTAATAGAACTAGAGCTTTACATGTGTCTGTGACTAAAGATACGCAGAGCTATATACTTAACACTCTAAAGGGTATGAAAACATTTACAGAGTTAAAGGTATATAACCTTAGTATGTGTAAAGTAGACAGCTAATGCTCTCTTTTATCTAATGTGCATTGTATCGAGTTTTCTTACACACAAAAGTGGTCAAAAAATAGGAAGATTCAAGATGGCCAACTGTTGACAGTTCCAAACTCTGGAATTCTCACAAACCTGAAGGAATATGGAAATTGAGGGTCCTGGGGAGATGGTTCCAGGTCTCATAGTCAGTGAGAAGAAGAACTCTACCTGAACCTAAAATAAGTGAAGCAACAGAAAATGTTGAGAAACATCTACAGGTTTGCATTTCCCACAACAGCAGAAGCCCGAACTGGCATCCACTGTGAGGCTGGGGACCTGAAACCCTCATCTCAAGAACTGCATGGAAAAAAAAGGCTGGTACCTAAGCAACAAATGCACCCAGTGGGCAATCTGCTGAGGAAAACTGCTGGGACTCAGTGAGTAGAAACACAGTCACATTGTGCTGTGGGCCTGGAACAAAAGCCCTTTCTGGATCTGTCTGTGAACTTCCCTTCAGTGGTTTGATTCCTCCCTCTTCCTACCCCTGCCCCCACACCCCATGTAACCTCCACTGGTGCCAGCATGACATCCACACACACACTGGAGTTCACTGAACCAGTGGTATCTAGAATAAGGGCATGTGAGGAATAGCTACCCACCAGGGAAAATTTACTGGGACCCAGCAGCAGCCCACAGAACACGGCACAGTGTGGCGGCACTACCAACAGCTGAGCTACACCCTGCCAGAGACGTTCACCAGGGAGCACATCTGGCTTAAACCCTGTGCTTGTGGATGAACGCAGACTAAGCTGAGAGACTTTGAGAGAGGGAAAAATGTCCCCCATCAACTGTGGATGGGGTGAGGCCGGCAAGTCGTCAGTACAAACTCCAGAGATCCTATTTAGATATATGAAGACCCGTTCTCCCCAGTATCAGGCATCATTCCAGAGGCAGGCAATTTAGCCTGCCATCTAGTGGACTGAAAGACTCAGAAACAGACTAGTGGGGGAAGAGTAATAGCAGAACAAAATTCTCAATTTTTATTTAAAATTTATGCCTGCTGCTGATAAAACGGAGATATAGATCTTTTACTTGTTCACTCACAACTTTTCTTTTCTAAGTCCAACAGCGGTTTTGCATTCTCACACAAATTTCTCTTTAGCCTTCCTTTCCTCCTTCCCCTCTCATTGCTGTTATCATACCAGAGCCCCTTTAAGTTTGCAACCTTAACCATGTTTTCTCCTCTCCTTTACACCACCCTCCCCAATTCATACTTTCTACCTGTCAACCACCAGAACAATTTTCTAGCTCTTATTTTCCTTGCCCACTGTCCATACACCCACAATCCTCCTTCTCTACCAATACTTCCAATGGATAAACCAATTCCCAGATTCTCTCTTTTTTGTTTAGTTCTGTGGAGTTTATATTCGCTTGTCTATCTGTTTGCATTTCTTCATTTTTCTTCCCTCAATCTCTCCTATTTTATTACCTGCCTGATCTTTTCCACCTATTCCAGTCTGACTCCTAATTAACATTTACATTAGCTCAGCCACCATCCCTTCTGCTACATAAACTTTAAATCTCATATTGCCCACTAGATCTTTCCCTCTGTCTCCCTCCATCACAATCCTTACAACTTGCAGCATTCCAGAACAAGGAAAATTCATCTTTGCTTCAATAAGAAACCAAAGATACTGGAAGAATAGCACTCATTGGTCTTCATTATGGATTACTGTAATTTCAAGGCTGTAGTTTAGTAGCTAAGCCTCCTTGCCCTATGTGTAACAGGCAGCAGAATCTAGAACCTTCAGAATAATAAGGTGAAGACATTAATAGTAAGCCACTCCTTCACCCCATCTAGAGACAAAAAAAATAACAAACCCACACGAGACCTCAACAACCACCATGCCCTATACAATCTTCCACAAAACAAAATGACAGGTCACATAGAAAGGCAAACCTTGAGAATAACAGCTGATTTCTCAACACAAACTCTATATGCAAGAAGATCATGGAAAGACATGTTTCAGGCTCTGAAGAAAACAACTGTTAACCTCAATTTGTCTATCCAAGAAAACTATCCTTCCTTGTTGAAAGAGAAATGAATACCTTACACCACAAACAAAAAGTAAAGGAATTCATGACCACCAAACCAACACTACAGAGAGTACTTAAAGGACTCTTACACACAGGAGAAATTAAAGTCAGACAGAAAGTAGCAAGAAAAAATAAACACTTTTGACCAAGCAGACTAGAAAACAAGGAGAAGGGGAAAAGTGCACATCAGGGGATTACAAAGACTGGAAACACTACACACCTCTCAATACTAACACCGAATGTTTATAGCCTCAATGTCTTAATCAAAAAATATAGAATAACAAATTGGATTAAAAACAAGAACCAAACCATATTTTGCTTACAAGAGACACATTTCACTGAGAAAAGCTAGCACCAGCCTAGAGTCAAAGGATGGAAAAAAGGTTTTCCAAACAAATGAACCCCGTAAACAGAAAAGAGTAGCTATAATTATATCTGACAATGCAGACTTCAGACTAAAATCAGTCTGAAGAGACAATGAAGGTCACTTCATATTAATTAAAGGAACAATTCATCAAGAGGAGATATCAATTCTTAACATATATGCACCAAACATGCGACACCTAACTATATTAATAAAACACTAACAAACTTAACACTACAGATAGACCCCAACACAGTCTTAGAGGGAGACCTGAATACCCCACTGTCACACTGTCTAAGTGAAAAACTCAAGAAAGAAACTAATATACATGGTTAGACCAAATGGGCATAATGAATACCTATAGAGTATTTCACCCAACCGCTATGTAATACACTTTCTTTTCAGCAGCTCATGGAACGTTCTCCAAAATAGATAAGATTTTAGGACACACAGCAAGTCTCAGAAAATTTAACAAAATTGAAATAATCCCTGGTAAAACACCAGATCACAATGGAATAAAACTAGAATGTAACTACAAAAGAAAATACTCAAACACGTGGAGACTGAACAACACACTGCTGAAAGACCTGTCAGTCACTGAAGAAATAATGGAAGAAACCAAAAATTTCCTAGAATCTAAAGAAACTGAAAATACAACTTACCAGAATCTATGATACATAGCAAAGTCTATGGTAAGGGGGAAAGTTTGTAGCTATAAGTGCCTACATTAAAGATAAAAAAGCCTTTCAAATTAAAAAAAACCAATGATGTACCTTAAAAAACCAAACCTAGCAGACAGAGAGATTTATATTAAAGATCAGAGCCAGGATCAATGAAATTGAGACTAAAAAAACGATACAAATAATCAACAAACCAAACAACAAGACTGACACACACTTAGCCAACGTGACAAGATGGAGGAGGGAAAAGAACCAAATTGATAAAATCAAAGATGAAAAAAAAGAGCTATAACTACAAATTCTATTGAAATGCAAAGAATGCCTTGAAACTTATATTCAAGTAAACTGGAAAAATAGAAGAAATGGATAAGTTTCCAAATGTCATATAACAACCATAATTTAACCAAGAAGATACTAACCACCTAAAGAAATGTACAATAAGCAATGACATTGAAATAGTAATAAAGAGTGTGCCTACAAAGCAGAGCCCAGGACCTGACGGATTCACAGCTTAATTCTACCAACCCATTTAAAAAGAACTAATGCCAATAATATTCCTTAAACTTCCAGGAAATAGAGAGGGAAGGAACAATATGAAACTCCTATACTTATTCCAAAATTCAACAAAGATGTGGCAAAAGGAGAGAATTCTAGAATTATAGACTAATATGTTTAAAGAACAGAGAGGCAAAAATTCCCAACAAAATACTGGCAAACCAAATTCAATGACACATCAAAAAGATCATGCACCATGACTAAGATGGTTTCATTCCAGGGCTGCAAGAATGGCTCCACAAACACAGTGTCTGTAAATATAAGACAGCATATAAACAGAAACAAGGACAAAAATCACATGATCACCTCAATAGATGCAAAAAAAGCCTTGGCAAAATTTGTCGCAATTTCATGATAAAAGCACCGTAGAAACTAGGAATAAAAGGAATTTTTTGCAACATAATAAAGGAGATAAACCTATAGTCAACATTAAAATAAATGGAAAACAAATGAGACCATTCCCACTGAAGTCAGGAACCAAACAGGGGTGTCCACTTTTCCCACTCTTATGCAATATGGTTTTTGAATTCCTTGCCAGACCAATAAGATAAGAGGAAGAAATAAAGGAATACAAATAGGGAAGGAAGAAGCCAAACTGTCTGTATGTGCAGATGACATGATCCTAAACCTAAAGACCTCACCAAAAAACACTTAGAAATTGTAAACTCTCTTGGCAAAGGAGCAGGATAAAAAAATTAATGTACAGACACTAGTAGCCTTCCTTTATTCCAACAATGAACAAACCAAGAAAGAAATCAGGGAAACAGACCCATTTATAGTGGCCTAAAAATAAAATGCTTAAGAGTAAATTTAATGAAGGAAACCAAAAACCCTTTGCATGAAAAATATGAATCACTGTAGAGAACAATCAAATAAGTCATTGGAAAAGGGAAAGGTATCCAATGCTTGTGGATTAGTAGAATCAGCATTGTAAAAGTGGCTATCCTACCAAAAGCAATCTACCAGCTGGACGCAACCCCTATGAAAATTCCAGTGGTGTTCTTCACAGTGATAGAAAAATCAATCCTAAAATTCATACGGAAACACAGAAGACCTCACAAAGACAAAGCAATTCTGAGCAAAATGTGCATTTTGCTCACAACGCTGGACTTCAAACTATACTGCAGAGCCATTCCAATAATAACAGCGTGGCAATGGCACAAAAACAGACCAATGGCTTAGAACAGAAGACTGAGGTATAAGCCCACGTATCTACAGCCAACTGATTTTTGACAAAGGAGCCCAAAGGGCACAATGAAGGAAAGACATGCTCTTCAACAAATGCTACTAGGAAAACTGGATATCCACATGTACCAATATCAACTCAAAGTGGATCAAAGTCCTTAATGTAAGACCTGAAACTTTGAAACAACTACAGGAAGTAGTTGGAAATACACTGGAATATATGTACACAGGAAACAACTTGCTAAATAGAACTCAAATGGCCCAGCATCAAAGAGAAAGAATAAGCACATGGGACTGCATTAAACTTAAGAGCTTCTGTACAGCATAAGAAATGTCAAGAGATTCAACAGACTGTCCTCAGAATGAGAAAATATCTTTGCCAGCTATGGACCAATAAGGGAATAATATCCAGAACTGATTTGGGCCAATAAGGGAAGAATGTCCAATCTCCAGGGAAGCAACACCCCAGAGAAGAGACAGGCACATGAATTAAATAGGGAATTTTCAAAGGAAGAGGTACAAATGGCCGATAAATACATGATGAAGTGATAGTCTTCCCTGGCTATAAAAGAAAAGGAAATCAAAACCACACTAAGATTTCATCTCATTCAGTTAGAATGGCCGTCTCCAAGAGCAAAAACAACAACAAATGCTGGTGAGGATGTGGTAAAATAGTAACCCTTATGCACTCTTTGGGAATGCAAATTATCACAACCATTATGGAAAGCAGGTATGGAGACTCCTCAAAAAGTGAAAAACAGAACTGCCATATATCATTGGTATCCTAAAAAGCATAAGCCAAGATACCTTCCCACAGTAGAGATATTTGGCCACAGATGTTTATCACAGCACTGTTCATAATAGACAAGCAATGGAAATAATGAAGATGGTGTACAATTGCTCAACGGATCAATAAAATGTGATATCTGCATCTATATCTATACCTACATCCACATCTACATCTACATCCATATCCATATCTATCTATCTATCTAATGAAGTTTTACTCAGTCATAAGGAAAAATGACACAATGTGGCTGGAAGTCAAATGTATAGAATTGGAAGATATCATGTTAAGTGAGGTAACCTTGGTTCAGAAAGATACAGGCCGTATGTATTATCTCATATGTGGAAGATAGATCCAAAAGATAAAAAAATACACAAAAGCAAACATGATCACTTTCAAACTCATATGTAGAACATATTTGTTATACTGAACAAAAGACATTAAACTTCATGTGAAGACATGGACTTCATGTACTTGTATGAAATAAAACAGTGAAACCTCTTGCAATTGCTTTTAAGGAGAGAGAAGGTGGAAGCCATTTAACCAATGTTCAATATCAGTCTATTTGGAATTGTCACACCGAATCCCCCATATTGTAATTTTAAAAAGTGGTCAATAGGACCTTTCACATCTTCTACTTCTGGTGGGTTCTAAGAGGTCTACCAGTTAGACAGTTGTAACAGGAAGTCTGAACTACATCTATTTGTTTTGACCAGATGACACATATATATGTATATATAACACACATATATATGCATATGTACATGTATACACACATATGTATGACATATACATGTATGTATGTATAAAGGTCTTGACTAGATGACATTCATATTTATATAAAGGTATGTTTATGTTTAATTACATATTTAGTGATGTGTACCTGTATAATTAAGCATTAGAAATAGGGACGATTTGGGATTGCTGACACTTCCTTCACTCATTCCTCATGTAAATGCTGTGGATTCCATGAAGGCAATCAGTTCTTTGTGTTTATGTACTTCATTGCTGAAGTGGACACATATGCCAGTTCACCTTCTTAGGATATTGTCATGGCAGCAGTTCAGTAACTACCTCAGGCAGTACATCGCAACCTGATCATGACCTTGCATTTCCTGATTTACATTACACAATTCCACACACAAAACCAACTCTTTTCAAGAGATCAGAGTATGTGTTGAATTTACAAACTGGCCATTTAAACCTCTCAGATTACATATTATTCATTTGTCTGATTTAGCAGTTAAACACTTAAGATGAATAGTGATAAAAATTTTTTATCTTGTTTCCTGGATATTTACCTTTATCAGTTGCTATTAGGGATATTTTTAGAAAAACCAATAAGCAGAATATATAGTGGGATACCCTCTAAGACAGGTGAAGGATATGATGCAAAGTTCCCTGATCTGTCTGCAGAGCCCAGTGCACCTGGCCTGCCTCCCATGGGCTGCCTCAGTTTCTCTACTGTGAAGCCCATGTCAAAGTCCCCAGGGAAGGTCAAACAGGCAAGACAGCTACTATTCTGTGAGAGCAACATTGTTCTACCTTGTTTCATATTTTTTCCTTTATTATTGTGCTAGGTAGGGGTACATTGAGGTAGTTACAAATGTTCTTACAATGTAAGAAACATAAGCTATTAGTGTAAAGATACAGCCCCCTTTCTCTGGGTAACATATTGCTCTCATAATACAAATAATTTATCTGCTCTTCTCCTAGTCTGACCGTTTCCAAGTATACTGAACATCGTTTCATGCTTCTTCCTTGGAACTGTGTTTTCTGTGAGCATTAATAACACACCATCACCATGTTGCTGTCCCAAAAGAAATTTGTATGTTACTTCTTGGGCTCACTCCCCCTCCTCCTGGTACTTTCATGATAAGGGTAACTTCAGATTCTCACATTGCTGAGAATCCAAATGCCCTGCAGAGCTGACACGCTAAAATTAAAAACGAATATTCTTTCCTGGATGCCAAAAAAAGCATAAACTATGCATTGGATGCTTAGAATGAAAGACTTATTAGGCCAAGCAGAGAAATGGTTAAAAAATGTGCAGTCTGTGGAATGAGCAAAGCTTTTAAGAAATAAATCACAATCTTATTTGAAGGCAAATTTCCTCTTCATTCTTGATTTACACACTTCCTGTAGATTGTGAGTTAACTAGAAGGAGATCAGAGGCATATCTCAAAAAAAAAGCAACATGCCATACAATCCTGAACAAAGATTGCTTTTTGTAAAAAGAATGGCTTTTCTGAAAAAAAACCCAAAACTTAAATGCTCCACCTTCTGTTTTACCATTCAGCTTATGATCTGTTATTTAAATTACCAATCTCAGCACTGTGCATAGAATTTTCATTGTAATGAGAAGTATTAATTAAATAGTACTGCACTGCTGCCATGGATTTAAGGTCTGGGCTTCTAGCTTCATGTTTGGAACCCACCCTGAATTTCCAGGCACCCAGAGTCAGGGCAAATTTGGGGGTTCTCTTTTTTAATTCAGATAAAAATTGATTTATAATAATTAAACTCAGGTCAGGTTTCTATTTTCATCTTTTATTGGTGGGAGCTAATGGTAAAGTAAAGCTGCTTACTCGTGAGTGTGTATGTGTAAGGGGCCAAGGATAACTACCACAACTATATTTAAGTTGGTTTTTCATTTTAAGGTGGTTCTTTTCATTTCCTCACTGTATGATATAGTAGAAGAAACACACTATTTTAGTAGTGTGTATTAATAACTTATATATTGTTTTGTGTTTGCTTTGTGGTTACCATGAGGCTTTCAAAAATTCTTTTAAATACATCAGTGTGTTTTACAATAATAACAAAGTTAACATGTGTGTAAAAACAACAAAATAAAAAATAATGTATACTAATCAGAAAGCTCTAAGCTTTTACTCCATCCCACCGTTCATTTAGGCTTTTTTCCTATTCTATTTGACAACTGTAAATATCAATGATCTATTTACATCAATGCAGCTATTGCTGATTTAATTGTCTTCTTTTCAAGCTTCTATGAGAAATAGGAATAGTTTATGAACCATATTTACAATATGAAATACACTGAATTTGTGCGCTTAATTACGGTTACTAGTGAGTTCTATTACACGTTTGTAATGATTTGTCATAAAGACCACTTTTTTTTGATTGGAATAAAATGCCATTAGCATGTCTTGTAGGAGAAGTCTGGGAGAAATATATTCTTTGAGATTTTGTGTGTCTGAGGGTGTTTTTCTCTATTCTTAATTTCTAACACATAGATTTGCAGGGAGCTGTATTCTCCATTGGCATTCTGTTTTCTTCAATGCTGTGGAAAGATCATGCCAGTCTTGGACTATAAGATTTCTGCAGAGAAAGGGTGGATTTGGACCTTTTATGTGATATCTGCTTATATTCTCCCACAGCCTTGAGGGTATTTTCTTTCTTTCACCTCCAAGTGCTTCCTAGTAAGTTATTGTTGTTGTTCTTAAGTGCATTCTTGGTTGACTACTATTAGACTGCAGACTTTTGAATCTTCCTGTACATGGATATTTGCATTCTTCTATTTTTATTTCTGAATTACTTTGATTCATATTACCCAAATTTAGAGTCCTAATGTCCCTATTAAATGCTAAGGACTCAAATATTTCCTCTTTTACTTATGACCCAAAATGCCCATCTGCTTTATTCATTCTTGTTTACCACATTTTTTTCCTGTTCACACATCGACGAGTGTATTTTTAAATAGTCCTTCATTGAATTCATTAATTGATTGTTTTCCTTGGTCTATCCTACTATGGATGTTACCTATGACGTTTTTAATTCTGCTGCCTCTATCTGTAATCTCAAGAATTTGTGTTTGATTTGATTTTTAAAAAATGTTTTCATCTTTTACTTAGGTTGCCCTGCTGCATGTTGCATAATTTTGTCCTCCTTTGGTTTCGGTATTCTGATATAGGGGCTGATGTTTGTGTCCTGGAAGACCTGTACATGATTTACCTCTTTAGTTTTCCTGCACAGCCCGGGTGTTATTTGTTGAAATAGGGTCTCAGAGATTTTTTTGCTGGCCTTCAACTCTGATCCTTCCTGTCTCTCTTCTGGAGCAGCAAGAAATAGCAGAAATGAACTACTACACCTGGCTACTGGAGAGCACCCTAATTGCATGTTTGCCTCAAATTCAGAGATGATGTACATCTCAGAAAGAAAGTCCTAGAAAAGGTACTAGTTCTCCCTAGTCCTCTCCTTAAGGCCACGTTAGGCTCAGATTCACTACATACAATCACTACTGCAGGATTTTTCTTGATTCTGGCATGAATTACCAGACACAGATAAGCCTAGGATATTATATCATGTCTGCAGCCAGCAATCTTGCATTGACATACCCTGAGTCCATAATCTGTCAAATTAGGTACGACAATGGAGGAGATTAATGCCAATGCTGCCTAGTTTTGAAGTGTCCTTGTAGCCTAAGACTACTGAAACATCCATAGATGATTCTGGTTGAAAATGAAGTCTGATAGAATAGAGTTGCATGTCTTCCTCTGCCACCAGTGGTATACTTTAAGCTCTGTACCAGGCAGGATAGGGGTCAATAGGATCTGCCCAGTTTTAGCATTCACCAGGCAGTCACTAAAGTTAGCGCAAAGCCTTGTGCTTTTAGTTCTTCATGTCCTACTCTTAAAATATAGTATTTTCCCCCCACAATTATCACCTCATGGTTTGGGGTTATGATGGTAGGGGCCATGTGGGCTAATGTTAAGCTGATTTACACCAAAATAACTTAGATATGAAGTCCCAAAGGGGGACCAAAGTCCTTGTAAATGATGCAACATAAGTCAGTTTTATGGATGCCCAGTTTTCTGCCTTTGGGCCAGGGAAATTCTAGATCTGCATGCGTGAACATTTGTCTGTTAATAAGGGCACTGCCTGAGGCTAGCGTTGAGTAGCAGATATTGTCCATTGGCTACTGAGGCCCAGAAGATGCTGTATTTTACACGAGTCTAAAAGCTGCAGGTACCTGCTCAGAGTCCTTGAAGGAGTTTGAGTGCCCTATGTCCACTTTGAGACTAGCATTGATGCAGAGAGTAACTTGAATTTGATTTCTATTTCATTTTGAAGGACATATAGAAAAATCCAATGTCATGTAGCTTTCCCCCAGCATTCCTTTATGAAAATTATTATTTCACCATGTGTGGTTAAATCTTTCATCAATTTTAGGTTAATTTTTATTGTCAGTGGAAGATTGTGGTATATTCTTATTCTTTTAATTGTGAATATCCAGTCTTTCATTAATATGTACAAAGTTCTGTCATATTCCATTGAGTGGGGTACACACTGTGATTTGTAAATTACCTAAGCATACATTGGGGTGTAGTTACAGTTGGCCTACTCTATCCCACTGGTCTACATTCATATTTATGCTAGTGATGAGCTGTTTCCTTTATTACAGTGCCATGTTGTGTTTTCACATTACACACTGTGAGGTCTCTAGTTTGTTATATTTATGATTGATTGGTTTTATGGTGTTAGTGGAATTCAAAATGGATTTTATAATTTGTTTATAATTTCTTAAAATAGATTAGTGAGATTTTGAATAATATTGCATCCTGTTTAAAGAATCCTCTTAAGTAGCACAGACATTTCACCAATGTTAAGCCTCTTGTCTGTGGAGGGTAATATCCAGAATTTCTTTCTTAACTTGCAGAAAAATCTTTCAGTATCATATATTGAGCATAATGTTAGCTGTGGAGTTTAGTTGTTTTTTATAGTTTGTGATTGTCCAATGAGGTAGTTCCTTTCCATTCCTATTGTGGTAAATACTTTTATTCTAAAATGGGGTTAAATTTTTTGGCATCAAATGATGTAACCATATGTTCCCCTTCTCTTGCTGTTCAGATGATATATTGCATTAATTTATGTCTATTGAGGCCTTTTTCAAATTCAGAAATAAGGACACTTTGATAATTTTAAGTACACTTTTTGGATGCCATGTATTGGTTTAGCTAGATGTTAGGTAATGATTTTCATCAATATTTATTATAAATGTTGGTCATTTTATTTCTTTTCTTACAGTGGAATAAAAATGATTCTAACCTTATATAAGAGTTCCATATTAGAAAATTTTATAGAAATGATATACATACGTCTTCAAATGTCTGGTAGAAGTTACTGGTGATGCCAAAGATTCTATCCTTTGCACTTACCTATCTCCTTTATATTCTATTCTATGTGACAGTGACTCTGTCACCTACATTCTATTACTCACTTTAGATGCACAATATTTCTTTTACAGTGGGTAGTACTATTTCTCTACCTTTGTTCACCATTTGAAATTGCTTAAACTCCTTAATCTCATTACATGTATGTATTGAGTGGTAAAATTGTATCTAATAAATTTTATTTTTAAAAGAATAGATGTGTTCTAGTCACTATAATTCCATTGTCTTTCAAATAAATTATACTGTGGGGTTAGAACAAGGTACAGAAAGTCTTTTAAATTTTATCCAATGCAATGAATCTGTACATCTCTTTGAGGAAAACTGGCACATGTACTCAGTTGATCGTCATAACAGAAACACAAATGATAGTCACAAGAATGAAAACCACTTGAAGTCACCTCGGTCTATGTTAGTTCTG
Organism: Castor canadensis; assembly: GCF_047511655.1. NCBI lineage: Eukaryota > Metazoa > Chordata > Mammalia > Rodentia > Castoridae > Castor > Castor canadensis. The sequence continues at coordinate 140,426,109 of NC_133405.1, forward strand.
AGTTATCAACCACTGGAACTTCTGTTAATATCCATCCAAAGCCTAAGAGCTGTGCAGTTACAGACAAGAAAAACAAAACACAATCTTAGACAGGCTGATGCAAAGTCAAGATCACTGTAACAAAGGATGATGATGTCATTAATATCTATACTATTCAGGTACTGGGAATCACTAGGTAACAGTGACAAACACACACACACACACACACACACACACACAGAGAGAGAGAGAGAGAGAGAGAGAGAGAGAGAGAGAGAGAGAGAGAGAAACAGAAAGGAACCCACTTAGACTGAAGAGTACATACTCCCACAAAAATATGTGATGCTGATATGTCAGTTTACATCATGTACTGTATAAATTGAGTTTTATGCTCTTGGAATGAACATGCAAGAGGAAAATCACAGACAAGTGCCAAAAAGCATGAATACAAGCACATGGTGCTAGTGTTATGAATACATATCATGTCCTACAGAACATGGAGGCACATATAACAAAGGCTCAGACAGAAAGAGAATTTAAAAGGAAGCTGAAGGGGCACACTCACTACTCACTACAATGGCAACACATGCACAAGAATATATACACTCTGAATACGGTCATCATAGAATAGTACCACAAGGTGACATTTCAACTCCAACATGGAAATTTGAAGTCCTACTTCTGATTGTGATTTCAAAAAAATGAAGGTACATATGCACTCTGTTGTTTTTATAATTATCACCATTCTTAAGGGGGAATCAGCACTCAAATCACTGGTCTTATATTAAATTCAAACTTCCTCAGTGTATGTTCATTCCTAACATCCTTATTTTGACCATTTACATTATAAGTAAAATACTGCAATTGAATTTATGGCATTGTAAGTGGCCTAAAAACAAAAAGGAAATTTAAAGGGATAAATGAAGAAGTGAGGCTTTGGGGCATGCAGTCTAGAATTCATTCCTCAGGAATAGAGTTACATGGTTACATTAGGGTTATACCTGTAGAGAGTAAATGTGCTCCTACATGAGCAATAAAATTCTGCTTCATGATTGATTTCACCCCAGTTGAAAAACACAACCATTCATCTATCCTCCCAATGCAAGGCACTAGGCAGAGTATCAGAAGAATCCCTAGAGAACTCAACTACTCTGCTTGCTGAAACACAAGTTCTGTAACCCTCTATCAAAAGCTGGAAATGTCCATCTCACACTCACTGATTGTGACTGCAAGGGGAGGCTGGTAGGTATGACTGAACCAAATTTGTGTCCTTAGTCAAGGACACAAATTCCTATATACAATTGCCCATCACCAAGAGACTTCAGGAAAATCACATCATACCTGACCACACATGGGGGTGTTGATCTGCTATAGCAAGTCTGAAAGACTACAGTTTCCATCTCCTGGTCATGTCACAGCCATTCCTGCTTTGGATCATGCCCTCATGGACAGTAACAAGCAAATAGGGTGGCTGGACAATCCACTAACTCTGGGACCTCATAGTCCTGGAAAGGTACCTTATTGAGGGAGGACACACCAAAGGCCTAAAGACTGGGTGGTACAGACTGAGTCTCTGCAGATGAGATAACATGGGCCCAGTGTTTACTGGGGTGTTTCCATAGCTTCATGAGGCTTCGATAGAGAGAGAATAGGCGATAACGTGCAATAGGAAGTGGTACTATTGTTGAACATATTGACAGTGGCTGAGGACACACATAATTGGAGCAAGAAGCAGAGGATGACAGCAGGAACTCAGTTGGGTGAAGGCCCATCGCAGCAGGTTCAATGCATGGTCACAGAGACAGCTGGCCCACAGTCAATCCTGAAGGGCAATGTTCCAGGGCATCACTGGCTTCTGAGCAAAAGTGTATCCTTACATAAATGTAGTTATGATGGCAACAAATCAGGCAGGGGGATTTGAGGATCCTGGAGGAGGAAGAATATTAGTTGGCTCAGGGTGGTCTCCTAAAACCAGGTGTTTGAGAATAGTGATGGGCTGAAAACAAAGTTAGAAAAACATGGACAAAATCTGTGTGTGGATCTTCTTGCCCTGTATGTAATAGGCAATTGTGGATGCAGACTGGCAGGCAAGGTCAAACACAAAAGGAAGTATAATATAAAGCACCCTTCATTCATTCAGTGCATACATTAGAAGGGCATGTGTTCTTTGGATTGACCAAGACAAACAGCAGTCTGCATAGATACTCTTGTAAATGTTCTAGTCCTATTACCTAATGCCAAAAAAAGAAAGTTGGTCAAGTCTGGAGTCACAGCTTCAAGGCATGTGCTCTAGATATGTAGGCCCTAGTTAAAGGCAGCATCCATGAATGTATGTCTAGGAGCTATGAGATCTTTGTGTCAGAGTGGTTCCAGAAATAGCCATCAAGGGCTGTTCAGACACTGAATTAAGTAAATTCAGGCAAAAAGACACATACCCTTGGGAAGGCCATCTGCAGTGGCTGTGCAGCACCCAGGATACACGGGCCATGAAGAATTCAGGAAAACTCTGTATTTTAATCAGATAATAAAGAACATTTATATTCAGAGTTACTAATTTATATTCAAGGTTATTTATTTTTGGCAGTACTGAGACTGCCAAAAAAACCCAGGGTCTTCTCCAGTTTGCTAGGCAGGCGCTCTTCCACCTGAGCGATGTTCTCTGCCCTTTTTGACATTAGGCGGTTTTCAGTTAGGATGTTGTATTGTTCCCTGACACCATTCTTGGACCATGAGCCTACTACTTTTGGTCTCCTGTGTAACCACCACACCTAAACATTGTATGCACATAGGAATAAAAAAAAAAAAGAGAGAGAGAGGAAATGAAGCCCAGAGAGGATAGGTCACTGGTCCGAGGTCACAGCGCCCCCACCAGGCAGGGTTTCAAGATGCAGCTGAATTTTGGCCTTGGTGTGTCCCCACAGTGTAACTCCAGCCCTATGAACAGAAATAAAAACCTTTTTGCCACCCCCCCCAAAAAATAGTTAATTTCCGAGAATGGGTCTTTAAATATGAACAAAATCCCAAAGCCTTACAGAATCCATAGTAGAAGCCAGGAATACTGTCCTTTTGCTTTTTAGCTAAGGCCATAATCTGTAAGACTGTCTTCCCAATTTTTAAATACATGGGTCACTTGTAGGAGATAAACAAAAGCTTAGACAGAAAATTAAAATATTTTCCTTGGTTCTGTAGCCTGTGTATAGGTATCACTAAAGGTTATGGTTCCATAACCATAACTATGTGGTACCTTGGCCAAGACAGCAGGCTTGCCACTCCAGGGTCACCACCTGCAGTGACCTGGATAGGATCTGTTCCATCTCCCAATCTTGACAGGTCTGCAGTGAGAAAACAGCCCATCTCAAGTGCAAGACTTAAAAGACAAAACTTACAGGAAAAAATTTTTAGTAGAGTGCTTAGTCAGATTTAGAAGTTTAGAGTTAGGTACAAGAAGTTTAGTAGATCAGGACAGAAAAGCAGCTCCAATCCTCAGCCATACGCTGAGATTTAGATTTTTAACTGAATTTATGTTTTTAAACTTGGGATGCTGTGAGTCAATGGGGAGGCTGAGAACACTGACAATGTAATTCAAGTAGGACTTTTTTTTTCTCCCCAACCTTCTCTGTCTCTGTTGTCCTGACTGGAATGGCCAGTCCAGGGAGGAGACAAGAACAGGCTACTTAGTAGGAGTGGTGAAAGAGGCCTTCATCATGGCTAAGGGATCTTTAGAGAGAAGTGTTTTAGAGTTCAACTCTTTTCATACCTTTTGACACGACGGAAAGGGAAAGGTTAATATAGAACTGGATTGAAGTCAGAATATGAGGAGGAGGGTTTTTTAATGGAAGATGGAGAAAGCAGAGAAGGATTTTTCTTTAGGAAGAGAATATAATAAAGAAACACAAGAAAGACAGGTGAAGGGTCTAGAGTGTAGTTAAACAAAGGCCTGTATAGAAGGGAACCTTAGACCATGTCCCATAATGTTGGAGGTAGTTTTTGAGATTGCACTGAATTTGGAAATTGAAAGTGTTCTGTTCTTGTCAATAGTTACAATTGTCTAATTTATAGCAGGACCCATTGTGTTGCAGTACAAAATCAGCCCTTTGTGCCTAATTATTTCTGTGAGACCCATGGTTTGGAGGCTTTTGAGGAGACATCCCAGCAGACTGTCCATCACAACCAGAGTTCTGGCCCATTTTTGTGGAAAAAGCAGTGAATAATGTCCTCAGTGGTCCTACTTAGTAGGACAGACATATCAGAGGGCCAGAATATCCTCCCAACCTATGCCTATGAGGGAGTTCCCCTGAATTTTTTGAGTGGCTTTCAAAAATAACAGGTAAGTACACCAAGTAAGGAAGGAGTCTCTTGTCCAGCATTGGGATTTCTGAGATAGAGTCCTGGACTCTGAGAGTCAGTGTGAGAGAAACCTGGAAAAGGGAAAACTCACCAAATTGAAGGCTGCCTGGTGTTGGATGGGGGTCCAGGGATGGGGTGTGGTCCCTGACATTCCATCAAAAAAAGGAGACAGAGAAAAAGATAGGAGAGATCAAGTGATGAAAAGAGAGGGAGAAGCATCAGAGGACAGGGGAGGATGACACCAGTCTCTGCTCAAGGTTTTGGAATTTGTATGGGACAAGCTACTGCTGCCAACTGCTTCCCACTGCAAGTTCTGACAAGTGACCCACACATCAGTCCCAGGTTTTGTCACCAAATGTTAGATGAAAGAGAGGCACAGAAGGAGCATCAGATGGCTCCACATCAGCACAGGCTTTATTCAGCCTGCTGAGGTAGGTTTCCAGCATTAACTAGAATGCACTGCTGTGTACAGGGTTACATTAGATACAGGAAAATCAGGTAGAAAAGTAAGAGGAAGGATGCTGTATGGAGAAATTTTCTTGTGGGTCATTAAAGAATGCAGTTCCTGTGCAACTAAAGGAGATAAGCTATGGTTAGCTCATTAGTCCACCCAACTGTCCTAGCCACCCAAAGACAATGTTTAACAACAATCCCTTTGTTAGTCCTTTGTGTGCATTGTGGTGTTTCCAGTAAACCACCTGTAGTGGGAGGGAGTCTGGACCTAACATGGCTTCCCTTACTGTTAAACATAATAGCAACATTGGTCCTTAAGGTCCTGTAGCTCTGAGGTGATTCAATGATCTGGTGTCTGATGGAAAGTTTCATTGTTGACCAGTTCTGGAGCACATCTGACCCACAAACTCCTTTCTCAGCAGATTGACTCAGTTTCTTCTAGAATTCCTTCCTTCACTCAGTAGGCTCCTTGACCAAACGCAGCTGTTGAAAAATCTGAGATGTCAGCCATAGTCACCAACCAAGTTGAAGACTTGCTGCTCAACATTATGTGAAATTTGGAGGTGAGGAGTTGATCATGGAGAATTGGGAAGAGGAAATGAGTCCTTCCGGGATACAAGCTCTCCACAGAGTAGACCTGGAGAAGACTGCCCTGCATCCTTTCTAGTCTCACAGGTAGAACAACTGCCCCAGGCCAACCACTTATAAAGGGTGATGTTTTTCTTCTGTGACAAATCCTACTTCTTGGACCCTGTGATTTCTGAGGAGTATAATCTCAGCATTACTAGGAAAAGAGTTCTCCCTGGATGCATGCCTACCTATTGGGGATTGTATTTGAACTAACAGTGCATGAACTCTGACACTGTCACCACCTTTATTTCAGGCTCCAATACAATTGCTGAGGTTGGGCTTCTAGATGTGATCTTGTGAGACTTTGGGAAGTCCTAAGATAACGAGCCAACTCCTTTACCTAACAACCATTCCCTTCAAGAACATCACCAAAGACTTGTGGCTTAATCCCCTGAACTACTATCCTAGGGAAGATGATATCATCCTCAGAGTCAATAGAGAATAATATGGGTGAGCAGCAAGTGCTGGAGTCAGAGCCTTCTGTCACTATGTCACTACACATATTGCCACAAAGGCTCTATCTACTCCCTGACTTCAAGTAGTTGGGTGTATAATGTTCTTTCTCTGAGGACATTTGAACCCTGCCAACAACATGCACATTGCTCCAAGAATACTTCCTTTAGGTTGGGAAATTTTGAGTTTTTCGATGAGGGTGTTTGAGGATATCATTGGGTGTTATGTCCTTTCTGCCCATGGTGGAAGTCAGGGTAGTAGAAGTGTTTTCCAATCAAGAATCCAGGCCACCTTGAGTTTTTATGTGGGCTGTCTCCCCATGCTTCTCCCATTTCCTTTTCCTCCATTCTTCATTTCTCCTAATGCACGATATTTTAATCTGTATCTGCATCTGTCTGTCATGCCTTCCAGACAAGGTTCCTGCAATTCACGTTGTTTATCAACCTGGACTCACCATCAGAATCTTCCTGGTTGGCCATGACAGAGTGTCTGATCCATACGTGTAGTCCATGCAGGAGTCATGGCACCAGGCCATGCTCATAAATGTGGATATGAGGTACCATCCTGGAACCTCAGTCAGTATCTGTATCAATCCCAGGTGACATGTTCTCATGGAAACACAAGTTACAATCATGCAGTATGCTGTTGTTTCAGACATGAACAAGAACACTTCTTTTAGGTCAAGAACCATGAGAAGGGGTCCCAGGAGGCACTGCCACATCCATTTATTCTACCAAAAGCAAGAGTCCTTTTTTCTCATCCACAAGGTGCTTCATAGTGAAGTGAACACAGGCAGTCAAGAATCTCCATCATCACTTAGCAACAACTAAGACCACTGGGCATGAGGATCTTGTTTTTGCAAAAGAAGGGAACAGTCCCTAAGACCATTAGGGTTCTCAGCTTGAAAGTGTCTTGACAGCTATCTGCCCTCTTGTCCAGATGAATTCCACTGCAGGAAGCTGAAACCAGCACCAACCCCTCTCTTTGGCAGTCCTGTGAAAACTAACCATGTCATTTCAAACTTGTTCTACACTGTTTAGGCTGCCATTAGCTGCACTGTGACATGACACAGAAAACATGTATTTGACCAGACACATGGAATTTTACTGTTCAGAGACCCACTGTTTGCAGTTTCTTACTCAGTGCAGACCCACCAGTGTCATTTCCTGGACATGGTACTGTCATTCAGCATCCTGTTCCAAAACAGAGGCTGACTGGTACCTAAAGAAACTTCCCACCTTTCTAAGAAGGCATTCATCTGCCAACCACAAGTGTGACAGCCTGCAGGACTTGCCATCACCCAACTGGTGATTTAAGTGCATTTGAGAGGGGTTAATCCCTGAAGACCCACCTCCACTGCAGTCTCCCAGGAGTTCCAGAGGGTTACTGCTCTATTAGCCTGTTGCCCTGGTCACAGCTGTTCTCAGGGCCAGTATCCCTGCATGGTGAGTAAAGGAAATGTGGACTCTCTCTGTGGGGTTCCAGAGGAGCAAGCAATGAATTCTACATTGGTGGTCATGCTAGAGCGGCCATACTCAGGCTGCTGAGCAACACCCCAGAGCTGGGGAGGACTGAGCTGGCATTCAGGGTCTGGAGGCTGTAATGAGACAGGATCTCCATTTCCTCCTGTTGGTCCAATGCACTGAAAGGCTTGATAGAGATAGAGAGGGTGGCAGTAGGAGAGGATGTGGAGATGGTGTAGAGCCTAACCAAAATACAGCTGGCTGCGGCAGCAGTAGGAGGAGCATATTTTCTTGATCCTAGGAACAAAGAAAGGGGCCCCCCCAATTCCATTCTGCCATGGAGAAGCTGCAAGACCTCCAAGCATAGATCAGCACACAGAATACAAAAGTCAACAGGACATATGCTCTGCTGAAGAGAAAGATGGCCCTGAGGTATAGCTGTCACCTTGGTCACAGACCACCCATTATCCAAGACATCCCTGCATTTTAGAAGAGAGCTCTTTTTTTTCAGTTACAAACTCAGCACAAAGTTTTTTTCAGTTACAAACCCAAGCATAAGGTTGCTGGTGTAGGTGTTGGTGAGGGTCAGTGCAGTGCTGGGATTAGAAGGCTCCACTGCTCATGATGCACAATCAGAGCAAACAACAGGTGGTTTGATGGCATTGGCATAATTATGAGGAGAAAGTATGTGAGAATTTTGGGGTGAGTTCTTGTCTTATGATTTGGGATAGAGATGCAGGAACAAAATAAAGCTTGTAAGGAAGCCTAGCATAATTACTTGAAAGGAGAACTACAGGGAATATCTCAGAAGCATAGCCATTATTCTGACACGAAACACTCCTGAGAGCTTATCTCATCTTTCTCTCCCTTATTGTTGGCAATGGGCAAGAACTTGCACTGTCAGGTTCACACACTCTCTTTCCTGGGTGTGTAGCAACCTAGGATGCCTGGGATGGATTCAGCCTGGACCAATGTAAGCATGTAAATGTGCCCTACCAGATTGTAGTTACATTAACAATGCATGACCCTAGATGATTTCAAGGCCTCACCATGTGGGAATTTGGATTGGTTCCACATAAAAGGGCCTATTTCTATGTGATAGTGAAGGTACTCATAGGATTCCATAAGAAAGGACCACAGAAGATCCTTTGTAGCATACAAATTTCTTTTAAATGCCTGTCAGCTCCTGGGCCCCATAGCTCCTTGCCCAACAGATTGACTCAGTTGCTTACGGAATTCCATCCATGTCTCAGCATGACTTTTGATCAAAATTATAGCTGGTGAACTGCCCAGAGATGTCAGGCACCATCTGTGACCAAAATGAGGACCTGCTCAATTTTATGTGGATCTTGGAGGTCTGTGTTTTAACTTTGATAACTGGGAATACAAAGTACGCTGTATCAGCACACAAGCTCTCCATTGAGTCAACCTGGAGAAGACGTTCCTACATTCCTTCCCAGTCTCACTGGTGGAGGAACATGATGCTTTTCTTCCTTGTGAACACCTACTTCCAGAATCTCATGAACATTAAAGAGTAAGATCTAAGTGTCAATGGTAAGACATTTCTACTGGAATGGTTCCTAGATATTAGAGTATTATTTCTGAACTCACAGTGCATGGACTCTGACACTTCAGGATGTGAAAAGGGGCTTCCAGCATAATCTGGTGGGTTGGGAATTCAAGCATAATCTGGTGAAGTTCCAGCTGGTGACTGCATGCCACAGACCTGACCTTTTTGGAATGGCTAACAGCCCACAAGGGCCCAGGCTCCAAGAGGATTGCTGAGGTTGAGTTTCTGGATGTAGTGTTGTGAGACTTGGGGTTTCCCAATCTCACTGGGATGGGCCCCATACCCTTTACACTGTTCCACTCCCTACCAGATCATCATCAACTATTTGTGGCTCAATACCCTGCCTACAACCATAGGGAGAAGGCATCTTGAGAAACAATGGAAGGCAACAGAGGTGAAAAACAAGCTGGGCATGCAAACCTGTCAGCATGATCATTAAGGCCCCACTGTACATCCTGTGTATGACCCCAAATCATGCACGGTGTGTAGACACAAAATCAGTAGCCAAAGGAAGTGCAGTGGGATTTGAACTGGGAGTTATTTGGAACTCATACACTGTAAAGGACCACACTGTGATATGGGCTAGCATGAATGCTAATTGATTTTGAACTCCATTTGAAGATGCTTTAGGATCTACAGCAAGACCTACCTCACTGTAGATATGATTTCCCCAAGGCCCTTACTATATCTACTTACACACTGCCACAAAGATAGTACCCCGAGTCTTCACATTCTCTGAGAGTGTCCCAATTACATTGTGAGAGAACAACTGAATCCTGCCAGTGCCAACAAAATGCACTCTACTCTTGGAATTCTTTCCTTAGCCTGGGGTATATTTGAAATTTGCCCATGAGGATGTTTATTGAGAACACATTTTGGTATGTCCTCCTTGCCCAGATTGGGCAGAAGAGTAGCATCACTGTTCTCTAATCAGAAATCAAGCTAAATGAAGTTTTTAGTTGTGTGGCACTGTAACTGTGAGTAGGTCTATATTTTACCTTGCTCTGTTGATTCCCATACATGACAAACCAGCTCTCTCAATAAAGACAATTGCAACAATTTTGGATACTCTCCATCAGTTCTTCTGAAATAGCTGCACAACACAGGCATCAAAGCTCTCAAGCATAGACAAGATGGCAGGAAGGTCACACTCTTGTCAAATGTACAGAGACTATACCATCCACCTCTCATGGCCTGAGTCCTTGATAAATGCATCTACATCATTATTACTTTCTGTGAGAAATGAAGAGGACCAACAGGATAAAGACCACAATTTGTGGTTGTTTTATTTACTGCATGGCAGTCCTTATGTGCAGAGTTCCAAGCCTGGGAAAGGGAAGCACAAGCTGATTTTTGTAACAGTGTAGGGGTCAAAGATCAGGATTCTCTCCAAGAAGAGGAGACTACCATATGGTTGACATCTATTCTCAGAAGGAAAGAGGTGTCTGCAGTATCTGCTCTGTCCAAGGATTACAAGGGATACTACCGAGAAGAAGCCAGTTATAAGGGTGATAAGCCTTTAGCTCATTGGACTTGATGTCATGAATCAACCTGAGGTTCAGGCATGGAGTGTATTGGGAGGACATAAGAAAAAGAACTTGGCTAATCTTTATCAAGTGAGGGTTGCCCCATGGGTAGTCTGTGAGGAACCCATGCTTCCCTCCACATTACAACAGGATGTGTGTTGTTCTTTTAAGCCACTGCTCTACTAGACACACTGTCTGCCCGCTTTGAAAAATATGTGGGTAGCTTTCAGTGATTTGGGGTCACGTGGATTCTGCACTAACCTGTTTTTCCCCTTGTGAAATGTCAGGAAGACAGAAGTACCACAAGCCAGTAATGTTGAGTGGATTCCCTGTCACTGATGTCAATTTGCATTAGACTGCAGAATGTGAATACTGATTAGGGATACCATGACTAAACTTAAACCTGGCAACCCTCAATTGCCTTGCCAAAGCAGATGTGATCCTGGGAGAAGCATTCCACCAGGCAAGGGATTTCCTCCACCACAGCTGAGGCTGGGCTTTGCACAGTATGGGCTGGACATTTCTTCTTGCTTTGGACTAAGATGTGTTTACACCAGTGTTAAACTCCTTCCCTTTCCATGTTTACTTTGTCACCATGAGGAATTCCTTCTAACCACATATTTTGCACACAAAATCTATGAAAGCAGACACAAATCACCTAACTGGTAGTTCCTGTGCTGCATATTTATCCTCTCCATTCAATTCACTAGTGATAAGCAGCTGTCCTGCAACCTTTGACATGAATACTGATCACTGCTGATCCTCTCGGACATGAGGCAAGTAGACAGGCAGGTAAATGAAGTGCATGAGATATATGGTCTGTCTTCTTAGAATACCAATTTCCACATGTACAGGAATTGATAGGTCTTTTTTGCTACAGCTTAGCACCTCCATGCCTCTATGTGCTTTTCAGAGTTAGCCCATGTCTCCCCTTAACTGGAAATAGGAAAATGTTGTCACGGTCCAATTTATTGGGAGAAGCACACTAAGTTCTTTGTTTCTTAAACCTAAAATCTAGGTGATCACAATTTTTTTGGTCCATTTTATTTGATCAGCACTTCCTGGAAGTGAAGGCCTTAGGCACACACAAAAAAAAAAAAGGGAAAGAAAAAACATCAGTGTGTGCAGAAACATAGTTTTTTAACAAAACTGATCTCCCATCACTGGGTCAAGACAAAGCATAGATGAATTTTCACAAACACTTTCATTTGTAGTTTTTGTGTGGCGAGTAGAACACCTAGAAGATTGTTACATCCTTAGGGAGACTTCAGGACTTACTGTGAATGGAGGTTGTGGTCACAGCAGGTGATTTAACAGGAATGTTTTCTGTGTGTGTATGTGTGTGTGTGTGTATCCAACAAATAAGGGTTGTGCCAATGGAATTGTTGAAGGGTAATTCTTTTTTTTTATTATTCATATCTGCATACAACACTTGGGTCATTTCTCCCCCCTGCCCCCATCCCCTCCCTTACCCCTCCTACCCTCTCCCTCTCCCCCCCATCCCTTCCATATCCAGCAGAAACTATTTTGCCCTTATCTCTAATTTTGTTGTAGAGAGAGTATAAGCAATAATAGGAAGGAACAAGGGTTTTTGCTGGTTGAGATAAGGACAGCTATACAGGGAGTTGACTCGCATTGATTTCCTGTGCATGTGTGTTACCTTCTAGGTTAATTCTTCTTGATCTCACCTTTTCTCTATGAAGGGTAATTCTGTTGGTGTGTGGATTCCATTGAATTAGACTGAGAAATGTAGAAGAATGCAGCTCCCACTATGAGAAAGCACACTTTCCAGACAACAGATCAGGTTTTTGTATGTTCCCTGTGGAATTCTCCAGTAGACAAAAGTAAATGGAATTCCAAAACTAACACAAAACTTATCCTCTAAGTGCTTTCTTTACATCAGGGTCTTTCTGTGCACATATAACCTATTTCCTTTGAGCCCTTAATTACACTTGCAGTAATGCAAAGAGACAGCAAGTGGAAACACAAGAAAAACATACTGGGCAACGAACCCAAAAGTGACTAAAAGACAGGTCTTTTGGTTGTGAATGCCAAAATTCTCATGCAATGTAATTTGAAAGCTCTGGTAAGCACAGTGCATTTATTTCTCTTCCTGTTTCATAAAGACAACACTGAAACTGGTTTTCACACTTTCTATCACAACCAGCTGCATCCTTCTGGATGGTCACAAATTACCAACCTTAATTTTCCCCAACTACACTGGGTTTACCTTCCTGTTCTTGCCTTGCAATTGTTTTCTTTTTGCTCTCTTCATTCTCCTGTTCCCTTCTCCTCCAGTCTCCATTTCTTCTACTGCCTGGTCTATTGATTTTAATCTCTCTTCCAATGCTCACCAGGCAACTATTCTGCTATTCATGTTGAAATATCAACAAGGATTCAACATCAGGATCTTCCTGGTTCACCATGACAGTGGATGGAGGAGTGGTGGTTAAGATATACCCCAAAATCTCGAAGGTCAGCAATGTATATTTGTCAACACCAGATGATGCTTATGAAATGCTGCTAGTCAGAACCTCAGTCAGTATCACAGCAATCCCTGGTGGCAACTTCTTATCAGGACACAAATTTCAAATATGCAGTATGTTGTGTGTTAGACACAAGTAGAAATTTGTTAGAGACTTATGAGGAGTAACACCATCACACACTGCCACATCCATTCATTAAACTAAAGCAAGAGCCAATTCGTTCATGCACAAGATGATTCACAAATGGGTGAATATAGGCAGTCAAGACAGAGACTTGTTAAATTTCACAAGGTATGTCCCATAAGCAGCCTCCATTGAGTGATAGACTTGGAGAACTGCTAATTCAGGCTGTTACCTAGGTACTAGTTGTGCATGCTGAGGATTAGCACCCTAGCATGATGCCAAGAAGGGAGTATGAGCACTGTGGGACTCCAAAGGAGCTCAGGACAAGATCTGCCCACCAAGTGGCCTTTCATCTGGAGTGGGCTTTCTCAAGCTACAGAACAGAACCCCAGGGCGGGAGCCTTAGGCAATGAAGTTAATGTCTGTAGTCCAAGATGAGACAGGTTGTTTCCTGAAGAGCTTCTGATGCAACTTGAAGCCTTGGTAGAGATGGAGTGGGCGGTGTTATGGGAGGAAGTGGCTGGTGGTGTTGTAGGTCATGGAGGTGGTGGAGGTCTTAACGGCAGTGGAGCAGGGCAGTAGCAGGAAGAGTATGTCGTCAGTTATCCCTGTGTGGAATACCACATGGCACAGCAAGGAAGGGGCAATCAAGCAGCTGCAGGAACTCCAAGCCCAGCCCAGTTTACTGAATGCACAAGCATAGTCTCCACTGAAAGGGAAGATGGCCCAGAGGTGCAGACTTCTCTTTGATCACAGGTAGCCCATTTTCCATGCCATCCTACATTTTGGATGATATTTTTCTTTTTTTTTCTCTTACTGTCACACTGTGCCACCAGTGCACAAGGATTCTCATGTTAAGAGGGCTCAGAGGCTTTATAATATGAGTGTGCAGGCACTCTATTGGACAGCATGCACAATCAGAAAAAAAAATGGGTGGTTTTATGGCATTGTCATAGTTATGTTAGGTATAAATATGGGACAACTTCTTGATTGGTACTTGTTTTGCGACCTGGGATAGTGACCTCAGACAAAAGGGAAAGCTTGGAAAGGAAGTGTAGCAAAATTATTGACTGTCTACTGAAAGAGTTGAAAAGAAACATCCTGCGGGGAATCTCACAGGATAACACCATGCAATGCCATTGAGAGCTAGCCCTATCTTTCTTCTTGTTTTTTGTTGGCAATGGGTTACAATATGCACTGTTAGTGTCACGTACCCTATTGTGTGGTTGTGTAGCCTCCTAATACACCTAGGCTGATTCATGCTGAACCAATGTGTACATATGACTGTACCCTGCTGGGTTACAAGCACATTAGCAATGTGTGACCCTAGATGCCCTCCAGGCCCCACCATTCATATAAGACTGGTTCTATCTGAAAGGTACTGTTTCAATGTGAAAGTGTGGGTGCTGTTAGGACCCTGTAAGAAAGGAACAGAAGGTCCAGTCATTAGCCTTGTCCAACCATCAGGCAGTACCCCCAGGGTCTGAAGCTCAGATTCCTGGGCAAATACTACACATTGCCAGAGTTGGCAGTGCAGAAACGAACAGTGTAGCAAACTCCAATCCCTGGAACCACTAGGTGACCCAATGACCTCATGCAGGACAAAAACTCCCATGAGACATTAGGTCACTTGCTATTTAATAAAGGGACTATTAAGGCTCTCCACATGAAAGTTTTTAGGCAGGTATCTGACCTTTTGCACAGCTTAGTTCCACTGCAGAAAGCTGAAACCTAGAGCCCAACTACAACCTATATGGTAAAAACTACCCATGTTACTACAAACATCAGGTCATTAATTTTAATTTTAGGTTGCATTGTGACATGTCACGAGAAAGTCACTATTTGGCCAACGTCACTGGGATTTTCTCTGCAGGAACACAATATTTGCTCTCTATTTTCAACCTCAAGACTCCTACATAATTATTTCTTACAGAAGGTCATATGTGTGGTGCTGCCACTCAGTTCCCTACTCCAAAGCAGAATCTGAGTAATACGTAATGACAATTGTGATGTTCTATGTTTGTATAGGCTAGAAATGATCTCCACCTCTGATTCAAAGCAACTTGGCTCTAAACCTCTGGTCTAACAGCCTGAATCTCATGCTTCCACTCCCAGCTGCACTTTATATGAACAAAGAGGGGTTAAATCCTGGACACCTGCCACTAATAAGCCCTTTTTTTGGAGTGCTGGATCTTTGAGACCAGGTCCTTCAAGCTTTGCTTTTGTCACACATATCTTTGCTTAGGATCAGTATTATGAGTAGAGTATCATCCAGGGGCAACTTGGTACACTGGATCTTGCCACACTAATTTGGATTCTCTTTGAGAATTAAGTAGTTTCTGCATAGATCAATATTGTCAGTGTTTCTCATGTACTGGGCAGAAAATTTGAAAACTCACAGTGTTGTGTCAGTTACACAAACATGATGCCCCATATTTGGCATCATTAGTGAGAATGTACTATACTTTCAGAAGTCTTTTTGACTGAACATTTGGTGGATTTTTTTCCTTCCACCCTTCCTCTTCATTATTGATGAGACCCTCAGTTTAAGACTATAGCACATTTTAAATCTAGCATCATAATTATGCCACTTTAAATTCACAGTTTATTAATGTGTTCTTTTCTTTGTTTCACTAAATTATTAGGTTTACATGAGAACTGAAATGCATAGATTCCTGTAGGAATAGACATAGTTGCTAATTATTTCTTATTATATTTAATATGTTTAGTGTTCTTAATCCTATATTTCTACTATATATTTTTTATCTGTCAGTTTCATTTGGATAAGTTCTCTTCTGTCCCATTGTAATCATCACTTCTTTTTTATGTGGAACTGTCTTTAATCAGTTCCCTCCCAAACACAAGTTTAATTTTTCAATATTTTCATATTTTCCTTATTGTTATATAATACTTTTATCATTTCTTTATCTTTATTCACCATACCTTCCTTTCTTTACAAAATGGAGACTTACTTTGATACTATTCATTGATGTACAACTGTACTTAATGGTGAAGCTTATATTCTTCTATTATTTTATATACATGAATATGTATAAAATGTAATGAATACATCAGGCACTGTAAATAACTAAATAAAGTATAAAATAATTAAATGTAGTATCATACAGTATAATTAAAGTCTGTTCTTTGAGGTGATTATTAAATTAAATAGGAATGATTTATATTGTGATACTACTAGATTTGTTGTGGTTAGTGAGATAATTCCTATAGAGACTAATGGTCAAGTAGCATATACACATATATATCCTGAATTAAAGGATAATTTGCCTCCTAGGTAGGTTGAAGCATGTTTCCAGGCAATTTTTTCATGCTGCTCACAATAGCACAGTATGTAAACGTAGTATTCTTTCCTATGAATGATCATGGTTGAGTGCAGGTAACTAAAACTATTCATAGTATTCATTCATGTGTGCATTATTTATTAACAGTATGCAAACTAATTATGTTTATTCATTAAAGGTGCTATTTTGTTGGGATAAAACATATGTTTTCCAAATCAAGTCCTTATAAATTGCTAAAGGGATAATCACTGTTTTGTGTCTTAAAAGAAAATGCAGATGGTTTAAAATAGATCAGGTATGTTAATAGTTGTAAATTATAAATTTGTAGATTAGGAGATTTACAAATGTCTTTTTGAGGTTTGATTTCCCTATCTTTGTAAAAACTTTATTTTCTGGTAACCCATACCTGGAGTCATTTACTTGTTAAATAACAACTTTGATTTATTTGAAATGAATATAGTTAATCAAAGAACAGTCATTAACTCAGGCAGTAAGCATAAGTCGTTTATTATGCAGGGAAAGATGAAAAGAAATATGTAGGAATAGCTTATAGGGCATAAATCAATATTTTCTCTTTATTCCTCAGGTATCTTGGCTATCATAGTATGAACAGATGTATACTACCTGTTCTAGTCACCAGGCTACAAAAACATCTGTGCTTCAATAATAATTGCTGAGGAAAGTAGCAGTGTGGATGGATATTTAAGGAAACCAGAGGACTTAGGTTTTTCTATCCAAGGCATAAGGTCCTGGTTTAGGGGATGGCCTGCCTTTGCTAAAGTGGATAAAATCCAGGAGAAGTGTGGGCTCACTATGGTAGCTAGAGATTTGAGACTGGTGAAGCCTATCTGTCTCCATTTGCCATTGCCAGATATTGGTCTGCACATAACAGCACTGCCTGGACTCACTGGCTCCTGTAAAGTCAAATGTAGAGACAGATTTAATTAATTAACCTAGTTTATTATTTAATCTTAGATTTTATGATTTATAGATGTAATATAGATGATTAAGTATATTGTTCTTCTCCCAAATATGTTCTAAATCATTATGACAAAGAAGATATTTGATATTTAAACTATACAGTTCTCTTGTACAATTGAGAAAATAGAAAATGTTGGACTTAGTGAACCTTAAGATAAAGGGTAATGTAATTATAAGAAAAAATATATAAAATGTCTAACTTGTGTGTAGTATAACAAAAATGTCCAACAGTTGTTTTATGTGAATATATTATAAAGAGCACGTGTCAGATATAATATAGATTATTAGCATATTTAGAAGTTCTACAATTTATTTAACATGTGTTCACTCTTACTGAGTAAGTGTTCACTTTCTTATATTTATCATTCAAAGATAAATTTTTATAGAAGGACAAGCTATAGTTTCATGATTCTGAAAAAAAAGGAAAGAAAATAAACCTCATCTGCTCACCATATTTGTGTCATAGCCTTTGGCCTGAGTAATGAAGCAAACAATAGAACTGCCTATGTCTGGGTAGAGGTACGTACAGCTTGAAGCTCCCATAACCTGCATCTGTAATATTTCTGGGTTCTCATCTGTCTCTCCTAGGAAAATAGAATGTACAAATAGTTAAATATATAGGTTACAGTGAAGCAACTAAGAAGATGATTTAAACATGTACCTCTAAGTTATTATGCTAAGAAGTTCTGTTGATTTTCTTATCACTACCATTAGCTTCTTACCTTCAAATCATTCCATTCATTTTACATTTCTTTTGAGTCATTTTAGCAAATATAATTACTTTTAAATTTCATTTCCTGAAAATTAAGTTGTATATTTTGATTTATAAATCAGCTGGGTGTTGATAGCTCACGTCTGTAATCCTAGCTACTCAGGAGGCAGAGATCAGGATTGTGGTTCAAACCCAGCCCAAGTACATAGTTCACAAGACCCTATCTCAAAAAACCCTTTATAAAAATAGGGCTGGTGGAGTGGCTCACAGTGAATGCCCTGAGTTCAACCTAATATAGCAACCACCCCCCAAAAAAAGCCCTCCAAATTCCAATTCAAGTGAATATTCAATTTCCTAAACATGCCAAAACAAAACAGAACTTTTTTCCAAAGTTAGAAGAGTTTGGAACCTAATCATCCCTGTTTTATTTACAACATTTGAATGTTCATATAAACTTCCTCTTACGATATCCTTAAAATCCTATTGAGTCATCATCAAAACAATCATTGAATGAAATAAAAATACATGTACAAATAGGGTTCTAATCTGAATTAAGTTCCTAAAATTAGGTATATGCACAATTGTTGTAAGACTTATTAAACTTTAAGTTAAAAGTATAATCCTTATTTTTTTAAAGCTACTCTCCTAATGAGCAAAACAATCACTAACCTGGTTTAAGAATTCTTGGCCCAGAAAGCCAACATTCTGAGCTATTTAGATTCTTCAAGTGCCCCAATGGTGCTAACATCTGAATGGAATTTTGGCCCTCTTGAAGGAGTACCAAAGCCAGATCATTTCTTGCTGCTCCACTCACCAACCAGAATCTCTCGTGAAGTAGGATCGTAGTTACTTTAACAACTCTCAGAGGTGCCCCAGGATGCCTAAGGCCCAGTATCGCTATAGTGTCTTCTGGATTCCTATGTGGATACATAGAAATTACTTAAAATGGATTCACTACAGAACCTGTACTCTTAAAAACCACATTTGTCTTTTTAAGATATGGTACATGAGCCTTGCATTTCACCTCCACAGAAATCAAGATACCAAGAAGTTAGTACTTGGGAAATAGGATTTCGGAAGAAAATACTAATAGAGGTACATGTTAAATCAACTCAATGTTTGCCTGAAACAAATAAGTAATGGACCTAAGAGGTGATTTGGGGACAAAGAAAGCAAAATTTGCCCAAAGAAGGCTTAAACAAACTGACTTGGTGGTAATGGATTATATAGTATTTGAAGAAGCAGGACATAAACTTACATGTTCCTGACACAATGGGCAGCAGTGAGAACCCAAGAGCTGCTAATTATGGAGCCACTGCAGATTTGACTGCCACAACTGATGATCATAACCTGCCAAGGCATAGTATATCGCAGAGAAATACGGTCTGCTGAAGCTGAGCAAAAACAACCAACCAACAAATGAAAAAAAAGAAGCAAAAAAAGCCAGTAAGAATAAATTTCATAGAATGTTATAGCTTTCTAATTTTAAATGTTTCAATCCATTTAAAACACATTGACATTTCAAAATTTGACTTAGAAACATGAGCTTCTGTATCTTTTGCAGCTATGATATTTCCCTGAAAAAAAGTTCCTCTTATCTTTCTATACCCATTGTTTATTTATAGAGCAATTTTAAATTGTCTCTAGTCAACGAGTGGGAATATATATGCAATGAAAGATTGCTGCTCCATAGAAAAGAATGAAATTATGCTATTTGTAGGAATGGGTAGAACTAGGGCTCATCACATTTAGTGAAATAAGCCCTGCTCAAAAAGCCAAGTATCACATTTTCACTCATATGCAGTAGAAGGGGGCACAGAGAACTTGACCAAAATATAATGTATGCATATATGGAATTTTCACTTGAAATCCTCTTGTACGATTAATGAATCCTAGATAAAAAGAAAATTTATGAAAACAATCTGACTATAAAAAGAATAAAGTGATAAAGATGAAGGTAAAATCATAAATAAGATCCTGATTGTAGACTTCTTCATCTGTGTGAGAAAGGATTTGAAGAATATCACCAAAGAAATGATATGGCCTCACTTATGCTTAAAAATCATTATTCACTATAATATGGCAACTTGAGATAGCTAGTAAATACTTATTAAGCAGATTAAAACACAGACTCTGGGACTGAAATATTTTTCAAAGGCAGTAAGATCAAGTAAACAATGAGAAATAGTCATTGATGATATTGTGATAGGTTTCAGAATAGTCAAGGGAAGAAGAAAGATAATAACCCTAATGTAAAATAAATGCACACAAGAGCCTACAAATCATTATTTATCACTGACAACAAAACAAAACGTCTTTAATAAAAATTATTGTAACACATATGCAAGGTGCTATATAGTAGTAGAAGAGTACTCTCTGTTAGAAGAATAAGTTTTTGAGTATCATTGTTAGCCCTACTCTTTTTTGCTCCCGAGAAGTTGATAAATTATTGCAATATTCTACATGTCAGAGTAATCAATCAAGATAATTATATTAATAACCACTGGCATCTATATTCTATAACATTATGAAAGTTAAACAGTATTGTTAACTATGACGTTCCTTTTTAGACCAATAAATAAATCACTCCAAAGATTTCATAAATTTTAAAAATATGCATTTCTCAAGAAAAGAGTTTTCTCTTCTCCTTTCACTCTTTTGTATTTCCAATCCCTTGTTAATTTCCTTCTTATACTTCTCTTACTATAATTTTATTGGGCCTTACTCTGAGGTTGTGGCAGAGAAATGAAGTGTGGTCGAATAGAAGCAGTTGTAGAGGTTAAAACTGAAGCATTCCTAGCAGGAGAAACTGAAAGGGAGATGGAAGCAGAGGTAGTTATGGGTCCTTGTTGGGACCATGGTGCATGGCTGAGCCGTGTAACTCCCTGGATCCAGAAAATGAAAGGGCTCACTTGGCTGAAGACATAGGGCTTTGTGCAATGTTCATCAAAGTGACTCAAGATTCCCACCTGTACCCATGTATCCTTTTGTTGTATATGGCACACCAAAGGTGCCCCCAAGTCACCCTGTAAGAAAGAGGGAACAGAACAGAGTATCAATTGATTATCTGAAGGATGGTAGGAGGTATCTTGGTGTTGAAGGATAATCCTTTTTATTTCTGACTTTCACATTCCCTTTAATTGTCACCTTACAGCCAGCCTCCCCCGTAGCTTTCTTGGCCTCCACACAGAAAGTAAATTCATTCAGCTTGGGCCAAAACTGGGCACAAGTGCTGGCTTGCAGGATGTTTAGGTGCCTTTTTTGCAAAATTCCAGGACTTCCTGATGGAAAACAGAGAAGAAATGTTTGTGAATTTTGTTGATTTGCTTTAGACTAGATTAGAGAAATATAATAAATGCTCAGTTACTCAAGAAAGGATATTACTATTTTTCCAAACATATCATTCCATTCTAATCCAGTGCCTTTTTCATTATTCACCTCTCATGAGGGACCAGCTGGGTAACCAGCAGTCATACAGTTGTATATTCTTCTCTTGCTCCAAACTTTCCTCCAGACAAATAGGAAGAACCAGGGGTTGAAAATGTAGTGGCTGCTTCAGAAAGATTAGCCCAGGTCCAAGAGGTCCTTTGGGTCCTAAGAAGGGCAGGGCACGATCAATACCAACAGTCTGAGCTTGGGTAGGATCCTGTAGATCAATAAGACCCACTTGGACCAAGGCCAGAGCTTCTGAGCTTTTTCTGGAAGAAAAATTCATTAGAAATATTATTATTTCTAAATTTCAATGTGAAAAAAAAAAACCTTAGATCATATGAATCAGATAGGGTCCATGTAAGCACCAAAATACTATTCCTATTCCCTATTCAGTCAGCACATGTATTTAACACTAGGACATTATTAATGATATTAGGTCATCCCTAGGCTCAGTAGGCATGAACATCTTCAGAAATGAGAAGTAAAGTATTGGTGGAGTGTAGCTCAAGTGGTAGAGTACCTGCCTAGCAAGAATGAGGCCTTGTGTTCAAATCCCAATACCATCAAAAAAAGAAATGAGAAGTAAATTACTTTGTCAGTATCCTTATTAAAAAGTATTAACCTACACTATTGTACTCCCTAATATTTAATGTGCTTAATACTTACTCATAAGAATTTTGAAAATTAGGAACTGAAATATCTCACAGAACATGTGAGAGTTCGACCACTTTTTCTACATGAGCCCTGTTTCTCTTATCTATATTAATAGTTCTACTTCAGTACGTTAAAATAAGAAAATAAAATGTTTGCCAGAAATCTTTTGAGCTAAATAGTATCAAAATATAGATTGATAAATTGAATTCTTAGGACAGCATATCTGGAGTTATAAAAAGCTAAACAGAAACTCTAATAAAATGCCTATCCACTGGTTATGAGGTTACATTCTGATAAACCAATCTTAAGTTGAAAACATTGTAAGTTGAAAATACTGTCATACACCAAACTTAATTATCAGCAGTGGTTGTTAACATGCATAGCTTAGCAACACAGTGGGTAACACAGATGCTTGTCATAATGACTATGTGATTGCATGGCCTACTGGGAGCTACCACTCACTACTACTGACTAGTATCATAACAGAATATCATAATACATACTAAATATTCAAAGTTCAAAATATAAAGTATGATTTCTACTGAATCCATGTTGCTTTTGCCTCTTTATAAAATCAAAAAGTAATATGTGTAAGTATAGGTTATAATTTAAGGTTATAGCATGCTTTAAAGGAATAGCATGCTTGCCATCTTCTAGATAGGTGAAATTATATAAAAGCAAGACATAATTTTACAATTCACAATGTTTTTTATTTGGATACTAAAATTAACCCCAAGAAACATATTAACATAAATTTTAGTGGTATATGAGGAAAAAAGAATAAAATCGGAAATGGTTGTTAAGAAAACAATTCAATCATTTCTATAGAAAAGGAGACTCATCAAATTTGATTATATAAATAAAGAACATCTAGTTTGTTCAAAGAAATGTATCCATTAAAAAATCATAAATTTTTCATCACTTTATTATGATACATTAACCTTGAGATGGCTTACCCAGACTTACATGAAATTGGCACATGTTGCTGAGGTAAGAATCCACTGTTCATTCAAAATAGAGCCAGCACAAAAATGGGAGAAAGAGAGATGCATAGAAACCATCCAGGGAAATTCACCTGTTTCTGCCTCCCAGCAATTGGGACAACGGGAGACAAGGCCAGGGCGTAATCCGCACTCTAGAATGAATCCACATGTATAGCAGAGTAAAGTTAGTATTATTATCCTCTTCATTGAATTTCCTGACTTTCTATTTTAGGAACGAGTTTGAAAATTTGATGTCCTGAACTTTGAGGAAATGCTTGGGATTATTTTCCTAATTCACAATAAACTTAGGTATAGTAACAGAGGGTATCTGTATACTTCTCCTGATAAAGATAATTTGACTTGTTCTGTTCGTTCCTCAAGTAGAATAATAGAATCTATTTAAGCAATCAGATATTTTTGTAATATTATGCTCTGAAAGGAGTCGTACTTATAAAATTTAACTCATAAGCCCTTACTGGAAAAATAAGGTATTAATCTCTCAATATTTAGAGATCTCTTAACTATAGGTTCAGAAAAATATCTTCAATTTAATCCTACAAAAATCTATGAAAACCTTTTGTGATCTACTCAGAAATTTTGGTTGCTGGCTTCAAAAAGACTGTTTATCTAAGGTAGTAAGTCAAACAGATGACTATATTTAACTTGCCTGTGGTCTCGTGAGAAACAGCAGCTGTCTTGAAGAGCCAGAGAGCCTGGAGATTGTCTTTCCAATCATATCTAGGCGACACTCAGCCAGGGAAACATTGAGAGGCTGTTGTCCAGACTGATGCTTATAGTTGGGTCCAGATAGAGATCCAGGCATCAGGGGAAACTCTTTTGTTAAACTTATTGCTGGAGGAGCATGCAGGGATGAGAAAGTGTGAGAAAAAATAGTATCTTCAATAAACTTTGAGAAAGACAGTTCCTGGAGCTGATTATCAGAAGAGGTTGAGGGCAAAAGCACAGGAGAGAAGACCAGAGAAGAAAAGTTGAAGCAAGATGGGAAAACACAGTGTGAAAGATAAGGACAAGAAGAAAAGACTAAACAGGAAGGGAACAATGTACATGGATATGTAAGAGAACAAGAAACAAGGAAGGAAAAGCCTGGGGAAAGATAACTAAGAGAGACAGAAAGGACATCAAGGCTTCCTTTTGTGTCAATAATTTCTAATATGCTGCCAAAGTTCTTGTGACCAATTATACTAGGAAACCACTTGCTTGACAGGGTAAGAAGGAAAATGCTTGTGAGCTGGCTTGGCTGGAGATAACTGCTTTTAATTTTTCTTTCTATGGTACTTATCTCTGTTGACAAAGTTATAAAATACTGATGTGCGGTAGAAATAGTCTCAACAGGTAAAAATGTGACAAGCTTAGACTTGTTATCCAAATGATCAATTAGCAGAGTTTTTCCAGTTGTTCCAGTCTCAGGAGAAATCAGTGATACAATTATGTCAGCTTTGTAATGCAGTAGTTTTGTTTTAGTTTGGATCCAGGTTCTGAATTTATCAGATACAGGAATAGAAAAGAATGTTATATTAACTTGAGGCTTGGTCCATGGTGTGGCTGGTTGAGTTTCAGACTGGATCCAGGGTGTAAATGCTCCTCCTTTTAGCATTGTCTGTGGTTTAACTACTTGAGACAAAACCCAGTATCTAGTCATAACAATTTCAGACTGGGTCCAGGGTCTGACTTCTTGGGTTTTTGACTGGATCATAAAAGAATCATGATGAATTGTGCCAATTTCAGATCGGATGAAAGTACTGAACGTACCGAATTCTGAATAAGTCTGCAGTCTGACAGTTTTTCCTTGAAGGTAGAACCTAGTTCTGACTGTGTTAGCTTCCTGCTTGTCCCAGGGTCTGGTTGCTTGAGTTTCAGAGTTGGTCCCAAGGTTATCTGTAGCAATTCTTTTCTGAGTCCAGTGCCCAATTATACCAACTTCAGTATGGGTCCCAAGACTCACTGTTTGGGAATAAAGTTGAATCCAGGATCTAACTGTGTTACTTTGAAACTGTAACCAAGGTATTACTGTATCAACTTCAGTCACAGGTGAAATTTTTCGTACTTGAGTTATAGTCTGCATCCAACTTTGGAATTTTTGAGTTTGAGGCTGGCTCATGGGTGTGATTGAATCTATTTGAGTATGGAACCAGTATATTATTGTATCAGGTGGGGTCCAGGAAAGAATTTTTAAAGTTCCAAATTGGGTCCATAGTTTAGTTGTAGCAGTTTCCTGCTGAGTCCAAGGGTTGGTTATACCACCTTCAAACTGGGCCCAAGAAAGTATCCTTTGAGATTCTAATTGGAACCAAGATGTAATTGTATCATTCTGAGTTAGAGACCAAAGTGTGGCTCTGCTATCTTCAGGCCACATACTTACTGCTTGAGATTCAGACTGGGTCCAAAGTTTTATTTCAGAAGAGGTCCAGAATCTGACTGTATTGGTTTCAGTAGTGATTCTTGTTTGGACAGCATTGCCTTCAGAATTGTATCCAGGTCTGACTACATTAGTTTCAAGGTGGATCCAGGGATGGGCTATTGTCCTTTCTGGCTGAAACCAAGAAAGAACATTTTTAGATTCAATTTGAGTCATTTGCTTTATTGTATCATTCTGAGTTAGGGACCATGGTGCAACAGTATTCATATCAGACATGGTCAAGTGTTTTGCTGCTTCCATTTCAGCTTGTGACAATAGTGTCACTGTTTCAGGTACTGGCAAAGACAAGTACCTAACTTGTTGAGATTCAGCCTGTGTCAATGCTCTGATTGTACTAGTTTTAGGTTGGGTCCAGGGCTTGACGGTGTTTGTTTCACTTTGGCTCCATGGTCTTATTGTACCAGTTTCAAAAATAGTCCACAATTTTACTGTATATTCTGACTGGGTCCAGTAGTCTAATGTACCTATTTTGAACTGGATCCATGACATGACTGTAGCAATTTTATGTGTGGCCTGGAGCTGTACTTTGTCACTAAATGATGTGAAAGTACTGAGTGTTTGAAAGGTTGTTTGAATCCATGGTTTTTCTGCCTGAATTTTAAATGAAGCTTTGCTAATATAAGAGCCAGGCTGCAGCAAAGATATGGCTGCTGCATGCACAGGTACTATCCAGGATAAGATTGTTCCAAATTCAGGTAAGGTCCATGGACTACTGTTTTCAACTTCAGAATGTGTCCACAGAAGAGATGCTTGATTTTCAGATTGAACCAAGAGTTTGGTATTATCTGTCTGATGTTGCACTGACGTTCTGAATGTGTTAACTTCTGGCAATAGCCAAGATTTCTTGGCTTCAGTTTCAAGAATTGTTGAAATTGTGCCTTTGTCAGTTCCAATCTGTACATAAAAGTTTACAGTGGAAGAGGCAGTCTGTTTAAAAGTTGTGGCTATTGAAGCTGCAGGTTCTGCCCAGGTTTTGACTGCTAAAATCTCAGCCTGGATGCCTGTTGTGATTTTGGAAGCTATAGCCTTTGACCCTGATTTCGTTGATGTCGATTCATTTAATATCCCCACTGTGATTTTGAAAGTTATAATCTGTGTCTCTAGATTTAAAGATGAATATTCAGCTTTGGTTCTCTGTTCAATTGTGGAAATTGTGTCCTCTACCCATGTCTTGATTTCTAGAGATTCATTCTGGGTCCATGACATGAGTGCATCAGGACCTGCCTGCATCCAGTTAATTACTGCTGGAAATTTAGCCATGGTCCATGAGGTGGTTACTTCAAATGCAGATTGTGTGGAGGTAATTACTGATGGAGACACACTCTGTTCCCATGGGGCAATTGTAGGAAATACAACTTCTTTCCAAAGTTCTTCTGATGTAGGTGTAGCCTGAGTCCAGGACATCACTTTTTCAGATACAGATTGTACCCAAGGGTCTAATATTTGAAATTCATCCTGTATCAATGGTGCAAGTGTTTCAGATATAGACTTTATCCAGGTTACTGCTGGATATTCAGAATGGGTCCGTAATATGATAGTATTAAATGAGGGCTGTGCCCGGGTATTTACTGTTGAATATGTAACCTGTATCGGTTGTATCCATGGATCTACTGATTCAGAGTCATCCTGAGTCCAGTGTATGGCTACTGAAGATGTGGCCTTTGTCCAGGGGTTTCCTTGTGGGGCTTCCCTCTGGATCCAGGATTCTTTTGAAATTGTTGCCCTTATCTAGGAATATTCTGGTAGAGATTCAGCCTGGGTCCGAGGTATGAATTTTGAATCCTTGGACACTGGAAAGGGATCTACTTGTGGAAATTCAACCTGGGTCCAGGGTATGGTGTTTGAAGATGTAACTTCTGACCAGGTATTTATTGGGTGATATTCAGTCTTTATCCAGGATATTACTTTCAAATCTCTGTTGTCTATCCAGGGAGATAATGTTGAATATTCAACATTTGTCCAGGGTATGACTTTAGATATTTGAGCTTCTTTCAAGGATTCTACTGGTGAAGATTCAGACTGTATCCTGTGTATGACTTCTGATGCTTTAGCACTCTTCCATGGGTTTATTTGTGGAGATTCAGCCTTAAACCATGCAGTTGCTATATTTCCCATTCTTAAGAAGGAATTAAATGTTGTAGAAATAACTTGTCTGCACAATTTGACTGTTTCAGTTACAGGACCTGTCCATTGATCTTCCACATGAATGCATGGTGTGCCTTCCCCAGGCTCAGACTCAACCCAAGGAGATATAAATGGAGTCTTAAATTCTGATTGGATATTTACTTTTGGAGATTCAGTCTGTATCTTGGATTTGACAGTTATAGTTTCTTCTTGGTTCAAAGTATTTATTAATGGAGATTTAGTCTGTGTCTTCAGTGTGCCTTTATCAAGTAGAAATGTGTAAAGATTTGTTGCTAAAGATTCTGTCTGTGTCCATGTTGTAATTATATCAACTACTGACTCTGCCCAAGTATTTACTGCTGGAAATTCAGCTTGTGTCCACTGTTTGACAATTTTAGCTGTATCCTCTATCATAGGAATTACTGCTTTAGATGCAGCTTGATGCTTGAATATACCAGCCTCTGGCAGTGTCCAAATCTTTACTTCTGAGACTTCGCCTGGATTCCATGATGAGACTATTTCATAGTTAACTTCTGTCCAGGCCTTTTGTTTCTGAGACTTAGCCAGTGTCCACATTGCTATTGTATTAGCTTCAGGCTTTGTCCAGTGATTTGTTGTTGGGCTAACCGCCTTGTTAAAAAGAATGACTTGATTAAATATAGAGTGTGTCAAGACATTTGCTGCAATAGTTTGGTTTTGAATCAATTGTGTGAATATTTCTGTTGCAGATTGTACCTGAGAATTTACTGACATAATTTCAGCTAGGCTCCACAGGGTATCTCTACCAGTTACAGTCATCGTCAATGGATTTACAGCTGGTATTAGGGTCTGAGTCCACGTTGTGATTATATCAGATTCAAACTGTGTCCAAGGACTTTTTGCTAAAGAAACACCCTGAACCAATGGTGTTACTGTATTATCTATGGCTTGTATCCATGGATTGATGATTTCAGAATTAGCCTGAGCCACCTGTAACACAGTATCAGCTTCAAGTTTTGTCCAGGAATTTGTTTTTGCAATTTCAGCTTGATTCAATATATTAGATACAGCTTCTGTTGGATGCTTGACGTTTGTGAATTGACTATTTGTCCACTCTGTAAATGTATCAGTTTTAGATTGTGTCCAGTGATTTAGTGTAGATGCAGCAGATTGGTTCCACACTAAAACTGAATCAGATGTTAGTTGTGTCCAATGTCTTACTGTTGGAGACCCAGCCTGGTGCCACGGTGTGAATGCAGAAGAGACAGATTGAATCCCGGGATTTACTGTTAGAAATTCAGACTGAGTCCATGTTGTGAATATATGAGCAATAAGTTCTGTCCAGGAAATTCTTCCTGGATATGCAGCCTGAGTCCACAGTATTGTTACTGTATCAGATACAAGTATTGTCCATAGATGTACTCCTTTTAATTCAGCCTGGAACCAAGGTGGTTTTATTCTATTTGATAAAGGCGCTGTCCTTACACTTACTGGTGGAGATTCTAGAAGAAGCTTTGTTGGTGTGATTGTATCAGTTACAGATTCTGACCACAGACTTCTAGATACAGGTTCACTCTGAAACCGTAGTGGTGTGATTATATCAGATACCATCAGTGGCCATAGATTTACTGAGGAAGATTCAGTCTGGGACCTAAAAGGTATGACTTTGTCAGACAAAGGCTCTGGCAATGGATTTCCTGCTAAAGAGTTAAAAACCCAATCCCAGACGCTAACCACCAATTTATTTTTCTCATTGTTTCTAAAGGTATTTTTGTAAGTTCCCGACTTCTCAGTGTTTTCTCAATGAAAATATTCCTGCTTTGTTATCTTAGTATAAATGTCTCTATCAATCCTTACAGAATTTTACATGTATTTCTATAAACAACCCCAATGATAACTTTGCCCTTACAGTAAGTACCCAGCAATCTTCTTGGGGCAGACTCCAGATACATAAGTTATTATGTTTAGCCATGTGGATATGTTGATGGTGGCAGAATGAGAGGTCCAGAAGCTTAACTGATAACTTCCTGATACTGGTCCCAAAGTTATTGTGTTCTGAAGGAGCAGAGATGGAAGGATGTGATATATGGGTTATTCTGTCTTGTACTCATTTTATAGCATACCTTCCTAAGATTCATAGAGTATATCTTTAAATCATTACATGGATTTTGTGAAGTACTTTGACATTTAATTCCTTGTTATTTCATATGTATTTATTTCAACTTGTATTTCTCATATACTTGTTTTTCTGTTTTCTTTATAGTGAATAGACATTAATTTTAAGCACTGATATTATCTGTGTTTGCTCTTGCAAAGTGGAGTAATATGGACCCAATTGTTTATAAGATTTTCATGAACTTTGTTTTATTTCTCCACTAATTTGCTTTTTTAAAAATATCAATTTTATGAACGACATGATACAGCAGAATATGATTTTTGTGGCTTACTCTGATATTGGTATACTCTGCAGTGTCTGTACAGGCAGTTATAACAGCTTTTCCAGAAGATATTATAAGCGTGAGAAAGTGGAATTTCTTTCCTCCTAATAGGGTACTGCAGGAGGACCACTCCTATGCCTCCTTTGACTGGATCTTTTCCATCTTGTGGATTAAAACTGGGATGCAGGCAGATTTTATGGCCAAGTAAAATACCTTCTTGGTCAATGACTCCTGAAATATCAGAGAGCAAGTGCTTTCTAATGGAATAGAAAGGTGAAGAATAATACAGTAATATTAAAGTAAAAAAAAATCAATAAGGTCTCATTTAAACATAATTGTTTGCCAGTGTAATGTCTTTACTTATTTAACAGTGTAATCCAATGACATTCTACTTTGTATTACTGTACTTTTACCTTGAATAGTGTTTAAATTTTAAACCATCAAACATTCCTACAGTAATTTCACACAAGACAAAAAACCCTTTACTGCATTAAAGTTCAATGTGAATGTAGATAATAATAAAGCAGTTCTAAAATGTGTACATAGTATGGTTCTTTTTCTTATGGTTTTAGCTATACTCACAATTTAGTCAGACAGCTAGCTGTGGACAGGATCCACCACCGACTCAGAATAATGCCTTGGCAAGTTTCATCCATGGACACTAGCCATGGGATGTTGCTGGATGCTGACAATGGGGCAATCGTTGGGGTCAATGAGTTTAACCACTGCTTTTGAGAATTAGGTACTATAAAGGGTCAGATGGGGAAGAGGTAAACATACCATAAAAAAATCTTGTTGAATGATTAATGAGAAATGTCAACCTATTTTTTTTTGTTTGATGAAGAGGGAAATAGGAGGAAGAATGAGAAGAGGTAAAAGTAAGGGGGAACAAAATGTAGGATAAGATAAAATAGGATCATGAAATAAAAATAGGAAATTAGCTAAGTGACAAAGACAAGGGGAAAAAAAGGAACATACTTTAAAGTTGGATGGAAAACAAAAACCAAGTACTAAGACAAAGTCTTAGTAAAGTCATGAAGAAATTCCCAATTACATATAACTTACCACCGCAGCAGTAAAAAACCAATCCCCAAAACTTATAGAAGCAAAGTGGAGCTCTCATCATGGTTCAAGAAAGTGTGAATGCAAGGTAAGTTTCTAGGAGATAGCTACAAAGGTTGAGATTGAAATTTCAGGCTATAGAATGTCTGACATCATAAAAGCTATTTATGAGACATATGTATTCCTTTCATTATGATCAAATGGAATATACACATAAGAAATAAATGGTATTAAAGGAAAAGGTGCTTTTTAAAATTAAAATTGAGTTGAATTTTTATTCTTTATTTCAATATTAACATTTCCCAGTTTCACATACCGTAAAAAGTTATGGTATACTTGGCCTTCCTTTGGGACACTTTTTATTTATCATATAATAACTACTAATTAAAGCTAATTATAGATTTATGTGACCTGATTAAAAATAAGTAATGAAATGTTGATAATGTTTACAATCACCTATAGATCAATATGAAACCATATTTACATGTTTATTCACCTACTCGCACATATCCACCACCATCTCTCAATTAAAAACTTACATACAAATATAGAGGAAACAATCTCTATGTTGAAATTCACTTCTACCAATGGAAATCTGGCATAAGAAAAATCTACTGTTCAGTTGGCATTTATATAAACTCATATAGAGTATAGTCTCATATAGAGTATCCTTTGTCCTAGTAGAGTTTCAGCTTGGAAGAAAATTGTATTACTAAAGTTAACTTATTCTAAACAGCCTAGAATAACTAAAATCAATTTTATAAAAGTAAATTTACATTTCATATGATGTGTGTCATTAGGTAACAAGGAGGAAATGTCATGATGTCAGAGATCAATTTTATTTCATCATTCTACTTTGCATTTTCCTCCGAAAGCAACCTGAGAATGATTTCAAATTAACTTCTTTATTAATCTTCATGCTCTCACATAAAATGGCAAAAAAACAAAAGGACTTAGAGGAAAGTATTAGTGAACCAGCTAAATTTGCTAAAATATCCTACCATAAAAGTTTCAACATCCCTTATATTACCTCAATAGAGACACTCAATGGTCATCTCTTCCTCTACAAAAAATAAAACAAAACAAAACTAGCAAATACATATCTATATTTTAAGATGGGTAGAACTGGAAATCATTGAGAGAAAGAGATAGGAGCCATATAAGAAGTAGAGACCAGGATCAAAGTCATAGTAAAATAAAGAACACTGATTTCTGTTCTTGAGCCACAAAAGATTACCCACCACGGGTAAATGGGAAAGTTACAGAAGACTTTATCATTGTGGACACCAGAAACTAGCTACAGAACAGACAACCCTGTAAAACCACTTAGGGGAATTGTGCAGTCCACACAAAAAAGAGGAACTTGCATTATTCTTCCCTCAAATTCTAGAATTAAGGCTGCTATAAAGTGGACAACTCCAAGGGGATTTACTTCCCTGGAGAACAATGACAATATAGTCTCATACTGCTCGCTGGTATTGATTCCACCACAGTGTATCTGAAAGAAACTGCTTGGCTGAGCTGCCACCCCAATCAACCTAAACCACCAGTATAAGCTATCAAACTCCAGGGCCAGCTAAACTGCTAATCTAATAAATCAAGAGTGTGTGCCCTCCTTTACCAAATTCATAACTGGCTTGAGTAGCTGCTGCAATAGTCTGGGCTATTTAGATGTCACCAGAAACTATTGGACCTGAGTGTGTATTCCCTGCATCATGACCTCTGCTGCCAATGACAGTCACCGTTTGCCTCTAGGGCACACTACTACTGCTGTGCTTGATGTGCTTGTATCACCACGTTCACTGTCAGAGTGATTAACAGTGACTGGGCAGTCACTTTTACTGTTTCTTGTATATGATACCTGCCGGGACCACTAGAGTAATTCCTTCATACAGCTGGAAAAGATACACTAAGGCTTTATTATAACATCCAAAACAAATGTAGCCTATCAAAATGATACCACATATTTTCTTCAAAAGAAATTCATGTGTATTGAAAATAACATAAAAGCAACAGAAAAATGATCAACAAGAAAGGCAAAAATATGAATATAGAGTCATAAAAATATGAAAAAAGTGAGGTAGAATGATATTACTCCTGCATGGGGAACAGAGGTAAAAGCTATAATTCTATTTATTCAACAAAAATTGTTTATCAACATACTTCAAGGAAAAAGATATTGAAAAATGTCAGATAAAGTATTTTTTAAATGATTGTAAGGAAATTCAAGAAACACAAAAACAATGAAATTAGTAAAAATATATGATATGAATAAATATTCAGCAAATAAGAGATGTAGAAAAATAATTGAATAGAAATCTTTTTTTATTTATCCATTTATTCACATTTGGGCTATTTCTGCCCCCCATCCTCCACCCCCACTCTCTCCCCCCCTTAAGCCCCCTCACTTCCAGGCAGAACTTGTTCTGCCCTTTTCTCAAATTTTGTTGAAGATAAGACATAAGCAATAATAAGAAAGACAAAGCATTTTTGCTAGTTGAGATAAGGACAGCTATAGAGATTCCTAGCATTGCTTCCACACAAGTATATTACAACCCAAGTTGATTCATCTCTACCTGCCCTATTTCCTAGTTCCTGATCCCCTTCTTATATTGACCTCTGTCCCTTTAAGTCTTCTGTATTATCTCCTCTGCAGTGGGGACATCAAACATTTTCATGGTTTGGGTTTCCTACCTTTCCCCATTCCTCCCATATGTGCTCTCCCTTCTCATGTGACCCAAGTCCAAATACATTGCTGTATTTGCCCTAGATCTAAGTCTACATATGAGAGAGAACATATGATTTTTGGTCTTCTGAGCCTGGCTAACCTCACTGAAGATGATCTCCAGTTCCATCCATTTACTTAAAAATGATAAGATTTCATTCTTCTTCATGACTGACTAAAATTCTATTGTGTATAAATTCCACATTTTCTTAATCCATTAGTCAGTAGTGGGGCATCTTGGCTGTTTCCATAACTTGGCTATTGTGAATAGTGCTGCAATAAACATGGCTGTGCAGGTGCCTCTGGAGTAATCTGTGTCTCATTCCTTTGGGTGTATCCCCAGGAGTGGGATTGCTGGATCATATGCAGATCTATGTTTAGATTTTTAAGAAGCCTCCATTTTCCAGAGTGGTTGCACTAGCTTGCATTCCCACCAGCAGTTTACGCAGGTCCCTTTTCCCCATATCCTCGCCAACACCTGTTGTTGGTGGTGTTTTTGATGATCAAGCCACCATCTTCATCCAAATTCCCAGGGTTGGAAACCTTGAAGGAGTGGCCCTACTTGGAAAGGAAAGAGGCCTTTGAGAAGAATCCATGTTCCTGTTGTAATAAAGATGAACTTTGGAAAAGTTATTGCTCCAAACTCTTAAATAAAATGGACTGACTTTAGCCAAAATATCAGAAGGCAGTGATTGATAATGACATTGTAGAGGACTAAGGAGGTCTGGGGGCCTCCACAGCTCTCTTGGCTTCAATCATTTCCCTCAGAAGCCCCAGGTAGTAGTGTAGTGTTAACAGAGAGGACAGACAGGTTAGGACCAGACCTCTTCCCCCTTTTCTGATGACTTACTGGAAACTCCCCATCTGACCCCAAAGACTGACAAAGGGATAGTTGTCAACCTTTACCTCCAGGTGGGTGCCCAGGTCAGTTGAGCAGACAGTGGCCTCATCACAGCTTACCTTCCTGCTTGCCCAGCAATGGTATTCCTTAGTGACCTCCCTGGTTCTTTTCCACTAGCCCGCTACATCCGTCCAAAGCCTGTATGTGGCAGTGGGCTCTAGCTCTCTTGCTAGAGATGCACTCCACAGGCTCTCTTCGAATAAAGCCTTTGCTGATGTGGAGCTACCTCCCACCTTTCCTTCTGTGCTTCTCTTCAGTCTGGCAATATGATGAGGGGAGGGGTAGGGAAAGATATCAAAGGGATCGATAATGACTTTGTGGAGGACTGAGGAGGCCTGGGCGGCTTTGATAGTCCTCTAAGCTTTTGATGATAGCTATTGTAACAGGGGTGAGATAGACTCTTAGTGTCATTTTGATTTGTATTTCCTTTATGGCTAGAGATGGTGAGCATTTTTTCATGTGCTTTTTGGCCATTTGAATTTCTTCTTTTGAGAAAGTTCTGTTTAGTTCAGTTGCCCATTTCTTTATTGGTTCATTGATTTAGGGAGAGTTTAGAAATCTTGAAATGGAAAAACTCCATGAGTCAAACAAACATGAGTTTAGGGCCTGGGGTTCAATTGAGAGAGAATTTGATAAGTATGTGTAAGATCCTGTTATCAATCACCAGCATATAAAGCAAATTAATAAAAATTAAGTATTATAGATGAAAGCCCCCACAACAGACTAGATGAAGTAAGAAGAATAATTAAACTTGAAGACAGTCTCTTTTGAAATATCACACACAGCTACACACACACATAGATAGATATATAGATAGGTAGATAGGTAGATAGATAGATAGATAGATATACACATATACACACTTAAGTGAGGGAGTTGTGTTACATCATTGTGTGCAAGACAAAGATAAGTTGAGGAAAATGCAAGAGGAAATACCAAACTACATTTAATGTGATAAGCAGATCTATAAAACTTATAAACCAAGAGACAATGGAATGACAAACTCTAAGTTCTAAAAGAAAATGATTATTAACCAAAAATTTTATATGAGGCAAGCCTGCCATTCAGAATGAAAGGAGAAATAAAGAACTTACAAAATCAGTAAACCTTGGAGGTAATCATGATAACATCACCAGTCTTCCAAAAGATGCTTAAGTAGCCCTACATCCCAAAGTGGAGAAATTTAACTATAATCATGATAGCATGTGAAAGTTCAAATCCCACTACAAGAACAGATTCACAAGGAAGAAATGAAAAAACAAAATTTACTAATGCAATAACCATCCATCATACCATAAAGATGAGTAAGGCAGGAAGAAATGCATAAAGAATACTCAAAACATTTAGAAGAAAATGAAAAAATGGCAGACACAAGTTCATATATTTCAAAATCATCATTTTTCCTTCCCTCTCTCCTCCCACATTTTACAAACTGTATTTGACAGGTTTCACTAGGCGACCTTCATATAAAGTATATTGCATGTATATAAATGAAGGCAAAGTTTTTAAACAAGCATATACTTAGATGTATATACATTGACACACTGAACAAATTAATGTGCTTCATTCTTGTTATCTTTGTTGTTTGTAGCACTGGGTATTAAACCCAAGGCCTCCTGTATATGAGACAAGCATTTTTCCAGACTTAATTTTGTTTTTCTTTTGTATTTTGTTTGTAAGATAGGGCCTCATTAACTTTGTCCAGACTGGCCTGGAATTTGCCATCTTTTTGCCTCTACCATCCATATATCTGGGATTACAGACATGTTCCTATGTATGTATGTATGATGTATGTATAAATGGCTATTACAGTGAATCGAATTCAGATATCCATGATTTTGCATAGTTACCTTGATCTATGATAAGAGAACATACAATTCATTCTCTTTAAAATATCCATGCTAAATGCAGTATTTCACTATAACCCTCAAATTATACTTTAGATCTTTAGACTTGTCCTATAGGCTTCAGTTTGTACCCTTTGACATATATCTCCTGACATCCTCTTCCATCTACATCTTCCAAGTACTCACTGTTTTGTTCTATATCTATTCAACTTTTTTCTTTATTAAATTCTGCAGGGAAATGAGATAATGAAGTATTTTTGTTTCATTTAGGCAGATGCCCTCTGTCTTCATGTATGTTGTGGACAATGATTGGAACTTCTTTTTAATGATCAATGATAGCACATTGCACTTCATGGATGTGTGTGTAAATCCCATATATGAGGGAGACAGTGTAGTATTCATTTTCTGTATCTGATTTTATTAAATAAAATGTTCTTCATTTTCACCTTTTCTGAATATCTTTTACTTAATTATATGTAAGTTGAAAAGTTAAAATTATATGGAAAGCTAATGCATAAACTTTTACCCCATATACCAAGATTTAATGACTTTTATGTCAAATCCTGACACCTAAAACATTAGTAAAGACAAATTCCACTCTGTCTGGCCAGCACATCAATTGTATTTTAACAATTGGGAAGACATTTTTATTTCTACTTTACCCAAATTTTAACAGAATTTATTTAACAAAATGTATTCATGGTTCATTCAAATAAAGAGGAATGTAGATTAATTATCACATACATTTAGCAAATTCAGGTCTACTTATCCTAGTAGTGCCCATTTTCCTCAAAATCAATAAATATAGAATCCTTAAAAATCAATTGTAGAAAATATATATTCATGATACATATATTTCTATGGATGTGAAACAAATACATAGGGAAAATGGATTCATAATTTTCATTTAAAAAAGCTCTTTCATGTTAATGTTAAATTGACACTACAGGTAGAAATCTGGGCAAGCTAATAATGACACATATTTTAAATATTTTCTGCTGTATTTTGTCAGGTCTCTTAATAACCTATCTTTATGCCCAAAAGTGACTGGGTATGCAGCCTTTCAGGCTCAGAACTTGGTGAAAGAAGTAAACACAGTATAACATATACAATCCTAACTTAATGTATACAACAGGAAGTTATAACACAGGTTTCACACAGGCACACTCAGAAGTAAGTGGAAATACCAAAGAAGCAGAATCAATTACCAATATGATGGATTACACAAACAGTATTTAATCAAAGACTAAATTGTACAATTTAGTCAATTTAGACAATTGACTAAATTGTAACAAAGTCTGAACAAGATTCTCTTCTTCTCAACTGTTTGTCCTTGAAAATAAGATTAATATCCATCCTCTAGCACAGAGGATTGGTAGCACACTGTAATTTTATATTTTGCTTATACAAATAGTACAAACTATAAGTGGCTTTACTTATATATAAAACAGGAAATTTTCCTGCTGTCATTTCTCTGTATTTTATATTAAAGCTCAGTGTAGATAAAAATAGCTAT
The DNA here is from genome assembly GCF_047511655.1 of Castor canadensis. Classification (NCBI taxonomy): domain Eukaryota; kingdom Metazoa; phylum Chordata; class Mammalia; order Rodentia; family Castoridae; genus Castor; species Castor canadensis. The sequence continues at coordinate 140,464,232 of NC_133405.1, forward strand.
TATGGAAAAGAATCAGTTTAGCAGTTGAGAAATTTGGGGAAAATAATCTAGTTAAGCTTAGAGTTTCATAGTTGTAGAAAAAGAAGAGAGTCTCTGAACAGAGAAAAAAAGTTTTTGTCATCCTTTTGAGACAGTATTTTCAGTGAGGCAAATTTGTTTTGACTTGAATGCATTTTAAACCCTATATGTACATGTATTTTTCTACATATATGTTATATATACATATTTGTGTACTTGAATATGCATACCTGTATAATACATATACACATGTACATATAATATACATATATGATAATAAAAATATTGAATATACATTAAAATATATTACTATCTAAACATATATATATGAGATAAATGGGCTTGAGTGTGGTGGTGAATATCTGCAATCCCAACCTTTGTGAGGAAATGGCAGGGACATCATGTGTTTTGAGACCAACTTGAGTTACTTAGCAACTTCCTGGATTACATAATGAGACTCTGTCTCAATAAATAAATTAATTAATTAACCTGAGGATTTTAAATGCTTTCTAAAATAGATGAATGTGTCATTACCTAGAGTCTGAGGAGAGAAAGGGAAAGAAGAACTGTTTAGGCAAATCCTGACATTATTGAGGGATAGTACTAAAAATGAATTTATCTAGGTAATTTTGTTCAAAAGCAAATACCAAAGATGAAGTTATTAGGACAAAGGTAAATTTACAGAAATTACTCTAAAATAATGTTTATTGGAACTTCAATGCTTATGGAAGCTTCCATTTGCTATTTTTGAGATATGGTCTCACTTTAAGCCCAAATTGGCCTTGACCATAAAACTCTTAATTGTGCTTTTCCACCTAGCTTGGATGACAGTTGCATACCACCATGCCCAACCATAATTTGAGATGGGGTCTCATGAACTTTTTTTTGCCCAGGCTGACTTCAAACTGTGATCCTCCCAATCTCAACAAAATAACTATAGCAACCTAAGAGACAAAATCGAGAATGAAGTACATCTTAGCAACAAGGATGGGAATCTTTATAAACAGGAGCGAAGATCCCTCTTACATAGGGAGAAGAGATTATGTTAAGTAAGAGTCCTCATAAATAGGAGGGGAAAGGCCTCTCAACAACAGATACTGAACAAATGAAGAAAATTTGGATGAAGAAAGATACTTGTGGAGCTAGAAAACATAACCCCATAGGAGAGAGTTGTGTTGGGGAGGAAAGGAATAAGGATGGGGATTACTTGATTGGTCTAGATGTGTACACACAATGCCATAATTAAGGTCTATTAACCTCTCCAAGTGAGACTGCTTTGGAGTCCATTTCTTATGCCATGTAATGTTAAAGTCAAAATATAGAGAGCGAGTAAAGTTTCAACATCCCTTAGATTAGCTGAATATAAACACTCAATGATCATCTCTTCCTCCACAAAATAATTAATCTTTATGCTCTCACATAAAATGGCAAAAAACAAAAGGACTTAGAGGAAAGTATTAGTGAACAGGCAAAATTTATTAAAATATCCTACCATAAAAGTTTCAAAACAAAACTAGCAAATACATATCTATATTTTAAGATGGGAATACACAGGTGCAGTCTGAATGGCAGGTAGTACATGCAGGAAGGTGGTGGAAAGGTTGAGGGTTTATTAGGACAAAGGTAAATTTACAGAAATTACTCTAAAATAATGTTTTTTGGAACTTCAATGCTTATGGAAGCTTCCATTTGCTATTTTTGAGATATGGTCTCACTTTAAGCCCAAATTGGCCTTGACCATAAAACTCCTAATTGTGCTTTTCCACTTAGCTTGGATGACAGTTGCATACCACCATGCCCAACCATAATTTGAGATGGGGTCTCATGAACTTTTTTTTGCCCAGGCTGACTTCAAACTGTGATCCTCCCAATCTCTATCTTCTGAGAAGCTAGGATTTCCTTTTAGACACCATTCCTATGGTCCTAAATCTAAAAAAAACCCTTACTAGCTAGCTGCATATTCAATTCAGTATATACCATACCTGAAAAAAGATACAAGAAAGCCTCAACTCATGTCGTTGGAGATAACATTTACATCAGTGTACCCAGATTCAGTTCAAGTTTACCTGGCAAAACTCCAGCCACAGTTTTCTTGGGAGTTAGAGCCACTTTAACTAGGTGTGGGATTCTTTCATTGACTAGGTTTGGTGTTCACAAAAACACCAAGCTAACAGAGAATTCATACACACATGGCTCAGTCATCCTCAAACAGCTTGAAAAAATACCACAAGGAAACCATAACCTAAGGGAATCCCAGAAATAATGTAAATGACAAACTCAGTTCAGAAGATTAATAGTCAGCTTGGAAGCTCAGATTGCTACCTCAGGGAACACACATTCGTGGACCCAAACTCAGCTCAGGTAACCACTAACTACTTTAATGAACCCTTCACAGCTCAGTGGATGTCATACATACTGTCTATAGTGTACTCATACTCGGCATAAGACATCACAGATCTACTTCAGTGAATCTGGCTCACATTAGACAAGATATGTTTCAATTGTGACATAATTAGTTAGCTTAACAATAATTGCAGGTAGCTGGAATTGCAACTCACAGGACTTAGTCTCCTACCAGAACTCCCTAGACCTACCCAAGTGGATTTATGGACATACCTCAGAGAAATCTCAACATACTTCAGGGGTCCTACATCCAATTTAAGGATGTACAGACCTACCTGGAATAACTCAGATTCACATAAGATACTGTCCCCAAACCTCAGAGAGTTCCACAACAACTTCAAATGACCCTAACTCATCTTGGGAGACCAATCTCAGAAACCAATGAATGATTCAGAAGATACCACATACCCTACAACAAATAACCAATCAACCAAACAAACAACAGCATCCTCATTTTAGGGATTAGGATTTAGCTTAATCATAGAACCATTTCAGTAAATCCAAAATTATCCTGTGCATACCTTGACGAGATGGACCAAAGCACTCTAGACCTACCACAAGGAATCTAAGACCAAACTTAGTAGACCAAGGACTTACAATAAAAGATCAGAGAATCAAGATAGTAAATCAAACTATACTCAAGAGAGATAAAACCAGTCAGATGCCAATGGCCCACATCTGTAATCCTAACCAGTTAGGAGTGTGAGATGGGGAGAGCCTTGGTTTGAGGCCATTTCCAGCACAAAGTAGTAAGGCCCATCTCACCCAATAGCTGGGCAGTGTGTGTACCTGTCATCCCAAATTATGTAAGAAGTTGAGATTAGGAGGATCATGTTCCCAGATTAGCCTAAGCAAAAATAATTTCATAAGACCCCATCTCAAAGGAAAAAATATTGGGAATAATATCATGTGTGACTGTCATTCTATAATGGGAAGCATAAAATAGGAGGATCACAATCCAGGTTGGCCCAGGCAAAAAGCAAGACTAGCAAAAAGTGCTGGAAACATGGCTCAAGCAGCAAAGTGCAGCCTCACAAGTGTGAATGGCAAGTATGAAATCTTTGGTTCAAATTCCAGTATTGCAGAGAGAGAAAAGGAGACATACACACACATGTCAGAAAGAGAGAGAGAGAGAGAGAGAGAGAGAGAGAGAGAGACAGAACCCTGTAATCAACTCATGAGACTACAGATTTGAATGAGAAGGCCTCTCCCTACTTCAAGTCTTCTAGTCTCTACCTTCCTACTCAGGGTAATATTATAAGATGACTCAGATATCAGATGACTCAGTTTCTCAACTCTCTTCACTAAAGCCCAAACCAATCTCAAGTCCTAATATCATGGGATACAAGACTCAGCTTGGAAGAACCCAGATATACTTCTGGGTACCTAGACTCAGTTTAGCAGATTCTAGACATACAACCAAGAAACTCAAACCCACCTCAAAGGACAAATTCTACTCAGGCCTCCAAAGACAATGTGCCAATAGACCACAGCCTTACACAAGTGACTGTACTCTGTATAGAAGACCCTATTGACACACAGTGTACTAAGATACACTGTAAACTTTCCATAGGGGACCAAGAACATCTCAGGTATGAAAAGGCTCCTCAAACTTTCCTACAGGTAAGACTTGGGGCTAAAGAAAAATATACATTTGATCTATAGTTAGCAAAAGAAGACCCTGATGTACCCATATTCCAATATCAGGATGGTTTAACTTCACTCACTGGACCATCAACCTATCTCAGGAGACAGAGACTCAGCTGGAGCATAGCTAGATATAATGCAGTTTTATATACTACTAAAAATGCATAGACAAGTTACTGAACATCACTTAACAACCTCAGGAAATCCAGAATCAGTTCAGTGGGCACTCAAATTTATGTAATTCATGCCTATATTAAGAGAATACTTCACTTCCATAAGATAATATAAAATTGAGGACTTGTTATGATGTGGATATCTAAATGTCCCCGAAAGACCTTTATGCTCAAGGGTCTGTGGCATTATGAAGTAATAGAAGTTTTAGAAGGATGAGCCTAAAGCAAGGAAGTTGTATCATGACAGTGTGTTCTTGAAGGGAGTATTTGGACCCTGGACTTAACTCTTACTTTTTTGCTCCTGGTTGTCATGCACTGGGCAGCTTTGCCCCCAACATACTTTCCCTACAATGATGTTTTATCTTACCACAAGACACAAAATAATGGAGAAAACCTTCTATGTAATCAAACTTCAAGACACAATAAATGTTTCTTTGTCAGAGGGATAGAAAGCTGGCAAGTCAGAGCTATTTACTCACTCCAGTGAAACCCAGACACCATTCATCTAAAGTACCTCAGATTCACATGCAATTAGCTCAGAAGATCCTGGCCCCATAGGAAGCTCCTGGCTACCTTAGTTAGATCACAGAACTATATGAAGGAGTATCATAGCCAAAAGATCGAAGACAAAACTTAAGAATTGAAAACGCCAATCAACCTCTGGTAATCATAATCCACATACTATTGGGATAGCAGAAAATATTCCAGCAATCCACAGATCCACATTAGAGTCTCACTTGGGGAACATTCTAGGGTACCCTATCCTTTGAAACCTAGGGCCAGTCATCCTAGAAAATATAGTAAGGGGTACATACAGGGAACTCAGATCATATTCAGACCTTCAGGGGATCAGCTCAGAGATTCCTAACAATATGTCAGGAGTCTCCAGATTTAGGTCAAGGGGCTTGACATCCAATAATTGTCACAAACCAATGCAGACTCATATTAAAGAACAGATAGACACAGGTTAAAGAAAATGGAACAAGACCTATTAGGAATTTCCAACCTCACAGTGTACAGTCTTGTTTCAGGCATCCATATACAGTCCTCCTGATAGCCAGAACTATCCACTATTCTCATAGGAAATAGAAGAAACAACTTAGGTAGCTACAGACATATATTTTACACCATCCATCTCAATTCAAATATAACCAGATCAAAAATTCAGAAACTACAGTTTGTGAATGTGTCTTAGAGTCACTGAGTTTGGCCAGTGGTCCCTTGGAATAGTATAAGTTAATTTATTTTTATTTTGAATTAACATACATTAATAATAAAGGAGATTTCAGATTTTACTGTGACAATTCCATATATGCATATGGTGTAATTTGAACAAGGTTGTTTGTTTGTTTCCTGTCTTAATATAATTAAGATGAGTCTAGTTTGATTGTGGTGGGTCTGCATTTGCCTGACCTGAGTTAATCACCTTATCTAAGTATTATGTCCACTAAATGCTTTTAGGGACAGTGACCTCCCTCAGTAGCCCTAAGTAGGTCCAAACCTACCAGAGAAGATAGTTTTTTAACTCAGAAGATCCAAATTCAAACTATTATGGGATCTCTAGATCAGGGAGCAAGCCAAAACTCAGCACAAGAGTCCATAGAAAACACTCAGGTAGAGAAATAGCCCCATAAGCTGTTGCCATCCTCACCTTCTCACCACAAGGCCCAACCTTCTCAAACCCTGTATCTACCTCAAGGACCCAGGAACTACTAAAAAATTTCCAGGAAACACCCCCATTCTGTTGTCTTAATTTACAAGTCTTTAGAACATGTTGGGGAATCAAGACTACTTCTGGGGCTCACATTCCCATTAGATGACTTCATACATAGCTGAGTCACAGACTATGCTAGCTCCCACTGACCCTACTAAAACGACACCATAGAAACAAGACTGACTATAGTAACACTATATTTGCTCAAATAATGCATATTCATCTTAGAAAACAATTTATCCTAGACAACAGAATTGTGATCCCAAACCCACATCATGAGGTCCCGGACCCACTTCAGGGGTCAATATTCTAATAGGAGACCTCAGACACTTATCACAGGGCTGTAGACATTAAACAGACAGGCAGTGTGCAAATCATCTTAGAAGACAACACTTGCACACAACAACTCACTTCAGTGACCTAAACTAGGGAAATGACAGGAGATGTCAAATTAAACTCAGGAGTTGCAGCCTCCACTGAGGAGAGAAATTAGATGATTTTGGAATCTACCTCAAGATATTCAGATCTACTACTGTGGTATAGAGACTCTAAATCCAGCCTCATTTCAGGAATACCAGGTACATTATATCCATCAGTCAGCTCAAAAGATCCAATAATTACTTCACTACATGTCATACCCAATTCAAAGGAATACAAATGCACTTTAGGGGACTTTTATTCTTCTCAGTCAATATTAACTAACCTCAGGAGACACTAGACTCACAAAGGGATTCAGAAACCCATCTCAGCTGAGAACAGCCCTATTTCCTGGATACTTAAACACTTTTATAGAGCTCAAGACATAGTCCAAGTTAGCCATATTCAACATAAGAATCTGAGTGCATGTCAGGGAAATGTTGTATGAAGAACAGGCTTCATATTCTTTTTTGTTCCTGAAGACAATTACTTTGTTATTGAATTGACAACTATTGGAGGAAATTTTAGAGGAAGAACTTGATGTAAACTATGCCTAAAACATAAAAGAGAGAATAATTATTAAAGTTTGGAGAAGTAGCCAAAATCAACACTTGAGCCTGAAGGAAGCCAGCTAAGAAAATTCTAGGAGAGAGTGCCTGAGGCATCCTTTTATGGCAGAATTAATATAACGCAGCAGATGTGATGATTTTCCCAGTTAGTAAGCTAAATGTTTTGGTTATGACATAGACATCAAAGAGGTCTCAGGAATCACACAAAGCAATTGCTACAATCCTAAAGTGTCTTCTGCAGAAATCAGAATCACATACAATACCAAATAATTATGAAGGACAATTCAGTGGAGTTCTGGAATGATGATTACCTGGCGATGGTGTTGATGCTTTTAATAAAATGCCCACAGTCACAGCTATTTCCCAGATGAGAGCATGAAAATAAAGAAGTTCTAATGAACTTCCTGATGTCCTTGCATCACCAAGGACAATTGTTGCCCATTTATTATTTTATATATTTATTTATTTTATTTTATATTTTTAGGAATTTATAACATATATTATACTCCCAACATCTTAGCATCTTATTTTAAGGCTTCCTTAGAACTTGGAGATATATAAACATTGCAACCTTCTGCAGGGCATAGAATTTTGTTTCCAAAGCTATAGCTATAATGCATTTAATAAGTGTTGCAATTATTACTTGAAAAACTCAAATCAAAGATTGTGATTAGTTGTCAAAGTAAGGAAATCTGGCAAAGTATCTCACAGACACTAAAATAATTATTAACTTGATAATATGATCTATTCCTATTAATAGGCAAATATTAATAGACATAATTTTCTAAAAAATATGCCTATTAGGAGTATCTAGACTGATAAAAAGATAATTTTCCCATGAATTTAAACTCCCAAATTTATATAAGTCCTTTCATTTTAGATGTCCATGTAAGTGAGGAAGAGACAATTCTCATGTTTTTGGATACAGGACAGACCTTAACAAGTAAAGGTGAAATAATAATTATTTGGCTATATTTTATGTATATAAAATATACATATATATTTTATATAAAATATACTGCAAAGCATATGGACCATTCCCCCTATAATAACACTGTAAATATTTGTATTGACAATGAAGTATCTGAGAAAAATTAGACTCCTAAAATAGTTTTTAGTTATGTTACAATGGAAAAAAGATTGCTGTTTCTGATAAGGAATAAAGTTAGTAGAGGTCCTTTTGTGAAGTCTAGAAAGAAAATCTAAAGGCCTAGTGAATATAAAAACAAATGATACCCTTATCTTGAGACAAGCATTAAAATTTGAGGTGAAGTGAGATATTCACAGAAAAGGTGATAAAAACCCAGCAAAGGATTATGAGAATGTTACCTGAATTGTATGAAGAAGTATCATAGACTTGAGACTCAATAAAGAGGTGGAAGAATTGTTCATTTATAAACAACTTATTGATGATAAGGATTAATTAATCTAAATATATTATTATGGAGAATAATACGGCAGAATCTATACGGATAATCAAAGATGAGATATAGCTAAAAAGATTAGAAAAAATGACAAGGATAGGAAGATAAGAAACCTCTAAGGGAGACATCTTTGATAGACTACATCTCAATGTCATCTGCCTGTTTCTAGGTTTTTGAGAAAATTGCCTAGTATAGGATGCTGTCTGCTGCTGGGGATTGTAAGTGTCTACTTGGGGTACATTTCCATGCAGAGTATTGTTGACCTATTTTCTTTTTTATTTTACATCTTTTCAATTAAAAGATATGAATCCAGTGTTTAGTGCCCTCCTAAAGTCCACTGGAGTTTAGCATTAACATTAGTGATAAGAATGACATAAAGGCCCTTCTAAAAAAGAACAAGATTAGTTTTTAGGTTAATAAGTTAAGGGAACTAAAACTCACTTTCCCAGCCAAGGCATATGTTTAGGACAGACAACTAAATTGAAGTAGCCTGAACAGGTTAGTGAAAATTAATTAATTAGGACTTATGGCTATATTGAATACCAGAGTTCATTAAAGCCAAGGCAAAATAAGGAAAATCTTTTTTCAGATTTTACTCCTTTGAGAGATACCTATTGAGCACTCGGTAAATCATAAACATTGTAGCAGCAGGGGCGGACTGTGCATAAACACATCAAATATATGTGGTTCTTGCCTAAGGGAGTTTATAATTTGAAGAAAGACAAGTCAACAACATATGATCACAAACTTTGAAGAAGTAAATGAAAAGGAAGCAGATCAGAGTTTCAGGTAGTCCCAAAGACCTCTAATACTTACAGCAAGAATTAAGCACTTAGATAGATGTAGTTATATCATGAGAGGCAGAAATAACAGTTCGAGCATGGGAACAGGCAGTGTGAGAAACCTGAGATGAACTAGACTTCATTGTTTTTAAAATTGTGGAAATTCACAGGACTGAAGCACATTTAGCAAATCAGGGATATGTCAAATATATAGTGAGGAACCTGTCACAGTTTTACAAGATAGTATAGTGTTTAGACAGATTTCTTACTGCAAGTGTTTTTTATTCTTTTTTATCTAAGGAAAAACACAAGTATTTTATTTATACTTAATTTCTTTTCCTAATGTCTCTTACTTTTTAAAACATTTGTATTGGTTTATGATAGTTACACAGGAGATTTTGTTGTGAAATTTCCATATATACATATACTATACATCTGTTTTCTTTATAACCTCCATAATTCTTTCTCCTACACTAGCCCCTTCTTAAGATGACTTCAACAAGTTTCAATGGTCCATAGTCATACTTGTATAGAAAATACATCACCCATGTTCACCCTCTTTTATCTTCTCCATTATTCTCCCCTTCCACTTGTACCCTCCCCTAAATATGACCCGTTTTACATTTTTGTCCTTCATTATTTAAGTGCCTTTTCATTGTTCAATGGGGATTTTGCCTTAGTATCTTACCTGTAAATATATTGTGCTTAAATTAGTCTAATCCCTTCCATTGCTCTTCCTTACCCTTTGCCTCCTACCCTGTATTGTTCAACAGGTTTCAGTAGGTTTCATTGTGTGATGTATTTCATTATTATTCACTCTCCGTCATTCTTTTCTTATCCTATATTCCTTGTCCTATATGTGAAAAGATCTAAATCTATTTTTATCTTCTATATACTAAAAATTTCTAGGTTATCAAAAAGACTAACTGGAAAAAAGAATGAATAAAGTAGATTTATGTCCCTTATCTTAGCATATTTACCAGTCTGTGGATTTCTTTGTCTTTTCTTTTCTTTTTTGCTTTTTAGGAAATAATGAGGTTTGAGTTCAGAGCCTCACCTTTGCTAGTGAGCTAGAAGCTCTACCACTTGAGTCATTTGACCAACCCTTTTTGTGTTTATTATTTTGATAGTTTCTCACTTTACACTCAGGTTGGCCTGGACCATACTATTTTCGGTTCCCTGCATAGCTGAGATGCCAGGTGCCCCACTGTATATGGCCACCCATTGGTTGAGATGTAGTCTTGCAAAGCTTTTGCCTAGGTTAGCCTAGTACCCCAATCCAGCTGATCTCTTCCTCCTGATTAGCTATGTTTTCAGGCATGGGTTAATTAGTGGGTTTCTTTTTCCTTCTGGGTTTTGTCACAACTATTGTCTAAATTTGTTTATGATTTTATTAATAACAGGCATCTAAAATATCTGACACCTAATTTACATTTTTAATTGGTGCCCCAGTGGTTGTCATGAATCCTCATCTCCAAAATTCATGTTTTATCCTAAAATGATTCCCATTTCTGAAAAGATGTTAATATCTTGGCTGTGGTTAAAGATAAAGTTCAGAGATATAATCTGACTTTGCCTCATATATAATATTATATTATACAGGGTTCTAAAAATCTTCCATGTTGCTTACTGCCATAAATTTTCTTTTGAAAAAACAATGACATAACAAAGAAGACATGGCAGCCTGTGGCTTACACCTGTAATCCTAGCTATTCAGGAGGCAGAGATCAGAAGGATCATGGTTTGAAGCCAGCCTGGGCAAATAGTTCTGTGAGATCCTATCTTGAAAAAACTCTTCACAAAAATTTGGGTGGTGGAGTGACTCAAGGTGTAAGCCCTGAGTTCAAATCCCAGTACCACAAAAATTTTTTTAAAAATAAAGTTTGAATATTTAAGGAGTCATTATAGAAGATCAAGAGAAATGACAGAAACTTATGTGGCCATAGGAATCCCTCCAGGCATTTTTACCATGCTTATGATTAATGACTAATGCATCTTTTTGTTATCTGTAATCTTGAATGATAGTCAATTTTAATTGGAAAGGCCATAAAAATAGACACTAAGAATTTGTCTTCATTTCCTTAGTTCTATGATTGCCCTCATGCATATTTTGATTTAACTATACGTTTTTCTTGACTATGATCCATTTGGCTTTTTCAGTAACAAAGAATTACAAAAGTACCAAAAGAAGTTCATCTAATTGGAAAAGGTCTGAAAGTCCTGAAGAAAATTTCCTTAATAATATGAAGCTTGCGGAGTAGCTTAAGTGGTAGTTGCCTGCCTAGCAAGTATGAGGCCCTGAGTTCAAACTAAAGAACTGTCCAAAAAAAATACCTTTCAAATTAAAGAACAAAAGTGAAACTGATTACTAGGCACAGGTGGCTCACAACTGTAATCCTAGTTAATTGGGAGGCTGAAATTGGAAGAATCACCATTGGAGGCCAGCACAGGCCAATAGTTTACAAGACTCCATCTCTGAAATAACCAGAGCAAAATGGACTGGAGGTGAGGCTCAAGCAGTAGAGTGCCTGCTTGCAAGTGTGGGGAGCACTGAATTCAAAACCCTGTCCCACCAGAAAAAAAAATTAGAGAGTCGTATGAATTACATAGAAATCACATAAAAATTTCTCTGGTTTTTGCTTGGATTAAGGAATTTATTATAAAGTGAGATTCAGGCCATTGTGGTTCTTTGAAGGGCAGTTAGTCAGTTGAAGCCTATCAACTTTTCTAAGTCATAGGGAAATAAGACCAAATCCTTATGTATGTGCAGGAAACTACGAGGCTGGCAAAGTAGGAACAGGTTTTAGAAGGAGAAGGTAAATACAAAATGGTTAAGATATCATGTGGACTGAGTCAGGAATGAGTTTAGAGGAACATAAAACTAAGGAAAGAGAAGAGAGGAAAATGGGTATTGAGGCCAAAGTGGATGAGGAAGTAAAAGTTAATGTGACCAAGAGATCATGAGAGATTGAATAGGCTAAAAAAAATAGATTGAGATTGTTAATGGCCTGATGAAGATTAGCCTGTGAAAGATTTTTTTTTTATACCAAAGAAAAGAAACAAGCAGGACATTATTTAGAGAAGATGTTGGATCTCTGGCACTTATTAATATGGTCCGTTTTGGGAATTTACCAGGAAACTCAGATATTCCATTTAAATTACAAATTAAGCTTTTATTTGTTTTTTTTTCAACTTATAATAGTACATTTTTTTTAATTTTTATTTTTTTATTATTCATATGTGCATACAAGGCTTGGTTCATTTCTCCCCTTACCCCCACCCCCTCCCTTACCACCCACTCCGCCCCCTCCCTCTCCCCCCCACCCCCTCTATACCAGGCAGAAACTATTTTGCCCTTATCTCTAATTTTGTTGTAGAGAGAGTATAAGCAATAATAGGAAGGAACAAGGGTTTTTGCTGGTTGAGATAAGGATAGCTATACAGGGAGTTGACTCACATTAATTTCCTGTGCATGTGTGTTGCCTTCTAGGTTAATTCTTTTTGATCTAACCTTCTCTCTAGTTCCTGGTCCCCTTTTCCTATTGGCCTCTGTTGCTTTTAAGGTATCTGCTTTAGTTTCTCTGCGTTGAGGGCAACAAATGCTAGCTAATTTTTTAGGTGAGTGCACCTAAAAGTGAATTTAAATTACAAATTAAGCTTTTATTTGTTTTTTTTTCAACTTATAATAGTACATTTCTTTTTTTTAATTTTTATTTTTTTATTATTCATATGTGCATACAAGGCTTGGGTCATTTCTCCCCTACCCCCACCCCCTCCCTTACCACCCACTCCGCCCCCTCCCTCTCCCCCCACCCCCTCGATACCAGGCAGGAACTATTTTGCCCTCATCTCTAATCTTGTTGAAGAGAGAGGACTGCATAATATTCCACCACGCTCACCCTCCTGCTGCCTTTATAACCTTCCCCTTCAGTGGTGCCAACGCCCCTCCCAAGACCTCTTCCACCCTTCTGCTCTCCAATCTTGTAGAGGAAAAACGGAAAAAGAAAAACATGACATTTTTGCTTCTTTGAGATAAAGGGAGTTTCCTGGAGATATTTCCATGTATTTATGTACTTTAATACCGATTGCCTCATCTCCCTAATTTTCTTCATTCTACCTTCGTCCTTTAGTTATGGTGCTTTCAGCCTGTTTAACTCCTCCATATTCATTCTTCCTTCCGTTACCCTCCCTCCCTCATGTGACATTAATGTCGGTTCCTAAGGAGAAATAACTTTTAATTGAATCATTACACCCGTACGTGAACTGGAATAAGTAGACCAAGACATTTT